>NC_042617.1:231175317-231524784 GCF_901001135.1 Rhinatrema bivittatum | reverse complement strand
CCCTCTGGGGGAGGACCCGTTTCTGATAATTCAGAACAATGGGTGCCTACGCCACCCCAACCTCCAGGCCCTGTCCCTGACGGCCTGGATTTTGAAAGGTTAATATTCTGACCCCTTAACCTTTTGGAGTTGGTATCCCGAGTCCTGGTAGCTTCATGAAAGCCTTCCACGAGACTGTCTTATCATTCTAAATGGAAGAGGTTTACGGTCTGGTGTATGTCCATGTCCATAAACCCCTTCACTCGTTCCACTGCGAAGTTTCTGGACTATCTCTGGCACCTATCAGAGTCAGGCCTGAAAACTTCCTCTATACGGGTGCATGTCAGTGCGGTAGCCGCTTTCTCAACAGCGTGGGAGATGTCTCTATTTCAATACAACCCTTAGTAACACGCTTCATGAGAGGCTTACTCCACCTAAAGCGTCCACCTCGCCTTCCCCACTTGGGAACTTAACGTGGTTTTGGGATGGCTAATGAAACCTCCATTTGAGCCTCTCCACCCCTGCGATCTCCGCTGTCTCACCTGGAAAGTAATTTTTTCTTCTCGCTGTAACATCCGCTCGCAGAGTTAGTGAGTTACAGGCATTAGTCACCTACCCGCCTTACACTAAAATTCTACATGACAGGGTAGTGCTCCGCACCCACCCTAAATTTTTACCAAAGGTAGTATCGGAATTTCATCATAATCAATCCATCTTACCTACTTTCTTTCCCAGGCCCCATTCAAATCCAGGAGAGCAGGCTCTGTTTCTTGGACTGCGTTCCTTGGACTAGGGCACCTAGCCTTCTATCTAGACGGCACGTCTGCCCTCGGGAAGTCCACTCAATTATTTGTCTCTTTCGATAGCATCAAATTGTGTAATCTAGTGGGAAAACAGACCCTGTTCTCCTGGTTGGTGGACTGTATCTCCTTTTGCTATCAGCAAACAGGCGTTCCATTACAAGACCATGTAAAAGCACACTATTAGGGCCATGGCAAACTGTGGCACACCTCCGTTCGGTGCCGCTCACTGACATCTGCAAGGCTGCTACCTGGATCTCTCTCCATACTTTCGCAGCCCATTATTGCTTAGATAAGGCTGGCAGGCAAGATTCCATCTTCGGCTAGTCTGTTCTTCACAACTTATTTTCAGTTTAACTTCTCAACATCCTTCCAGCGCCCGTTCAGGGTTTCAGGATGCTCTCCTACCCAAATCCACTCCTGTTGTTGTGCTTGTTGCACGTCTTTGGGTGCATTTGGTGCATTGCTCGGGCATCCTCAGCTCGCTTTTCACCCCATGTGTGAGAACTACCATCCTGCTTGTCCTGTGAGAAAGCAGAGTTCCTTACCTGTAACAGGTGTTCTCACAGGACAGCAGGACAGTTAGTCCTTACGAAACTCGCCCACCACCCCGCAGAGTTGGGTTCGTTCATGATTTATTATTTTATTTTTCGCATGTACTTCTTGCTATACACGAGACTGAAGGGGGATCCCTGCTGGATGCAGGGTTAGTGCCATGCTGGGCATGCCCAGTAGGTGCAAGTCAAAGTTCTAGAAACTTTGACAAAAGTGTTCTGTGATTGGGCTCCATCCTGATGTCACCCATGTGTGAGGACTAACATCCTGCTGTCCTGTGAGAACACCTGTTACAGGTAAGCAACTCTGCTTTCTCATTTAGTGGAAACAAACATAAGAGGGGGAGGAGAAGAAACAAAAAGTGGAGAATTAAATACTACAAATTATTCAAGTAAAGGAGGTGAAAGATAAACCCTGACTATTATTAAGGATCAGACCTAAGAAGTCTTTGAGGTGGATGGCTGGGCAATCTTCTTGGTCTCTACAGAGTCCCACAATTGGTCTGGACTAAAGAAAATAAAAGTATTGGCATTCAACTTGAGAATACATTTACATGGATAACGAAGAACAAAACTAGCGCCGAGATCCAAAACATCTTGCCACATATCCAAGAAAGATTTACGCCACTCTTGAGTAAATCTAGCCAGGTCAGGAAAAATCCGAACTAGGCCTCCATAAAAGGAAACATTAAAATTTTGAAAATGTTTCATAACTAAGCTCAAATCTTGATGAGAACGAAAGGAAATCAAAAGCGTACCGCTATTAATCACTTCTTCAGATGAATTTTCCAAAAAAGCAGTTAGACAAATCAGCAACATTATAAGAGGTATGAGATTCATCCGGTTTCTGCTTATAAGGAAGAAATATATGTTTAGTAAGAGTGGGAATTTTATCAGACTGTATTAAATGATTTCTTTGCTTCGGTGTTTACTGAAGAGGATGTTGGGGAGGTACCCATAATGGAGAAGGTTTTCATGGGTAATGATTCAGATGGACTGAATCAAATCACGGTGAACCTAGAAGATGTGGTAGGCCTGATGGACAATTTTCTCAGTGGAAGGGCGTGAGCAGTGGAGTGCCTCAGGGATCTGTATTGGGACCCTTACTTTTCAATATATTTATAAATGATCTGGAAAGAAATACGACAAGTGAGGTAATCAAATTTTCAGATGATACAAAATTGTTCAGAGTAGTTAAATCACAAGGAGATTGTGATAAATTGCAGGAAGACCTTGTGAGGCTGGAAAATTGGACATCAAAATGGCAGATGAAATTTATTGTGGACAAGTGCAAGGTGATGCATATAAGGAAAAATAACCCATGCTACAGTTACACAATGTTAGGTTCCATATTAGGTGCTACTACCCAAGAAAGAGATCTAGGAGTCATAGTGAATAACACACTGAAATCGTCTGTTCAGTGTGCTGTGGCAGTCAGAAAAGCAAACAGAATGTTGGGAACTATTAGAAAGGAAATGGTGAATAAAACGGAAAATGTCATAATGCCTCTGTATCGCTCCATGGTGTGACCGCACCTTGAATACTGTGTACAATTCTGGTCGCCGCATCTCAAAAAAGATATAATTGCGATGGAGATGGTACAGAGAAGGGTGACCAAAATGATAAAGGGAATGGAACAGCTCCCCTATGAGGAAAGACTAAAGAGGTTAGGACTTTTCAGCTTGGAGAAGAGACGGCTGAGTGTGGATATGATAGAGGTGTTTAAAATCATGAGAGGTCTAGAACGGGTAGATGTGAATCGGTTATTTACTCTTTCAGATAGAAGAAAGACTAGGGGGCACTCCATGAAGTTAGCATGTGGCACATTTAAAACTAATCGGAGAAAGTTCTTTTTCACTCAACGCACAATTAAACTCTGGAATTTGTTGCCAGAAGATGTGGTTAGTGCAGTTAGTATAGCTGTGTTTAAAAAAGGATTGGATAAGTTCTTGGAGGGGAAGTCCATTACCTGCTATTAATTAAGTTGACTTAGATAATAACCACTGCGTAACATGGAATAGATTTAGTTTTTGGGTACTTGCCAGGTTCTTATGGCCTGGATTGGCCACTGTTGGAAACGGGATGCTGGGCTTGATGTACCCTTGGTCTGACCCAGTATGGCATGTTCTTATGTTCTCCCCCTGGAGTTGGGTTCTCCTTTTAGTTTGTTTTATTTTTCGCTTGTGTGCTGGTCAAAGCTTCTAGAAACTTTGACAAAAGTTTTCTGTGCCGGGCTCCATCGGATGATGTCACCCAGATGTGAAGACTATAACATTCTGCTGTCCTAGGAGAACACCTGTTACAGGTAAGCAACTGCACTTCCCAAACAAAAAACGCAAATTAGAAATTCACCTATAGCTTTCACATTTTGTTAGATCCAAATGAGATTTCTTCAAAATTGCCTTTACTGCAGATCTTTTCAAACTCTGAAAGACAACCATCCCGCAATGACATTGTTGTAATTTTAGTCAACCATTCTAATCCTCTTCCTGACAATTTTTTAAAAATTAAATACGATGGGCAGGGTTCCAAAAGCTGTAGGCTTCATTTCTGCCAGAATCTTCTGCATCTCCACAGTAGTAATTTGTTGGAACTCATAGAACTGATCAACTACAGTTATCCATAGTCCTCTTTTCTGCTCCTGAATTTTCTATCCATTTATAATTGTTGGAGCAAAACCTTAATCTTATTACTAAAAAAATAGCAAAGAGAAGGTAATACAGTCTGGCATTCCCATCAAATTATTTCTCTTCGCTTTAGACAGACTCACTACCATAAAGATCTCCCTATTGGTAGACTCAGCTGATCCTATAATAGCAGAAAAGCATTTTTCTTTGCTTGCTGCATCAACCTTTCATCTGTTAGCCGCTATCTTCCATTCTATACAATTTGATTGTAACCCAGTCCCGAAGCTCTAAACACCGGAGCACTCTTCTCAACTCTAGGTTCTGGTGTAAACCACCCCATTCTCTGTAGTAAGCCTAATCCCATCCCACTACTCCAATAATGTATGCATATTTCCTCGGGTACCAGGGGAGAAGAAAAAAGGGTTCGCACTCACAAGCGGGGAGTAGCTGGCTTGTTACGGCGGTTACTACCCCAAACCAAATGTGCCTGATACTTCACTTTCGATGCATATCCAGCATGGCTCTCTGCTTCAACGGCAGGAGAGAAGAAAAACTGATACTTCACGCATATCCAGCATAGCTCTCTGCTTCAACGGCAGGGGAGAAAAAAAACTGATACTTCACGCATATCCAGCATAGCTCCCTGCTTCAACGGCAGGGGAGAAGAAAAACAACCAATAAGGGCTGTATAACATAGTCTGGGTAAAACAAATAAGCATGGGTGTAGCTTGCTTATTGCGGCGGTTACTACCCCTACTACCCCTAACTAATCAAGCTAGATATTTCACTTGGATGCAGCTCCATCACTGCTCTCTACATTAATGGTGGGGGTGGAAGGGAAATAGAACCAAGAGCTAAGAGAAACAGATAAGTATGAGAGAAAAAATGTGTGAAGCTTGCTGGGCAGACTGGATGGGCCGTTTGGTCTTCTTCTGCCGTCATTTCTATGTTTCTATATTCATTCACATAGCAAAAACTTTCTCATCAATTTTTCTCCCACCTCACTTTCCATCCTGCCTCTCACCCCTTCCTCTCCCTTTTTCCTGATCTGTCCTCTAAAAGGAAAGACAGCCTTATGATCTGACCATGTTATCAGGTCCAAACCATGCCAGGTTAAATCAATCACCTCTCAAAAATGGTCTGACTCAACAACCCAATCTAAAATATATCCAGCCCCTTCGTGAGTAGACCTGGCATGCTTTGCACCTGTTACCATGATGAGATCATAAGGTTGTCTTTTCTTTTAGAGGACAGATCAGGGAAAGGGGAGAGGAAGGCGTGGAAGGCAGGATGGAAAGTGGGGAAGGGGGAAAAATTGATGAGGATATTTTTTGTACCTGAGGAGGTAAGAGTAGGTGTGCATATGTTGTTGGAGCAGTGGGATGGGTCTAAGTTCTGTTAGATCCAATGAAATGGATTACTGTTCACAGCATTGAAAAAGCACCCTCATACTCTGTACCCTCCCAGAATTTAAATGATTGTAATGTAAATTAAAATCCCTAACAAAGAAACAAACTGTAGACTCAAATCCAAAATCATTTCTTGAATACTCGCCAGCACTTGCACTCCCACAAAGGAGGGCAACCTAAAATCAAGTTCTAGTTTAAAAGGCACAGCCTGTAAAGCAGGCAACCCTGATCTAAAACTACATTCATCCCCTACCTGTCCTGATATAAAAAGTACTCTGGAAGGCACTTCAAAAAGATAGAAATTCCATTAGATTCTGATAACCAAGTCTCTGTAAGAAATAATCTATCTAGATCAGTCTAACAAAAAATTATATACATAGGTTGCCTTCTTACCCATAAATCAGTGGGTTTATTTTCCTTGTTATATTTTTCTTGTCAGACAAAGTATAGAGTAGCCTGAACTTGACTTTAAGGCAATTGAGTCTAATTGCATGTTCTCGTAGCAGAGGTGCATGTGAAAACGTAAACATATGTCAGCTTTAGTTTCTTTCAGATGATCTGCACTGTTTGGAAACCAACGGTAGCACTTAGGGCACCATTGTAATTAACTCCAGTGTGTAAAGACATCTCTGTTTACAGTTTTATAGTTCAATATATATATATTTTCCCTTTCTTCTATATTTTCTTTGTCACATGATTAACTACACCAATATATTGAAAGTCTCAGACTATATAAGTGGTGAGTGGTAGATGAGCAGTGCTCTTTCTAACGCTAGTGGAGTACTGAAACAAGCAGTAGGCTATTTGTTAAATCCAGTATGTTTAAAATGTGTTTTCCCCTCATTAAATATAGAATGTTTTTGTACTCTTGCCTTCTCTGTAATGCCTATGCTGGGGTTTTTTGTTTTTTTTTTTTTTTGATAGTGAGAATTCACGGCTTGCTGCAGAGGTATACAAAGACATGCCAGAGACCAGCTTCACTCGCACAATATCCAACCCAGAAGTTGTCATGAAACGGCGTAGGCAGCAGAAATTGGAAAAGAGAATGCAGGAGTTCCAGAGCTCTGATGGCCGACCAGACTCTGGTAGGGCTTATGGTGTTTTATTTTCTCTTGTTCTCACTTTTTGCAGGAAAAGTGTGATGCCTTTGAATCCTGTTGCTTGAGAAAGCTAGTCATCAATTAACATGAGGTAAGAAATGTAGTTCTTCAAAATGTAACTGTCTATGTAATCCATACTAGGAAAAGATGTGGGCATTGTCTTTTATGCTCACTGAAGTAATTTAGTAACATTGTATTGTTTTGTTAACAATGGTGCCACATTTAAACTGCACAGGGCTTTGTGGTGATTCTGTGGTAGATCATTCTTCATGGAAAATGATCTAGGCAGATGCTAAGTGTTTTGGATTCTGTAGAACAGGGGTCCCCAACCACCGGACCGGGACTGGGCCGTGGGAGTTTTTTGCCGGTCCGCGGCGCCTCCAAGCACCGGCATGTGTCGCGCGCTCCCGGTCTCTCCCGCTGCCATTGCCGCCGGGCTGTCAGCACGTTCAAGCCCAGTGGGAACGGCAGCGGTGCTAAAAGAAGCTGTGCACCCGTGGCTGGCCTTTTCTTCTTCCCGCGCCTGCCCCCCCTCCTGTGACCCGGAACAGGAAGTGATACGCGGTACGCGGGAAGGAGAAAGAGCCGAGCCGCGTGGAAAAGTAGCAGCGGCTGCAGCATCGGTTCCCGAGCAGTTGAAGCAGCCGGTAATCGAGAAAGGAGTCAGCAGTATGAGCCTCCCGCTGCCGATGGGATTCTTCTTTCTTGGCCTGCGGGGGCTGCTGCAGCTCCCATTTGTGCTCCGGGGGGGGGGGGGGGGAAGGAAGTGAGAGAAAGAGAGAGAAGCAGCCGGCCAGCCTGTGTGTGATTGACTGGTCAGAGAACTGATGTGTGTGTGTGTGTGTGAGACAATGAAAGTGACTGCTCAGGGAGATGACTGATGTGTATGTGAGACATTAGTCAGGGAGGTGACTGTGTGTGTGTGAGAGAGAAAAGGCATGGAAGTGAGAAATCTGGGTATGTGAGAAAGCATGGGAGTAAGAAGCCTGGTGTTGTGGGGGTGAAAGAAAGCATGGGAGTGAGAAGCCTGGGTGAGTGTGCATGCATGAGAGAGAGAGACTGCTTGGTAAGGTGACGGTGTGTGTGAGAGAAAAAGACTGGTGTGTGTGAATGTGAGAGAATGTGATTCAGGGAATGAGAAGCCTGTGCAGTGGAGAGTGAGCATGGAAATGAGAGAGACTGGTGTGTGTGTAACAGAGAGAAAGTGATTGTGGGAATGAGAAGCTTGTGCATGTGAAGAGAGTGAGCATGGGAGTGAGAAACCTGGGTGTGTGTGAGACACATCATGAGAGGGAGAAGCCTGTATATCTGAAAGAGAACATGGGAGTGAGAGACTGGTGAGTGTGTGTGTGTGTGTGTGAGAGAGAGAGAAAGAAAGTGATTATGGGAATGAGAAGCCTGTTCATGTGGAGAGAACAAG
Organism: Rhinatrema bivittatum; assembly: GCF_901001135.1. NCBI lineage: Eukaryota > Metazoa > Chordata > Amphibia > Gymnophiona > Rhinatrematidae > Rhinatrema > Rhinatrema bivittatum. The sequence continues at coordinate 231,516,895 of NC_042617.1, read as the reverse complement.
CATGGGAGTGAGAGATGGTGAGTGAGTGATTGTGTGTGTGTGAGTGAGAGTGAGAAGCCCATATATGTAAGTAGAACACGGGAGTGGGAAGCCTGTGTGTATGTGTGTATGGCATGAGAGAAACTGTTCAGGAAGGTGACTGGTGTGTGTGTGTGCCAAAGACTGTTTGGGAGATGATTGGTGTGTGAGAGACAGAAACTGGTCATGGCATGACTGGTATGGTGTGTGTGTGAGAGACATGGGCACTAAGGAAGAGGACCATAAGTATAGTAGAGCTTAGCTTCTACTGCTGCTTCTGGTGTGTGCCACGGCCTGCAGGGAAGGGGAGTAGGAGAGCTGCTGGAGGGGGTAAGTAAAGGTGGCTTTTTAAGTTTATTTTTCTTGACTGCCATTTTAATTTTGAGATGTCTGCTTTTTTGAAATATTTTATTGGTGTTTGGAGAATGTTTAATAGTTTTTATGAGTTTTTAATTGTTGGATGTTATTCTGTTCATAGCTGTTTTGAAACATTTATTCTGCTTATTAGTATAGTTTTACAATTATTTCTGTGTGGGGATCTATAGCTGCTTGCTAGTTCTGTTTTTAGGACCTGATTTAATATTTGTAGTGTTGCCTTTTCATAGATAGGGTTGCTCCTGTTTGAGTGTATTCCATAATACAGGTGTAACTGTGTGCGGATTAGTTTGTGCATTACTACAGATCCTGGGAGTATGTTAGGTCGGTTCTGTGTCTGTTACCGAGATGAGATATTTTGCTAGCATGTAAGCGTTTGTAACGGTCTTATTTGTTGTGTTTTCTCAAGAGGACATGCATTGGTGGTAAACTGCTGTCTTTTCATAAGTAGGGCTATTGAGCCTGGAAGTAGGAGTTTGAGTTGCTGTTACTGAGATGTCACCAGAATATCTTTTTTTAGGGTGAGTTGTATGGGGAATGTCATAATTCTGCTTTACATCCATTATTGTGGGTCAGGGGGGTTCCCGTGGATACAAACTGTACTTTTACATCTAGCCCCGTGACTATCATGGGTCAGTGTGCCATGCATGTGAAAACCTATGGTGAGTTGAGTCACATTAACATTAAAAATGTCATAATTAAATAAGTGTGCACTAAAATCCAACCCCCTCCATAACCCCGCCCCATATGACCAAAGCCCCGCCCCTGCCCCGCCCTGCCGGGCCATGGAAAAATGGTTTTGCTTGAAGCTGGTCCCTGGTGCAAAAAAGGTTGGGGACCACTGCTGTAGAATATATCACGTCTATGTATGTTTGTTCCTGCTCTGCTGTTTTCAAAGCTTTCGGTCAGGTTTTCATTTGGCTGTGCTCTCTGTATCTGGTGGTTTTAATATGGCTAATTGGAATCAAATAAGAACATGCCATACTGGGTCAGACCAAGGGTCCATCAAGCCCAGCATCCCGTTTCCAACAGTGGGCAATCCAGGCCACAAGATCCTGGCAAGTACCCAAAAACTAAGTCTATTCCATATTACCGTTGCTAGTAATAGCAGTGGCTAATTTCTAAGTCAACTTAATTAATAGCAGGTAATGGACTTCTCCAAGAACTTATCCAATCCTTTTGTAAACACAGCTATACTAACTGCACTAACCACATCCTCTGGCAACAAATTCCAGAGTTTAATTGTGCGTTGAGTGAAAAAGAACTTTCTCCGATTAGTTTTAAATCTGCCACATGCTAACTTCATGGAGTGCCCCCTAGTTTTTCTGTCCAAAAGCATAAATAACCGATTCACATCTACCATTTGTTTAGTACTCCTAAGGAAATAGGCTACTAGAAGATAAGAATTTACCATATTTAGTCAGATCAAGGGTCCATCAAGTCCAGTATCCTGTTTCCAACAGTGGCTAATCCAGGTCACAAGAACCTGGTAAGATTAACCAATTGGACTTAGCAAATAGCCACTACTTATCACTGGGTGATAAAACCATGGGATCTGTTTACTGTTTGGGATAACAGCTTATGGACTTCTCCAGGAATTTGTTCAAACCCTTTTTAAACCCAGCTATGCTAACTGCCTTAATCACATGCTCTGCTAATGAATTGCAGAGCTTAATTGCACATTGAATGTTCTATTTGTTTTGAATGTGCTACTTACTAACTTCTTGGAGTGCCCTAGACTTTATATTTTTTGAAATAGTAAATAACTGGTTTTAAGTTATCTGTTCTATTCCACTCTATAGACCTGTCATAACCCCCATCAGACATCTCATCTCCAAGCTGAACGGACCCGGCCTTATTTTTTTATTTTTTTTTAAATTCTTTATTTATGAATTTTTCAAAATAATTACAAGGAATATACCTTGGCTGAAATTACAGAAAATGTTAAAAAAGAAACATGTACATTTCCATAATATATATATTCATATATAATGGATTACTTCAAACATATTCATTTGTTTTTCATAGGAAAAAAAAGGGGGGAAGGAAACCAAAGGAAAAACAGAGAAGTACATAATTGAAACAAATATTTATACTTGACAGGCTTGATATTCTTTCATTTTAATCTCAAGTAATCAACTTGTGGCCCTTCCATCTAAAAACTTTCTCAATTGATCTGGCATAAAGAAAACATATATATTTCCAGCATGTTTCACAATACATCTACAAGGAAAACGGAGGGCAAAGCTAGCCCCTTTGGCCAGAACCTTTGGACGCATAGCTAAGAACAACCTCCTACGCTGTCGGGTGGGACTGGATAGACCCTCACTACCCCTCCCATGAAATCATTATTAATATTCTGGAAAAATGCTTTCATCAGGAAATTTTTCTCTATTTCTGTGTAAAATTGGACAAACAGGGTGGCCCTTTCCGTGATTTCCATTTCAGAGTTCTCCAGATATTGTGTCAAATTATTGGGATCCTCTCTTTCTCCTCCCGTGGAAATCTGTAAACTACTCCTAAGAAAGAAGAGTTTTTTCACAGTCTGTACCTTTGCAGCTTCAATCTTGAGAGATTCCATTGCAAAACGTTTGAAGTCACCAAAACGGGCTCACCCATTACTTTAGGGAAATTGACCAATCTTGCATTTGAACAACGCAAATAATTTTCAACTGACTCCAGCCTCCTTTGAGATATTATACAATCCTTCATTATTGAGGAATTAAGGGACTGTGTCTGGTTTACTTTAGTAGTTAAATCTTGAATGCAGTTAGTATGGTCTTGAATCGACTGCAGATGTTCTTTTTGCACAGATTCGACTTTAATTTCAAATTTGCCCATCATTTGAGATTGAGTATTCAGAGTACGGGCCATGGTAGCCATTAGTTCCCATATGGCTTCCAGAGTTATAACTGCTGGTTTTTCAAACTCCAGGGGTCGCAGAATATTTCCCCCTAATTCCCCCTGTGGGTTTTCTCTCGATGTCCCCAGAGATTCATTGCCCGCGCTTGCCAAAGTCCCCGTGGGCCTTTCACATACCTCCAACAGGTGGGAGAGGGTGGACCCTGCTCCAATCTGGGCAGTAGATCCCTCTCGTTGTTCTCCCGCGACTAACTTTGCGTCCGGGGTTACAGCTCCATTGCTCAGACAGAGGGGAGAGCTACTCAGCAGGCCTCAAGGTACTGGTGGGCTCAAAGAAATCTCGCCAGGCGATATTGCCGCTTCTCTCTGCTCCACCGCAGCGGCGTTAGGAGTTCCCACAATTGGAGATACCGATGCAAACTCAGTGATGTAACGTTGCCCCGCCGGGCTAGGTAGGTTTGAGGGATATACCCTTACCTTGCCCTTGCGCTTGTGAGGCATTTCAGGCAAAGTTTAAATTCTCCGAAAGATATTTGAGGAAAGGAAAAAACAAGCGATCTGCGGAGCTACTCAGTTCAGCGTCTACAAGCCGCGGCCATCTTGGCTCCTCCCCCAGAATCCCCAAACCATGACTCGACCCGGCCTTATTAATAAGCCTTTCCTCGTAGGGAAGCCATTCCATTCCCTTTATCATTTTGGTCACCTTTCTCTGTACCTTTTGCAATGCAACTATATCGTCCTTGAAATGTGGTGACCAGAACTGCACACAGTACTTTAGTTGCAGCCTCACTGTGGACCGGTACAGGTTCATGACAGTTGCTGTTGTACAAATGACTTAGAAAACTGCTGTCAAGGACAGCACAGATGTGAAGGAAATGTTATCTTATAGGCACATTCATAGTGTGATAGTTCCTCAAGCCTGTATCTCACTTCTCAGTATTGGTAAAACACAAAATGGTTAGTACTTTTTTTTTTTTTTTGCAGGTGGAACATTGAGGATTTATGCTGATAGTCTAAAACCAAATATACCATACAAGACAATCCTGCTGTCCACCACGGATACCACAGACTTTGCAGTTGGTGAAGCCCTGGAGAAGTATGGACTCGAGAGGGAGAATCCTAAGGAATACTGCATTGCTCGTGTATGTAAATCAATCACTTCATCTCCTGTCATTTTTTTACTGTTAATTTTGAAGCAAAACACCTCTTTCATTATAGTAAATGATATCTGTAAAATCTTTCAAACATAATTACACATTTCCTAGCGTGTAGCAGATGGACTCATTACAAATGGGTATAGTGTGCTCGTGCTAGCAGTTAGAGACTGATCTGACGTCAGCACGTGGTACATATACCCCTGCAGGAAGTGCAGGCGCTCAGTAATTTCCGTCTCCAAAGCAGTTTGGAGCTACCTAACGCTCGCTGAGCGTTTTTCCAAATTCTTACGACTAAATTCATAGAAGAATCCTACGTGAAGACGAGCCCCGCACTCCTGCGGTGATACCCTACGGTCCCTCCCCCAGTTGAGTTTCCCGAGGTGATTTCCGTGGTCCCTCGGAGGTAAGAGCCTCGGTCCGGTGGCCGAATCGCGGCAGGGACCTAGCCCCCGAGTGAGAAGGGCTCGGGCGCAGCGTAGAGGCGGCCTCGGTCCCGGTGCAGACTTGGCCCCCGAGCGAGACGAGTTCGGACGCGGCCTAGAGGCAGCGGGTGCACTTCCTCGAGCGTGGCGGTGACGGTAATCACCCTCTCCCCCCGCAGCCGGAGACCGCCCGGGTCGCAGCCGGGAAGCGCCGAAGATCAGGTAAGGCGTTTTACTGGTCTCCGGAGAGTGAGGATTAGCGGCACCGCCTACGTGGCAGCCCGCCATTTTGCCTGTCAGCTCGCCGTCGCCCTCTGCCCTGTTGGGCGCACATTGGTTTGTTCAGCGCCTGTCGATAGGCGCCCGTCGATAGCGTCCATAGGCGCATGTTGATAGGCGCACGTTGATAGCGTCCATAGGCACGTTGATAGCATTGATAAGCGCACGCTGACAGGCATAGTGATAAGCGCATATTTCCCAGGCGCGTATTGATAAGCGCACGCTGATAGGCGCACATAAATAGGTGCACAGCTTTCACGCATAAGGCGCATAGACGCAATGGAGCGTATGAGAGCCCAGGCGTCCACGGAGCCGGCACCTCCTGAATCAGGCTTAAGAGCTCTAGACCTCTGCTCAGCATGCCACCTCAGAGCCACACAGAGTGAGGAAGCAGACTCCCTATGTGCCCAATGTGAGGAGGCCCTGGGAGTTCCAGGCCAGGGCTGATCCCAGCCCAGCTTAATGGCCAGTTCCTCAGGGAACACCCCGGACCTAGCAGGCCGAAGTGAGCAGCAGGCGAACCCTAGAGACCTAGTGCCCCTGAGACTAGACTCTGTCTCACTTTCCTGGGTGGAATTATTTAAGGGGATTCATGCTTTTGTTCAAATGCAGTCTACTCCCCGAACGGACCTACAGGTACCAGATGACCCCGCCCCTGGTCCCTCTAGTCCTAGGCACGGCCACTCACCACCCGGAAGCCCTACTTATGGGGATTCAGAGTACTCAGAGGACAAAGGTGAGCTTCCCGAGCAGGGTGAACTCCCCTCGGGGATAGAGCCATATCGAACCATGAGACACTTCTTCCCTAAAGAGGATCTCCCAGACCTGGTCTCGCAATGCCTGTCGGAGCTGGCTATTCTGGGCCAAAGCACCCCAGGGGAACCTAGAATGAACCCCCTGCTAGAGGGTCTGCGTCAAATGGCTCACCATTTTCCCCTCCTTCAAGCAGCACAGCAGTTAATCGATCTGGAGTGGAATGCGCCGGAGGCCTCATTCAAAGGGGGTCGGGCCTTGTCCAGCATGTACCCCCTGGACCCAGCAACTAGGGAGCTGCTGGCGTGCCCCAAGATAGACTCCATAGTCTGCGCAATTGTGAAGCGCACCACCATTCCAGTGGAGGGAGGGACGGCCCTCAAGGATGCGCATGACCGGTGCCTGGACGCCATTCTGAAACAAGCCTTTGAAGTGGCAGCCATGTCCCTGCGAATTGCGACCTGCTGCACCGTGGTGACGCGTTCCTGTTTATCACAAGCCAGGAACAACACCCCGGGAGAAGAAATGGAATCAGCTCTCTCGTTCCTTACTGACGCTGCCTCCGACTTAGTTCGTACGGCGGCCAAGGGAGTGTCATCCTGAGTGGCAGCCAGGAGACAGCTCTGGCTACGAAATTGGTTGGCCGACTCCTCCTCCAAGGCACGTCTTACAAGAATGCCCTTCAAGGGATCTCTCCTGTTCGGCAGCGACCTCGAGAACCTGGCTAACAAGTGGGGCGCCTCTCCATTACCCAGTCTACCAGAAGATAGGTCAAGGAGGAATCAGCGCCCTCTTCCCAGGCCATCCAGAGGTAGAGGCTCTCAGCGCTTCAACCCCTACAGGACTCGCTACCAGGCACCTCGCTCTCGGAGGTGCCTGGTAGCGAGTCCTGGTGCTCTCTCACTCACATATGGGTGATTAGCAAGCTAGAGGCTGAGTCATTTTGTGCTGAAGCAACAGTGAAGTATTTTTGTTGAAATGAATCAGCCGAAGATTACAGCAGGTCGGATGTAGAAGGAGTTGGGATTATACTGGAAACAAGTTCTTTAAGACGGATTGTCCATAGGCTGAATCTTGTCTGTCTTCTTTGTCTAAACAGTAGTGAGCTGCAAAAGTGTGAAGAGAACTCCATGTTGCTGCTTTGCAAATGTCCAGAATAGGTATAGAGCGAAGGTGTGCTACTGAAGTTGACATTGCTCTTACTGAGTGTGCTTTTACTCGCCCTTGAAGAGTAAGGCCTGCTTTTTCATAACAAAATTGTATGCAATCTGCTAGCCAGTTTGACAGAGTATGCTTACCCACTGCTTTACCTGGTTTGTTTGGATCAAAGGATACAAATAGCTGACTGGATTGTCTTTGGGCTGAAGTGCGGTTTAAATAGAAGGACAACGCACGCTTACAGTCCAAAGTGTGTAAGGCACTTTCTCCCTGGTGAGAGTGAGGCCTGGGAAAGAATGTAGGTAAAACTATTGATTGGTTCAAGTGGAATTCCGTGACAACTTTAGGAAGGAATTTTGGATGTGTCCGGAGGACTACCCTGTCATGTAGGAATTTTGTAAAAGGTTCGTATGTGACTAGTGCTTGTAGTTCACTGACCCTTCTAGCTGATGTAATGGCTATGAGAAATACCGTTTTCCAAGTAAGGTATTTCAGGTCACAGGTATTTATGGGTTCAAATGGAGAACGCATAAGCCTAGTTAATACTACGTTCAGATCCCATGGTATGCTTGGGGAATGAATTGGAGGTTTAATATGAGTTAGGCCTCTCATGAATTTACTGACGAGAGGCTGTGTGGATATAGGTGCATCTCCCAACTTGTTATGATAAGCTGAGATGGCACTTAAATGTACCCTTACAGATGATGTCTTAAGACCAGAGTCTGAGAGATGGTAAAGGTAATCTAGTAGTGAGGTAGTGGTGCAAGTGAAAGGATCTAAGCCTTTCTGAGTGCACCACAATGTAAACCGTTTCCATTTGTAGGAATAATTCTTTCTAGTGGAAGGTTTACGAGCAGCTATAAGTACTTGAGATATAGTGGTTGGAAGGTTGAGAGGTTGTAAGATCAAGCTTTCAACATCCATGCTGTCAGGGACAGGGATTGAAGGTTGGGATGGCGCAACTGACCCTGTTCCTGAGTTATGAGATTGGGAGCTACTCCCAGGCGAATTGGATCCCTGACTGATAGATCTAGCAGTGTGGGGAACCATACTTGTCGAGACCAATATGGGGCTATGAGTATCATAGTCCCCTTGTCCTGTTGTAGTTTGACTAGTGTTTTGGTTATGAGAGGTATCTGTGGATACGCATATAACAGGCCTGAATTCCAATGGCGAGCAAATGCGTCCTTTGATAGGCTGTTCTGCTGCCAGAGGAGAGAGCAGTAATTGTTTACTTTGTAGTTGAGATGGGATGCAAAGAGATCTATCGTCGGTTGACCCCAGCGTTGGAAGATCTTGGATGCTATTGCTGGATCCAAGGACCATTCGTGTGGTTGGAACTGACGACTGAGGCGATCCGCTACTGTGTTGTGGATGCCTGCTAGGTATGTGGCCCGTAGAAGAATTGAGTGTGTCAGGGCCCAGTCCCAAATTTGTGCTGCCTCTTGACAAAGGAGGTAAGAACCTGTCTCCCCTTGTTTGTTGATGTACCACATGGCTACTGTGTTGTCCGTTTGGATTAGAACAGTCTTGTGTGAAAGGCAGTCCTTGAATGCATGCAGGGCATAGCGTATAGCTCGATGCTCCAGAAAGTTTATTTGAAAAGAGGCTTCGAGCTTTGTCCACTTGCCCTGTGTCTTTAGTTGACCAATGTGTGCTCCCCACCCTAAGGTGGATGCATCTGTAGTCAAAGTCACTTGTGGAACTGGTTGCTGGAAAGGTAAGCCTTTGAGCAAGTTGTTCATTGATGTCCACCAGAGGAGTGCAGACTTGAGCTCTGGTGTGATGTGAATAGGAGTGGACATTGGCTGAGTGGCTTGTATCCACTGTGCTTTGAGTGTCCATTTCAGTAGTCGCATGGTCAATCTGGCCATGGGAGTTACATGAACCGTGGAAGCCATGTGCCCTAGAAGAATGAGGCACTGGTGAGCTGTTACTTGGAATTGGTTTCGAAGATTGTGAGTCAACAGGACAAGTGTTTGAGCACGGTCTCTTGGAAGAAAAGCCATTGCTAGTGTAGTGTTCAATTCCGCACCTATGAACTGTATCAGATGAGTTGGTGACAGATGGGATTTCTGGTAGTTGATGAGAAATCCCAAGGAGTGAAGCACTTGGATGGTGAGCTTGAGAGAAGTGAGAGCTCCTTCTTTTGATTGGCTTTTGATGAGCCAATCGTCCAGGTAAGGGAACACATGCACTTTTTGCTTGTGGAGGTGTGCCACTGCTGCAGCCATGCACTTTGTGAATACTCGTGGTGCTGATGCAAGGCCGAAGGGCATCACTCTGTATTGAAAGTGTTGATCCAGTACCCGAAAGCGCAGGTACTGGCGATGAGGAGGAAAGATGGGAATGTGAGCGTATGCATCTTGAAGATCCAGAGAGCAGAGCCAATCTCCCCTTTGAAGAAGAGGCAGAATGGTGCCTAGGGATACCATTCTGAATTTTTCTTTTCTTAGGAATTTGTTGAGATTTCTGAGGTCTAGAATGGGTCGAAGGCCTCCTGTTTTCTTTGGAATGAGGAAATATCTGGAGTAGAATCCTCTGCCCTTTTGAGGCCCAGGGACTGGTTCTATGGCCCTGGCTCTCAGAAGGGTGGATAATTCTGTTTGAAGAATTATGGAATGTTGATTTATTGTGCAAGAGTGAAGTGGTGGATTTTCCATTGGGATAGTTAAGAAATCCAGCCTGTAACCGTGAGTCGTGATGGATAACACCCACTGGTCAGTGGTGATGGAGGTCCAATTGTTGTGGAAGTACTGTATGCGACTTCCTACTGGTGTTTCTGGGAACGGGTTGATGTGGCCGCTGCTCTCTGGGGCTTTTCAGAAACCAGAAGTAGTTGTTGTTTGTGGAGGTGGCTGAGGTCTTGTTGGCCTTTGCCTAGGCTGCTGGCGTTGTGTTGGGCGGTTAGCCCTTGGCCTACCTGCTGGGGGGTAGTATCGACGTGGACGGTAGTACGGTCGGCGAGTGTCACGTCTGGGATACTTTCTGAAAGAAGTTTGAGTTTCCTGAGGTTGAGAGGATAATTGTTTTAATGTCTCGGTGTGGTCCCTTAAGGTTGCCACAGCTTCCTTAATCTTCTCCCCAAAGAGGTTATCCCCCAGGCATGGTAGATCCGACAAATGCTCCTGAACCTCTGGGCGAAGATCAGAGGCCTTCAGCCATGCCCACCTTCTTGCAGCTATGCCAGATGCTGATAATCTTGCTGCTGTCTCAAAGCAATCATAAGTTGCTCGAACTTCATGTTTGCCCGAGTCAAGGCCCTTGTGTATAATATTTTGGAAGGACTCCTGAAATTGCTCTGGAAGAGAAAGAGAGAGTTCCTGAACCTGTTTCCACAGGTTCCTTTGGTACTGGTTCATGTAGAGCTGGTAAGAAGAAATTTTTGAGACCAGCATGGAACCCTGAAAAATCTTTCTTCCTAAGTTGTCCAGGAATCTACTTTCTTTCCCAGGTGGTAGGGAAGCATGGGACTTTTGTCTTTTTGCCTTCTTTTGGGCAGATTCAACCACCACTGATTGGTGAGGCAGTTGAGATCTTTGGAATCCTGGAGTAGGCTGTACAAGGTAAGTGGCTTCAGCCCTCTTGTTTACCGCTGGTACAGAACTTGGGTGCTCCCAAATCCTGTGCTGTAGTTCCTGGAAGACTTCGTGAACCGGGATTGCCAACATTTCCTTGGGAGGGTCCACAAATTGTAGGACTTCCAAAGTCTTTTGCCTTTCATCCACCTCTGTTTGGATAGGAAAAGGGATGGTGTCCGCCATCTCCTTAACGAAATTCGTAAATGAGAGGTCCTCAGGTGGAGATTTTCTATGGTCATCCGGTGGAGAAGGCTCTGAGAATAATTCTTCATCCGAAGAATACTCTGAAGTAGAGTCCCCAGGCTCATGATGTGGCATGTGGTAAGTAACTGGGTCACTAGGATGTGGTGGTACAGGTGAACGAGGCCTAGAAGGCCTTGGTACTCCCGATGGGCCTGGAACTGGGTCCAGTGGTAATTGCCTTGGTACTCCAGATGGCCCTGGAACTGGATCCTGTGGTAATTGCTTGGTAAGGATATCCAAGAGTGAGTCCAGTTTATTAAAGACCGGATGTAGCATGGTGACATCCTCCGTAGGTACCGGCGCTGGCGTCGCTGGCACAGAGGAAGGGATCGGTAGAGGCGTATGCGGCATCGGTGACTGTACCGGGGTAGGAATCGCTTCTGGTTCCCGTGCCATCGTCGGTGACCTTGGAATCGACGGTGGCGGAATGGGCATCAATGGTGATGGAATCGGCATCGATGGCGGAATCGCCTCACGTAGAGTTGTTGCACCGCTTGACGAATGAGAGAGTCAAGTTCCACTCTCACAGCTGGTGAAAACAGAGCAGCTGTGGAGGGAGGCGGTGGAGGCGATGCCGATACCCCTTCAGAGCCCTGAGGAGTTTCGGAACCCGGCACCGATATCGGTGGGGATCGCCCTTCAGTAGGCCTTGGAGCCTCTGTCTCCGTCCGGGTTTTCTTTGCCGGAGAGGCCGTACCTGTGGAAGTCTCTTCGGTCACCGTATCCTGTCGATGGCGATGCTTCTCTTTTTGTTTGTCGCTTCCAGAAGTCGATGCTTTCGATGATAACGACTGGGATGAAGCTGAGGCGTCTCCCGCCTCCAGATGTTTTTTCTTCATCATAAGCTGATGAACTGAAGTCGATGGAGAAGACTGAGTTGAAGTCGACGCCCGTGGAAGCAGTTGTATGGAAAAAAGCTGCTCCATTTTTTCAGCCCTAAGACGTCGACCTTTACTGGTCATTTCAGCACAAGACTTGCACGTTTGAATGTTGTGGTCTTTGCCTAAGCAAAGAACACATTCAAAATGCGGGTCGGTAATCGATATAGTTCTTGTGCAGTTTGGGCACTTTTTGAAGCCGGAGGCCATGGCGCCGGACGGCCGTCAACGGCAAAAAAACCCCCAAAATTATCGTTCCCAGCCGGGAATCGATAACAGAAAAAAGTTACCGCTGGTAATAAAATGGAAAAACCCCTGCGGTGAATCAAATTTTTCCGAATTTTTTATAAGGTGAAAATCACCTAAAGACTCCAATTAACCCGCGATGCTAACGGCTTAGCGGAAAAAAGAAGACTGAAGAGAGACCCCTGTGGCAGGGAATATCATGACATGCTGAGCATGCTCAGTAGGCACTCCGGTGCCATTCAAAAGTTTCATAGAAACTTTTAAAGAAGTTTTTCCGTACATAGGGCTCCATTACTGATGTCACCCATATGTGAGGACTAGCATCCTGCTTGTCCTGGGATAAGCCATATTTTCTTACACAAGGCGTCCACCCTGCCGGGTATCGACTCCTCCCGGTTGAGAACACTGGCGGTCTCCAGCTACTATTAATCGGTCAGGTTAATCATGTTCAGTTAATCGATCGGTCAGTTACACATATATCCATACAGCTTTTGCAAGGAAGATTACTGAGCGCCTGCACTTCCTGCAGGGGTATATGTACCACGTGCTGACGTCAGATCTGTCTCCAACTGCTAGCACGAGCACACTATACCCATTTGTTAATGAGTCCATCTGCCTACACTAAGGAAAACGAGATTAACAGGTAAGTAATCTCACCATTTTCTGTTAGACTTTGTTTTTAAAATGTGATACCTTTTAGACTCCACCCAACTGGACAGCATTCCTAGATGACACAGGAATACTTGCTGGCCCTGAATACTGGAGGGAAGCCTCCCTTGGCACAGGATTTGGTGAGAGAGGTAACAGTGGTGGGGCTGCTTGGCAATAGTGATCATAATATGATCAAATTTGAATTAATGACAGGCAGGGGGACAGTAAGTATATCTACGACTCTAGCGCTAAACTTTCAAAAGGGAAACTTTGATAAAACGAGAAAAATAGAAAAAAAACTGAAAGCAGCTACAAAGGTAGTAAAAAGTATGCAAGAGGCGTGGACATTGTTAAAAATAAAATACCATCCTAGAAGCACAATTCCACACATTAAGAAACTATTACTGGCATGGTTAAAAGGTGAGGTGAGAGAGGCTATTTTAGCCAAAAGATCTTCATTCAAAAATTGGAAGAAGGGTCCAACGGTCAGTCTCTCTCTCACGTCACCTCCCTGACCAGTCTTTGTTTCTGTCACTTACATACAAGCTCACACATACTCTGTCACTTACATGCAAGCTCACACTCTCTCATGCATCCAGGCACCATTATACCACACACACACACACTCATTCATACATCCAGGCACTCATTGTATCATATACATACACACACACACACACACACACACACACACACACACACACACACACACACACACACACACCCAGGCACCATTATACCCCCCCCCCCCCACACACACTCTCACTCATGCATCCAGGCACCCATTATACCAGACACACACACACACACATACACACACACACACACACACACACACACACACACACACAGGCACCCATTATACCAGACACACGCTTCCAGGCACCCATACACACACACACACACACACACACACACACACACACACGCTCTCACTCATGCATCCAGGCACCCATCATAACACACACACACACACACGCTCTCACTCATGCATCCAGGCACCCATTATACCACACAGACAAGCTCACATGGAGCCTCTTCTCATTGTTTGGCCCAATAAACCTGGCCTCCACTTCTCAGCCGCCTCTGGCCTGTCCTCCGGCAGTGTGCAACGTCTCTCCAGACGCCTCCTGCGGTGCGCAGGGTCTCTCTGCTCTTCGACCCTGCACAGGTCTCTCCATTCTTTGGCCCCCACCGGCGGCATCGCGCAGATCTCTCTACTCTTCGGTCCTGCCGGCCTGGCCTCCAGCAATGGCGCGCAGTGTCTCTCCATTCTTCAGCCCTGCCCCTAGGGAGAAGGGAAGCACAAGTGGGACAGTGGAACACCAGGAGCCACGACACGCCTGCCGGTGCTTGGCGACACACTGGTGTGTCGTGACACACTGGTTGAGAACTGCTGTCCTAAAGCACAATATTCCCACTGGTCAATCCTTAAGACTACGCCGGTTGTGTTCCTCAAAGACTGAATTCATGTCCCAAGGTAAGCAGATGATTGCTAGGTTCTGCGAAAGAGGATACACTTACAAAGTTTTAAAGAAAGCATACAAACGTGCTTTGTATGTAGATAGGGATTTACTTTTCTTACCTCAGTCGCCCCTTGGATGCTTCTGTTAACTGTATCCTTTCGTTTTCCACTTCAAGTGCTAAAATCACCAGGATTATCCGTAAGCATTGGTTCTCCCTTGCAAACTTTTAATAGCCCGTTGCGGTTTACTTACCGCCGGGGCAAGAATCTCCGGGACATACTGGTTCACTCGGCATATTTTTCTGACAATACACAATCACACACTATAAAAGGACACAAGCCTTGTGGTCAGTGCTCAGTGTGTCCCTTGACATCCCCTATGACATCCGACCTCAAAGAAAACCTTTGAGCTATATGGGTCGTCAGACTGCACTACCTCGGGAGTAGTTTGTTATTAGCTGCCCGTGTCAGAAATATGTTGGCAAGACCTCCCGTATGATTAAAACTCGAATCATCGAGCATTGTCCAATATTAAAAATCAGCGACAAAATGCCCCCCTGGTTGACCACTGGACTCAGGCTTCCCACTCTTTGCAAGATTTCCAATTTTGTTCTCGATGTAGTCCATCCCCCGTTGCGGGGAGGTAACTACTCTGAATTTTTGATCAAAAAAGAAATGGATTTATTTGTTTGACACTGTTATACCAAAAGGTCTCAGTGCTGAATTGGAATAGAGTTTTTCATTTGACATATTCCTCTTGTGATCTGAGTGGCTTGCTTTTCTACCTTTCTAGCAATCTGATTGGTTATCACCTTTGCTTTCCCGATTGGTTTGAATTTTCGTGCCAAAATCTGGGCTTTAAAACTGCTATAGAGTTGTAAGCCTGTGCACTCCCTGTAAATTTTGACTATCTACGAATATGGTATGTTTGTATTATGTTCTTATTTCTGTTGGCTTGTCATCTCGTACTTGGTTCTGATTTGTATATTTATATTTACAGAATGCTGTCATAAAGACATTTGTCCCTCCCGACTCAGCCTGTCGGCGAAAAATGGGGTGCGTGTCGGGGGACCCTTTGAATTACTATTATAACACAGTGGAGTTGCCGTATTTTGGAATATTAAAATTTGAATGAAAAATTATTGGATCAGAAAATTCATTCTGCACTTTTGTATTTACTTGGATTACTGAGTGCAGCCCCAGCTCCCTTGTGGTGTTTTAAAACCGAATCGGACCATGTTATGGTTTTTCCATAGAGACGAATTGCAGGCCCTAGTTTCCCAGACCCTGAAGATGCTGGGAGTTCCTGGGGCAGACTGACAGAACCAAAGAAATATGCTATTCTGATTTCCCTACGGAAATGCCTCTTGCTTACTAGTACTGGAAGCCATCCAGGAGGAGTTTGACCTGCAATGGGATCCCCCAGAAGCAAGTTTTAAAGGTGGACGAGTCTTAGACGCTCTATACCCACTGGATCCGGCAGCAAGAGAACGTTTGTGTTTTCCCTAAAGTGGATGTGCTGGTCTTTGCAGTCTCCAAGTGAACAACTATCCCAATGAAGGAAGGAACGGCCTTAAAGGATGTGCACGATAAGCAGATAGAATCTATCCTTAAAACAGTTGGACCGATAGATGATCGAGGAGTTAAAGGGGCACTTAGAGAACATAAGGCCATCGCGGAAAGATTAAATTATTTCTTTGCTTCGGTCTTTACTGAAGAGGATGTTGGTGAGATATCCGTACCGGAGAAGGTTTTTATGGGTAATGATTCAGATGGACTGAACCAAATCACGGTGAACCTAGAAGATGTGGGAGGTCTGATTGAAAAACTGAAGAGTAGTAAATCACCTGTACCGGATGGTTTATACCCCAGGGTTCTGAAGGAACGCAAAAATGAAATTTCAAATCTATTAGTAAAAATTTGTAACCTATCATTAAAATCATCCATTGTACCTGAAGACTGGAGGGTGGCTAATATACCCCAATATTTAAAAAGGGCTCCAAGGGTGATCTGGGAAACTACAGACCAGTTATCCTGACTTCAGTGCCAGAAAAAATAGTGGAAAGTGTTCTAAATATCAAAATCACAGAACATATAGAAAGACATGGTTTAATGGAACAAAGTCAGCATGGCTTTACCCAAGGCAAGTCTTGCCTCACAAATCTACTTCACTTTTTTGAAGGAGTTAATAAACATGTAGATAAAGGTGAACCAGTAGATGGTAGTGTATTTGGATTTTCAAAGGCGTTAGACAAAGTTCCTCATGAGAGGCGTCTAGGAAAAGTAAAAAGTTATAGGTGGCGATGTCCTTTCGTGGATTACAAACTGGCTAAAAGACAGGAAACAGTAGGATTGAATGGACAATTTTCTCACTGGAAGGAAGTGGGCAGTGGAGTGCCTCAGGGATCTGTATTGGGACCTGTACTTTTCAATATTTATAAATGATCTGGAAAGAAATACGAGTGAGGTAATCAAATTTGCAGATAGAAAATTATTGAGAGTAGTCAAATCACAAGCAGATTGTGATAAATTGCAGGAAGACCTTGTGAGACTGGAAAATTGGGCATCCAAATGGCAGATGAAATTTAATGTGGATAAGTGCAAGGTGATGCATATAGGGAAAAATAACCCTGCTATAGTTACACAATGTTAAGTTCCATATTAGGAGCTACCACCTAAGAAGGAAATCTAGACATCAGTGGATAATACATTGAAATCGTCGGTTCAGTGTTCTGCGGCAGTCAAAAAAGCAAACAGAATGTTGGGAATTATTAGAGAATGGTGAATAAAACGGAAAATATCATAATGCCTCTATTGCTCCATGGTGAGACCACACATTGAATACTGTGTACAATAGTGGTTGCCGCATCTCAAAAAAAGATATAGTTGCGATGGAGAAGGTACAGAGAAGGGCAACCAAAATGATAAAGGGGATGGAACAGCTCCCTTATGAGGAAAGACTAGAGAGGGTAGGACTTTTCAGCTTGGAGAAGAGATGGCTGAGGGGAGACATGATAGAGGTGTTTAAAATCATGAGAGGTCTAGAACTGGTAAATGTGAATCGGTTATTTACTCTTTCGGATAATAGAAGGACTAGGGGGCACTCCATGAAGTTAGCATGTGGCACATTTAAAACTAATTGGAGAAAGTTCTTTTTCACTCAACGCACAATTACACTCTGGGATTTGTTGCCAGGTGATGAGGTTAGTGCAGTTAGTGTAGCTGTGTTTAAAAAAGGATTGGATAAGTTCTTGGAGGAAAAGTCCATTATCTACTTTTAATTAAGTTGACCTAGAAAATAGCCTCTACTAATACTAGCAATAGAAATATGGGATAGACTTAGTTTTTGGGAACTTGCATTGTTCTTATGGCCTGGATTGGCTACTGTTGGAGACAGGATGTTGGGCTTGATGGACCCTTGGTCTGACCCAGTATGGCATGTTCTTATGTTCTTAACCTCCCTGGACCTAACCAAGACCTACCTACATATTCCAATCCAGCAAGAACATAGTTGCTTTGCAGTACTGGGTCACCATTATCAGTTCCGGGCACTGCTGTTTGGCTTGGCCACCGCACCCAGAACATTTTCCAAGACTATGTTGGTCGTAGCAGAAGTGTTGAGAAAAGAGGGAATCCTGGGGCTCCCGTAAACAGGGTGACCACCTTGTTTCAGGAACTCGGTTGGGTTGTAAACCTGGACAAAAGCAGTCTCAAACTCTCCCAGTCCTTGGAATATCTGGGAGTCCGGTTCGACACCAAGCATGGCAAGGTCTTCATCCATGCAGATAAGGAAGATGATGTCCCAAGTGTGTCTATTGATGAACACCATACGCCCGACAATGTGGAGATGTCACCAAACCAAGGATTTGAAGATTGCAACCCTAGAAGTAGTGCCGCGGGCGAGGATACACATGTGACCACTTCAACACTCCCTGCTGTGTCATTGGAACCCACTGTCTCAAGACTATTCGATTTGCATCCACTTATAGATTGAAGTATGCTCTCGGCTCCAGTGGTGGCTGCAGGAAGTTCATCTGAGTATGGGTGTACCCCTGTCTCCTCCGAACTGGCTGGTCCTCACGACAGACGCACTGTCAGGGGCTTTGGACCAAGGAAGAGGATCTCTGGAACATAAACTTCCTGGAAGCCCGGGCAGTCAGATTGGCGTGTCTACAATTCAGCCACATACTTCAGGGTCAAGTGGTCCGTGTAATGTCAGACAGCGCAACAATGGTAGCCTACATCAACTGCCTGGGTGGAACTAAAAGCCAGCAAGTGTCACAGGAGATAGATCTTCTTATGGAATGGGTGGAAATACATCATATATACTTACAATATACCTCCTATTATGGTAATGAACTGACAATTCTGAATTTTCAAGAAATCACATATTCTTGTACTCTATATTCTCAATCTGTAATATTTGAACTGCTAATCCTGTACTGATACCCTTGATCTTCCAGTCCTCTACATCTCTACGGAATTCTTGTTTAATTTATTGTATTTCTTAATTTAATTTATTAGTTATAGTTTTATTGTTATTAACTATGTTTCTTTCTAAAATTTGGATGGTAAAGCCTGTTGCTAATTTAATGTTCTTTGTAAACCGAGGTGATGTTTAACGAGCCGCGGTATATAAAAATCCTTAAATAAATAAATAAATCTACAGATCTCAGCCTCCCACATCGCTGGAAAAGACAAAGTCAGAGCAGACTTTCTAAGCAGGGAGAGTCTGGATCCAGGAGAAGTGGGTGTTGTCTGCTAAAGCCTTTCAGCTTGTGGTAGATCGCTGGGGCTCCTCCCATCCATCAACCTGCTGGCCGCAGCTCACAATACGAAGGTTCCCTGATTCTTGAGTCACAGAATAGATCAGTTGACCCTGGGGATCGACCCTCTTGTTCAGACCTGGCCGGAAGAGGAGCTGCTATATATGCCTTCCCTCCGTGGCCCCTTCTGGGCAGGGTCATACACAGAATCGAGCACCACAGGGGATTGGTCCTACTAATAGCTCCAGATTGGCCCAGGTGGCCTTTCCAGGTGGAGACCCCTCTATGCCTCCCACCACGCAGGGACCGGGCCTTCACAAGGATACAAATCTATTCTTTCTTACGTTCTGTCCCTTGAGAGGGCTCGCCTGATGAAGCAAGGATATTTGGCGGCAGTAATTGCCACCTTACTCCGCATGCGGACGTTCTCTACGTCCCTAGCGTATGTGCGGGTCTGGAGAGTCTTTGTGGCCTGGTGCGAGGAATGTGGTGTTTCCCCTTGGACTGTCAAAATCCCATTAAATCTGGAATTTTTGCAGGCTGGCTTGAATTAAAGGTTTGACCCTTAACTCTTTGAAGGTCCAGGAAGTGGCTCTCTCCTGTTTCAGGGGCAAGATGAATGGAACCTGCCTGTCGGCTCATCTGGACATGGCCCATTTTCTTAAAGGGGTAAAGCACCTCAGGCTTACCCCTACGGTGACTGGTTCCCTTGTGGAATCTTAGTCTAGTATTGGAGTCTTTGGCAGGGCCCTCTTTCCGGCCACTGCACAGTCTTTTCTTGTGTTTATTAACCCTGAAAACGGTGTTCCTGGTGGCTATATGCTTGGCATGTTGCAGCTGAACTACAGGCGTTGTCGTGTTGGGAACTTTTCTCCAGATGACTCCAGGAGCGTGTAGCTTTGTACCATTCCATCCTTCTTGCCCAATGTAGTCTTGGTGTTTCATTTGAATCAGTCTATTTCATTGCCATCCCTAGGTAAGCACAAGGACGCGGAAGAATACCGCCACCTCTGCCATTTGAATGTCAGTAGGCTTTTGGTTTGGTATCTGGAACTGGTCCGAAAGACGGGACCACCTGTTTGTTCTTCATGGTGGAAGGAAGCAGGGTAATCAGCTTTGTGGGCTACAATAGCTCACTGGATTAAGTAGGTGGTCACCGGAGTCTATGTGGAGGCAGGAAAGCCATTACCCCTTCAGGTTAAAGCTCATTTCACCAGGGCTCAGGCAGTCTCATGGGTGGAAGCTAGATTGCTGTCTCCCATCGACATCTGGCTATGTGGTCCTCCTTGCCCACCTTCTCCAGGTTCTATTGCCTGGACCAGTGGTTCTCAACCTTTTTCCCATCGTGACACACCCGACAGGCCACGCTCACATGTGTGACTCACTGCTCATTACAATTCACGGCGGAAATAAAAAGTAAAGGTCCGGTAATTATTTTTACTGTTTAACATGACACAAGGAAAAGATACATATTCTGTCTGAACAGGAATTGCATAAATAGTAAACATCCCACACCAAAACAGCACCAATTTCCAGCACTTAAACAGTAACCACCTTACCTAAGAAAAGGCAACACTGAAATATTACACCAGGCCTTAAGACACCAGTACATCTCCTATTAGGAAAGCGGACCAAGTCAGGCTGCTATAGAACCCTACACAGAAACTATAAGCCAGCAGAAAACCTCACCTAAATCACATGTGCTGACCCTCACCTAACAAAGAATAAAGAGACCAAAACGCATAACTAGAAGCATGCAGAAAAAACTGAATTGGAAACTGCAACAAGCCAGAGTCTCTGTATGCAGTGTAATAAAGGAAAAAAGAAACCACCCATCCTTATAAAACAAACCAAGAATTTCCTAGCGTGTAGCAGATGGACTCAAAACAAGTGGGTATAGTGTGCTCGTGCTAGCAGTTGGAGACGGATCTGACGTCAGCACGGGTACATATACCCCCAAGGAAGTGAAGCAATTCAGTAATTTCCGTCTCCAAAGCAGATTGGAGCTCCTTCAGGCTCGCTGAGCGTTCTTCCCTCAGGGGTAGAACCTTATCTGACCATGTGGCGCTTCTTTCCCAGAGCGGATCTCCCAGACCTGATCTCGCAATGCCTGTCGGAGCTGGCCCTTCCGGGCCATGACGCCCCAGGGGAACCTAGAGTGAACCCCCTGTTAGAGGGCCTGCGCCAAACTTCTCACCACTTTCCCCTCCTACAAGTGGCACAGCAGCTGATCGATCTGGAATGGGCTGCACCGGAGGCTCCATTCAAGGGGGGGTCGGGCCTTGGCTGGCATATACCCCTTAGCCCCGGCAATTAAGGACATGTTGGTGTGCCCGCAGGTAGACGCCATAGTCGGCGCAATTGCGCCGTCCGGCCCACGGCTTGGGATTACCTACAAGTCCTCGGCCTGATGGCATCCACTCTGGAAGTGATACCATGGGCACGGGCGCATATGAGGCCGTTACAACGTGCCCTCCTATCCCGGTGGAGCCCGCGATCACAAACTTACACCATACACCTACCTCTCCCAGCCAGGGTATGGAATCAGCTGCGATGGTGGCTGCAGCAAAGCCACAGGAGCCAGGGGTCCAGGATGTGCTCTCCGACCTGGACCCTGCTCACAACAGACGCCAGCCTGAGCGGCTGGGGCGCACATTGCGAAGGACTCACCGCCCAAGGGCGGTGGAGCAGAGAAGAGTCGGGATGGAACATCAACCGACTAGAGGCACGGGCAGTCAGGCTAGCGTGCCTGCGACTTGCCCACAGACTGCGACACAGAGCAGTCAGTGATGTCAGACAACGCCACCAAGGTAGCATACATCAACCGACAGGGCGGAACCAGAAGCCAAGAGGTAACACTAGAAATAGCTCCTCTGACGTGGGCAGAAGCAAATCTCCAGGACATCTCCGCCGTCCACATCGCCGGGAAGGACAACACTGCGGCGGACTTCCTCAGCAGGGAAAGTCTACATCCCGAGGATTGGCAATTGTCACCCACGGCATTCCAGATGATTGTGAATCAGTGGGGGACCCCGGGCATGGACCTACTAGCGGACAGGTCCAACGCTCAGGTATCCAGATATTTCAGCTGCAGGCGGGATCCTCGGTCTCAGCGGATCGATGCACTGGTTCAACCATGGCCCCAGGGGATTCTGCTGTACACTTTTCCGCCATGGCCCCTGCTGGGCGCCATTATACACAGGATTCAGCGGCATAGAGGCCTGGTTCTTCTAGTGGCCCCGGACTGACCAAGAAGACCCTGGTACGCAGACATGAGAAGATTGCTGGCAGGGACTCCACTACCCCTGCCACCGCACAGGGACCTGCTGCGACAAGGTCCCATACTCCACGAGGATCCGGCTCAATTCTCTCTTACGGTCTGGCCATTGAGAGGGCTAGACTGAAGAAAAGAGGATACTCGGGGCCGGTACACTCCTCAGAGCACGCAAGTTCTCCACATCGCTAACTTATATAAGGATCTGGAGAGTATTTGAAGCTTGGTGTGAAGCTCATAGCACCAATCCGCATGCCGCTAAGATTCCTATCATTTTGGATTTCCTGTAAGATGGTCTTCAGAAGGGTCTGTCCCTCAATTCCATCAAGGTCCAAGTGGCAGCGCTTTCCTGCTACGGTCCACGGAGTGTGAGCGACATTGCGGAAGGGATAGAAGGTAAGGTATGTCTTTTTGCGGATGACACTAAGATCTGCAACAGAGTGGACACGCCGGAAGGCGTGGAGAGAATGAGACGGGATTTAAGGAAGATGGAAGAGTGGTCGAAGATATGGCAGCTGACATTCAATGCCAAGAAGTGCAGAGTCATGCATATGGGGAGTGGAAATCCGAATGAACTGTATTCGATGGGGGGAGAAAGGCTGATGTACACGGAGCAGGAGAGAGACCTTGGGGTGATGGTGTCTAATGATCTGAAGTCGGCGAAACAATGTGACAAGGCGATAGCTAAAGCCAGAAGAATGCTGGGCTGCATAGAGAGAGGAATATCGAGTAAGAAAAGGGAAGTGATTATCCCCTTGTACAGGTCCTTGGTGAGACCTCACCTGGAGTATTGTGTTCAGTTCTGGAGACCGTATCTCCGAAGAGACAAGATGGAGGCCGTCCAGAGAAGGGCGACCAAAAAGGTGGAAGGTCTTCATCAAATGACTTATGAGGAGAGATTGAAGAATCTAAATATGTACACCCTGGAGGAAAGGAGGAGCAGAGGTGATATGATACAGACTTTCAGATACTTGAAAGGTTTTAATGATCCAAAGACGACGACAAACGTGTTCCGTAGGAAAAAAATCAGCAGAACCAGGGGTCACGATTTGAAGCTCCAGGGAGGAAGATTCAGAACCAATGTCAGGAAGTATTTCTTCACGGAGAGGGTGGTGGATGCCTGGAATGCCCTTCCGAAGGAAGTGGTGAAGGCCAGAAGTGTGAAGGACTTCAAAGGGGCGTGGGATAAACACTGTGGATCCATAAAATCAAGAGGCCGTCAATAAAGAATGGGTGGCTCGCCAGAATGACGACTACTGCCTGGAGATAATACCCTTATTCAATAAACATACACATGGTTACTGTGACTCCAACATTGCTCTAAGCTTAAAACAGCAAGAGGAAATGTGGAAAAAGGATTCGCACTCACGAAGCGGGGAGTAGCTGGCTTGTTACGGCGGTTACTACCCCAAACCAAATAAGCCTGATACTTCACTTTCAATGCATATCCAGCATAGCTCCCTGCTTCAATGGCAGGGGAGAAGAAAAACTGATACTTCACGCATATCCAGCATAGCTCTCTGCTTCAACGGCAGGGGAGAAGAAAAACTGATACTTCACGCATATCCAGCATAGCTCTCTGCTTCAACGGCAGGGGAGAAGAAAAACTGATACTTCACGCATATCAAGCATAGCTCTCTGCTTCAACGGCAGGGGAGAAGAAAAACTGATACTTCACGCATATCCAGCATAGCTCCCTGCTTCAACGGCAGGGGAGAAGAAAAATGGATTCACACTCATAAAGCGAGGAGTAGCTGGCTTGTTACGGCGGTTACTACCCCAAACCAAATAAGCCTTATACTTCACTTTCAATGCATATCCAGCATAGCTCTCTGCTTCAACGGCAGGGGAGAAGAAAAACTGATACTTCACGCATATCCAGCATAGCTCCCTGCTTCAACGGCAGGGGAGAAGAAAAAAGGATTCACACTCATAAAGCGAGGAGTAGCTGGCTTGTTACGGCGGTTACTACCCCAAACCAAATAAGCCTTATACTTCACTTTCAATGCATATCCAGCATAGCTCTCTGCTTCAACGGCAGGGGAGAAGAAAAACTGATACTTCACGCATATCCAGCATAGCTCTCTGCTTCAACGGCAGGGGAGAAGAAAAACTGATACTTCAATCATCCAGCAGAGCTCTCTGCTTCAACGGCAGGGGAGAAGAAAAACGGATACGTCACGCATATCCAGCATAGCTCCCTGCTTCAACGGCAGGGGAGAAGAAAAACAACCAATAAGGGCTGAATAACATAGTCTGGGTAAAACAAATAAGCATGGGTTGCTTATTGCTTATTGCTTATTCCTTGCTTATTGCGGCGGTTACTTCCCCTACTACCCCTAACTAATCAAGCTTGATATTTCACTTGGATGCAGCTCCATCACTGCTCTCTACATTAATGGTGGGGGTGGAAGGGAAATAGAACCAAAGAGCTAAGAGAAACAGATAAGTATGAGAAAAAAAAGTGTGAAGCTTGCTGGGCAGACTGGATGGGCCGTTTGGTCGTCTTCTGCCGTCATTTCTATGTTTCTATGTATCGCCACACACTCGGACGTTTCACGCTTCCTGAAAGGAGTCAAACACATTCGTCTGCCACTGAAGTGGCCCATACCTCTGTGGAACCTCAACCTAGTTTTGGACTTTCTAGGGGGACACGCCTTCCGTCCACTTCGAGGCCTGTCCCTCCGTTTGTTAACCTTGAAGATGGTGTTTCTGCTGGCTGTTTGCTACGCACGCCATGTCTCCGAGCTACAAGCACTGTCTTGCCATGATCCATTTCTCCGAATCACGCCAGACGCCATCCATCTTCGCACAGTGCCTTCCTTCTTACCCAAAGTTGTCTTGCACTTCCACCTCAACCAAACCATCTCTTTACCTACCACAGAAGGTTTGAAGAAGTCTGAAGATGGTCGAATCCTACGCCATCTCGACATAGGCAGGCTACTGTCCTGATACCTGGAAGTGTCCGAAGCAATTCGAAAGACAGACCATCTGTTCGTTTCTACACAGCGGGAAGAAGCAAGGGGAAGCGGCCTCAAGGGCAACTATCGCCCGCTGGGTCAAAGAAGTTATCAAGGCAGCCTATGTAGACACGGGTAAACCACCGCCTCTACAGGTCAAGGCTCACTCTACCAGAGCGCAAACGGCATCTTGGGCAGAAACGCGGATGCTGTCGCCTGCTGAGATCTGTAAGGTGGCGACGTAGTCCTCCCTCCATACCTTTTCCAGATTTTACCGTCTGGATGTCCAGGCCAGGGAGGACACCGCATTTGCGAGGGCAATCCTGCACGGACCTCGGGCAGCCTCCCGCCCAGTCCAGGAGTAGCTTTTGTACATCCCACTTGTTTTGAGTCCATCTGCTACACGCTAGGAAATGTAGAGATTACTTACCTGATAATCTCGTTTTCCTTAGTGTATGCAGATGAACTCAGCATCCTGCCCGGCTGCCACTATTCATGGGACTTCACAGGCTCAAGGTAAGCCATGTTTTACTACGTAGGGCATCCACCCTGCCGGGTGTCGACGCCTTCCAGTTGAGAATCCTGGCGGTCTCCAGGTATCATCAACCGGTCAGGGTAATCCTGCTTAATTGATCAGTCAGCACTCATATAGCTATGACAGCTTTGCAAGGAAGATTACTGAATTGCTTCACTTCCTGTGGGGGTATATGTACCTGTGCTGACGTCAGATCCGTCTCCAACTGCTAGCATGAGCACACTATACCCACTTGTTTTGAGTCCATCTACATATACTAAGGAAAACGAGATTATCAGGTAAGTAATCTCTACAATATAAAATCAGTAGCAGTAAAACCATACTAACAAAAAGAAGATTATTTCGAAACAGCTGATGAGTGGAATATCCAATAATTAAAAACTCATATAAAAAATTTCTAGATACCAATAAAATATTTCAAAATAGCAGTCACAAAGACTCAGTAATGAAAAATAAGGATACAAACATTTTTTTGCTCTGCATACCTGGAAACGTTTGATATCCAGGTGTACTGAGATTGTTTTGAATTAGCAGGAGGGAGGGGTGGTTTGCTTGGAACTTTCTCCTCTCTCTGTCACATACCAGCGCGCTCTCTCACACTGGCTCTCAATTATACACCTATACACACATGATCTGTCACTCACATATACACATGCTTTTTCTTTCACTTATATAGGCTCTTAATTACACATTTACACACATGCTATCTTTTCACGCTTACACTCACAGGCTTTCATTCACACACATAGATGCTGTCTTTTTCTCTCACACACAGACTCTCATTCACATGCTTACAAACATGCTCTCTCTTTCTCTCATTTACACACAGGCTCTCAATCACATACTGACATGCTCTCTCACCTAAACCAGCTCTCAATCACACACAGATACATATGCTCTCTCCCTTACTTATTTATTTTAAGTTTTTCTATACCGGCATTCGCGATGAGAATCACATCATGCCGGTTTACAATTAACAAGAGGCGCAGGAACACAAAATAATATTTAAATGATAATAATAAACATTAACAGGTGCTGATAAAACGATTGCAGTTACAATAAAACAAGGGAATTACCCAACTTGGAACAGAGAAAAAGGGGCTAGGAATTTAACATAGAGAACAAGTATGCCAATTAATGGTGTGAAATAAGGTACTGCTTTTGCAACGTTGAAGAAATTACCCTGTTGAGGTAGAGTTACTAATTATCATGTTAAAGAAGGGTCTAAGCGTTAGTTAATGGAGAAATTAAGGTTCAGTTGGGGTCTGGAAAAGCTTTCCACACAGGCTCTTAATCATACAAAAGCTTTTACACACAGGCTCTTAATCATACATACACATGATCTCTCTCACACACACAAATGATCTCATACACACATACTCTTTCACACAAACAGGTTTTCAATCACAAACTTACACATACAGGTTCCCAATTGTAAACTTACATTCATGCTCTCTCTCTCACAGGCAGGCTCTCAATCAGACATACTCTCTTTCACATATACAGGCTCTCAATCACACACATATGTCACTCACACACAGGATCTGAAACACACGTGCTTGCTCATTCACTCTCTCTCCCCCTCCCCCCCCTCCCCCCCGGAACTAGCGGCAGCAGCAGCCTCATCCCAACCCTAACTGAACACTTCATTTTCAGCCCTCGCGGAGGAGGCGTCCCAGTGGCCGCGGGGGTTGACGCTCTTCTTCATTTTCCTCCGAGCCGCGCTGCACAATCTTCAGACCGCGCCTCTCATCTGTTCTGACCACACTAGCATGGTCTCTTCTTCCCGTGCACGCACCCGATGCTCACCACTTCCTCTTCCGGGTCTGGGGGGGCTGACTCCAGCTGTCCTGCCGCGTTCCGCCCGGGCTGACAGCGTTTTAAGCCCGGGCGGAGGAGGACCGGGGAGCAGCTGGGTCAACGGGGGACCGGGAAGTGTGGTGACACACCTGCGTGTTCTTGGCGACACACTGGTGTGTCGTGACACACCGGTTGAGAACCACTGGCCTGGACGTTCAGGCCCGGGAGGATTGCGGGCAGCCTCCCACCCCGATAGGGAGTAGGCTTTGTACATCTCATTGGTCCTGAGTCCATCTTGCTACACACTAGGAAATGGAGAAATTACTTACCTGATAATTTTGTTTTACTTAGTGTAGGATAAACATGTTCTTGTTAAACAGGTTGTGCAACTCAGCTTTCTGGCTCCCTGTCAGGAATACGGTGGTCTGATCAAAGGTCTGATCAACCGCCTGCATGCCAGGGACAGGATGAGTCCGACTGGGTAGTAGCAACTGTTGATACATAACATGGGGGGATAATAATCAATCATTTCTCTCTCGCACGCACACTTGTTTACGGCACGGTATAAAAGAGCAGGACTTTCCAGTGTCCGGTGGGAGTAGGAGATATTGCCTCTATAGATGTATAGAGTGCTGGACACTGAAAAAACCCCCTTCTCGCCTTTGCTGACCTGACGACTCCTCGATACAAGGCTGATGACACGAAGGGTTTTGGATGACATATGCAATCATGTGGTATGTAAATAGCTTTCTGTAAATAACGTCTATTACCATGATGTAACATTAATAAATGATGACATAGATATCGTGTCAGAGTACCGTACTCTCTCATTCCCAACACTTAGTGTAGACAGATGGACTCAGTATCCCGCCCATAGCTGCCCAAGAATGGTGCCAAGGAGTTTCCCGTGGATATTGATTCCAAGAGATTACGGTTAAGCCGTCATCCAGTCCCTAGATCATAGTATCTATAATGTTATTGGGTTGTGTACAGTTACGATTATCTGTTCTTTTTAATCATTTTTTCAATAGTATGTCCACAGTGGCTTTTGAAGAGAATACTGAAATGCTAAGGTCACTGCAGGGGTGTATTTAGGGTGACGTCAGCTTTGAAAGCTGACTCCGATTCCATTGGCTGGCAGGGGAGCATAAACCCATTGGCCCTGAGTCCATTTGTCTACACTAAGGAAAACAAAATTATCAGGTAAGTAATTTCTCCATTACCTCTCACCAAATCCTGCATTCCACTAAGAATTAAATCTAAAATTGCTCCCCCTCAGTGGTTCCTGAACCAATTGCTCCATGAAGCATTTGTTTATTCTATCCAGAAACTTTGTCTCTAGCATGTCCTGATGTTACATTTACCCAGTCAATATTGGGGTAATTTAAATCTCCCATTATTACTGCACTGCCAAATTGGTTGGCTTCCCTGATTTCTCTTAGCATTTCATCATCTGTCTGGCCACACATGGGATTTCTACCCATATAGAATCTACTGAGCATTTAGTCTCTTGTATGATCTTTATCCTGTTGGTCTGTATACCCTCCTGGGCATAAAGTGCCACCCCCCAACCAAGTTGATCCTCCCTATCATTGCGATAGTGCTGTATCAGGGTACAAATTATGTCTCATTGGTTATCCTCCTTCCACCAGGTCTGAGTGTATAGCAGTGAATGATGAGATAGATATAATAGGCGTATCAAACTTCCAACTTCTTAGACTTCTGATATTGGCATATAAACATTTCAAAGTGTGTTTTTTTTTGTTTGTATTAACAGCCTGCTTTTCAGTTGATAGGGATAATTTGGAATTCTTTAGCTCATTTGATTCTTTACTTATAGGTAAATGGACTATATTTGCTTTTATTGGAACCTCTCTGTTGGGGTGACCTAACTCTCCTGTTTCATTAATATGTTTCAAAGATATTTTCCTTTGAACCATGCACTGCTGAGTGACTGTTGGAGTTCCCCTTTGCTGTAGTTTAAAAGCTGCTCTATCTCCTTTTTAAAAGTTAGCACCAGCAGCCTGGTTCCACTCTGGTTAAGGTGGAGTCCGTCCTTTCGGAAAAGTCTCTTCCTTCCCCAAAAGGTTTCCCAGTTCCTTACAAAACTGAATCTCTCTTCCCTGCACCATCATCTCATCCATGCATTGAGACTCCGGAGCTCTGCCTGTCTCTGGGGACTATATGTGGAACAGGGAGCATTTCAGAGAATGTCATCCTGGAGGTTCTGGATTTCAGCTTTTACCTAAAATCCTAAATTTGGCTTCCAGAACATGTCTCCCACATTTTCCTACGTCTGCTCCTTCCCAGCACTGTCTATAATTCTATTTAGGTGATGCGTGAGGTCCGCCAACTTCGCACCAGGTGGTCCTCGCGTCCACCAGCCACCCAGCTATCTACATTTCTAATAATCGAATCACAGACTATGATGGCCAACCTAACCTTTCCCTCCTGGGCAGTAGCTGGGAGACTTGTTCTCAGTGCGAGAGGACAACACATCACCTGGAGAGTAGGTCCCTGCCACAGGATCACTTCCTGCTATACCAGGGTGGTGAGTGATTTCCAACTGGGAGACCTTTCTGATCCAAGGCAGCACAGATTACCAGACTGGATTTGGGTCTTGGCTACTAGTCCCTGAAGGTCTCATCAGTGTACAACTCTGTCTGCCTCAGCTCCTCCAAGTCTGCCACTCTAGCCTCCAGATAATGCACTTGCTTTCTCCGTCGACATACAAAGCTGAGTTAGCCAAAACGTGTGGGGCGTCTAAAGCTGAGGGTTGCACATTGACTGAATAAGCAACCCAAACCCAACTGAGTAAGCAAACTGAGAAAGCAAGCCAAACCACATTGTGGAGAGTAGACTAATGAATAAATAGGCATACAGTTTTTATATAGCCTAAATTTACCGTCTGAGAGTCCAGATAGTAATGGGACACACAGATGTGTTCTGGCACCCATGTTGCAAATTTGCAGATGCCTTTCATTGGTACGGCTTGCGGATGAGCCTTATTGGTGTCTTTAATTTGTAGACCTGCTAGCATATATCAGTATGCAATGCAATCTGTTAGCCAGTTCGACAGTGCACATTTGGCCATACCTATGCCTAATCTGTCAGGATTGTAGGGAGCTCGGTACACAGCAGACTGGAATATGCCCCAGGAGCAATCCCCTTTGAGGTGACAGAGGTTTCTGCCCCAGTTGCTGTCTTCATTGGGGTTATTGGTTACTGTTGCTGTTGGAGCATTCATCTCGTATTCTAAATTCCTGGACAAGCTGGATAAGGCGATCGGCATCATCTTCTGTAGAGATTAAAATCCCTGCACAGAGATCTTCGGATTCTGGAAACACTTGAACCAGTAATGATTCTGATCCATCAAATCCTGTAGGATTTACAATGTGTGAGATAATCCAGTTTCCTGACCCTAGTGGCCAGAAAACTGGACCTTTAAATACAGAGGTCAACAAACTCCAGAGTTTGGAATAGTTTTAATTCCTGCACCAGTCTGTGATGGAGTCTGTGTTAATACAAGCTAAATTTGTTTCTTAGTGTTCAGTTAGATGAATCCAGAACAAGTGAGTTATGCACCTTTTCCAGTAGATGGAGACGGAGCAAACTGACATCACAGTATATATACCCCTGCAGTGACATCAGCCTGCCAGTATTCTCTGTCTCCAGCAGATGGTGGACATGCATCTCCCATGGGGATTGCTTCGACTTGAAAAGGAGAAATAAGGAAAATACATTTTCCAAGCTCTCTTGCGGTGATACCAAATGATCCCTCCCCCAGTTCAGAATTCCTGAGGTGATTTTCGTGGTCCCTCAGAGTTGTGCCTTGGTTTGGTAGCTCGTTTTCAGCTGGAGTGGTCGTAGCTGTTTAAACACCTGAAAGGCAGCACGTACAAGAAGCAGAGTCCGGTGACAGCACATGCCCTCTCCCCCCGCAGCTGGAGACTGTATCTGTACTCAGCCAGATAAGGCTGAGCTCAGGTAAGTTTAAAAAAAAAAAAGAGAGATGGAGGAGGAGGGTTTTTTGGTGAGGGATTCCTTCTTCCCCTGGTTTCTGTGCTCGGTGTGCTGTGCAGACGTTCATCCCGCTCCATAGGAAGTCAAGG
This sequence comes from Rhinatrema bivittatum, assembly GCF_901001135.1. Lineage (NCBI taxonomy): Eukaryota > Metazoa > Chordata > Amphibia > Gymnophiona > Rhinatrematidae > Rhinatrema > Rhinatrema bivittatum. The sequence goes on along the minus strand of NC_042617.1, from coordinate 231,485,360 downwards.
GATATGGGCAGCCTGGCGGATTGAGCAGCCCCTGTAAGCTTTTCCCTGTTCTGAGGCTCTTTCACTGCACGTCTTGTGGTAGGCTTCAATGGCATTTCATACGCTTTATTTAGACTGCTGTCTTTACGATTGTCGGTTTGGCATATGCTTCTAGCTATGCGTCCAAGTCATGCGTCCAGTTTTTGGATGCTTAGGTGGGCCTAGTATTCTGTGCATCCAAGTTAAGTGGCACCTTAAGTGGCCATCTGCTTACCTGTGCATACAAGTTGAGCATTGGCTGAGTGCTTTTATTGCATTTATCCTAGGGACTCCTAGGCGTGGAACACCCAAGGTGGACGCCTAGAATTTTTGGGTGCCTTAAAAATAAATAAATATAAATAATAAAACGCTAGACGCATGCCGCCAGTCGCCATTATGTGTGCTGCCGGCGTAATGGTGCCTATATCTAAGAAACCTAAGCATCTTTCTCTTTGCAATCATATTTGGGCATCTAAGCCATGAGTGCCTGCTGACTTGTGCCAGTGTTTGGAAACTCAGGGAGATTTATCTTCTGCTGATTTCACTAAGCCTGGTTTTTCCCAGCAGGATGTTCATCTGGGTAAAGATGATTGAGGTGGGACGCTTGATAAGAACATAAGAATATGATTTTGGAGCTCCTCTATCTGGTTCGTCAGCAGAGGGTGGTTGCTTAGTGAGTCCGCCTTAGGTACCTCCTAGTAGAATTTTCCATGGATTGCAGTCTTTTATTCAGGCACAGTCCTCAGCCCTGTCCAATGCTCCCAGAGCAAAGTCGCAAGTAGGAACTTTGCCTGGACTTGCTGTTCAGCACCAGAGTACTCCTAGAATGGCGGCGGGACTGTCCAGTAGAGATCTGGATGGCACAGATGATATCGATCCAGACTCTTTTGAGGATTGTGAAATTCCTCCTGGGCTAGAACTGTATAGGACTATGTTATGGCTCTTTCATAGAGTTGAACTACCAGTTCTGTTTTTCCAGACCTTGAAAATGCTCGGGGGTCCTAGGAAGATTCTGTGTCTGAGCCAAAGAAAAATCCCATTTTGGTTTCCTTGCTTAAAGCCTCTTGTTTTTTCCTTGTGATGGAGGCCATTCAAGAATTGATTGATCTTGAGTGGGTTGCCCCATAGGCTAGTTTCAGAGGGGGTTGGATTTTTAAAGCCCTGTACCCCTTGGATCCAGTGGTGAGAGAGCATTTTCTGAAAGTAGGTGCACGTGTGTGTGTGGGAACAGTAATCCCGTGGCAGGAGGAGCAGCCTTGAAGGATGGTCGTGATAGGGTTGAGACTGTCCTTAAGCAAGCAGTTGAAGCAGTGGCAATAACCTTGCAGATTGCTGCTTCTTGTTCTTGGTGGCTCGCTCTTGTTTGCTTCTACTCTTTCTAAAGCTAAGTAGAAAAAATGCCTAGGAAACACAAAAGCAATGTAAAAAATCCTTTGCTCAAAAAATAGAAAAAAACCCAAAATGTCAATAATAAAATATATCCCTTCTTCAAAGTATGATCTCCTCAATTGAATTCAGCGAGAAAATTAACCAGTTGTAGTTCACCTCACACAATAAAGGCATGAAGTTATCTAGATCATCTCTTGCTGTTTTGTGGTGTTGGTGTAATAGAATTGTTATTGGAAAGGAAGATAGGAAAATTGGCTCTTACCTGATAATTTTCGTTCCTGTAGTACCTTGGATCAGTCCAGACCCTGGGTTATGTCACCAATCCAGCAAAGGGAGGCAGAGAAACGTTCTACTGACTCTGACGTATACCCTAGAGCACCACCTGCAGTCCATCAGTATTGACCAGTATCAAAGCAGAAATTTAACTACTAACATACCAACTAGCTTTCTAAACAGGATAACGAATTTCCAATTCACAAATCCTAAATGGAAGCAGGATCCCCCCCAAAAAATCTTGGGAATAAACAAGAAAATATCAAGAAAAAAATAGACAACATGAAAAGCGGTTTAAACACCCAGTGAACGAGCAGACTCTCCAAAAAGATAAATATAGTACACAGACATAAAGGGTGGGTGTCTGGACTGATCCAAGGTGGTACAGGAACGAAAATTAGCAGGTAAGAACCAATTTTCCTTTCCCTGTACGTACCTGGATCAGTCAAGACCCTGGGTTGTACCAGAGCTGATTCAATTAGGGTGGGACCCAGAGTCCCGCTCGGAGGACACTCTCTCTGAAGGCTGCTGAACTTGGAGCGTGAACGTCCAAGCGGTAATGACGAGCAAAAGTATGCAATGACTTCCAAGTCGCTGCCTTACAAATCTCCTGAGGAGAAACTAACTGACATTCTGCCCAAGAGGTAGCCTGTGACCTGGTGTAATGAGCTCTCAAACCTTCAGGAAGATCACGACGAGCAAGAAGATAAGCTGAATGAATTCTTTTTTAACCAACGAGCAATCGTAGGTTTAGAAACATTATGACCTTTGTGAGGGCCACTCCACAAAACAAACAAATGATCAGACAATCGAAAATTGTTTGTAACTTCAAGATAACGCAACAGTGCTCGTCGAACATCCAATTTCTTAAGATCCTTAGAGGAAGGATCCAAACGATCTAAACACGGAAAAGCCGGGAGCTCTATGGACTGATTTAAATGGAAAGACGATACTATCTTAGGTAAAAAAGATGGTACAGTCCGTAATGAAATTCCTGTATCAGAACTTCTAAAAAAAAAAAAAAAAAAAAAAAAGGCTCTCTGCAAGACAAAGCCTGCAACTCTGAAATTCTATGAGCTGAAGAAATGGCCACAAGAAATACCACTTTCAACGTCGCATGATTAAGGGGTTCAAAGGGAGATGAACACAGAGCCCTAAGGACCAAATTCAAACTCCAAGCAGGACAAGGATTCCGAAATGGAGGACTTAGATGTTGCGCACCTTTGAGAAAACCCGCTACATCCGGATGCGCGGCCAAGGATAATCTCTGAACCTTACCACAAAAACATCCAAGCGCTGCCACTTGTACCCGTAAGGAACTACAGGACAAACCCTTGGCTAATCCGTCTTGTAAAAAAGATAAAATATTTGAAACAGTAGAGTGAACTGGATCTACTTGATGCTCATTACACCAAGATTCAAGAACCTTTCACACCCTTGCATAAGCCAAAGACGTAGAAGGCTTTCTAGAACGCAATAAGGTAGTTACTATGGCATCTGAATAACCTTTATTCTTTAACCGCCTCTCAAAAGCCATGCCGCTAGAGAGAAGCGTTCGACCTCTTCCAAACAAACTGGACCCTGAGACAGAAGGCACGGTAGATCTCGAAATCGAAGGGGGACCGTCCAGTGCTAAACTGACCGGGTCCGCGAACCACGGACGGCGTGGCCACTCCGGAGCCACTAAGACAACTTTGACTTGTTGAACTTCTATCCGACGTAGAACCTTGCCGATCAGAGGCCAGGGAGGAAACACATAGAGAAGAATATCCCTTGGCCAAGGAAGAACCAGAGTGTCTACTCCTTCCGCTCCTCTTTCCCTTCTGCGACTGAAGAACCGAGGGGCTCTGGTATTCTGAAATGTGGCCATGAGATCCATTGCCGGAGTGGACCATCTGTTGTATATCATTTAATAGGCTTCCTCGCATAGTTCCCACTCGCCTGGGTCGAGCTAATGTCGACTGAGAAAGTCGGCTTGAATGTTGTCTACCCCGGCAATGTGTGAGGCTGCGATGCTGAGCAGATGATGTTCCGCCCAGGCGATCAGCTGTTGTGCTTCCTGAGCTACCAGTAAGCTTTGGGTTCCTTCCTGGCGGTTGATATAAGCTACTGTGGTCGCATTGTCGGAAAGAACCCGTACTGACTTCCCGCAAAGGAGAGGTTGAAGAGAGATTAAGGCTAAACGAACCGCTCTGGTCTCTAACAGATTGATCGACCACTGCGCTTCCTCTTCGGACCACTGACCTTGAACAGATGTTTTCTGACATACCGCTCCCCAGCCTGAAAGACTGGCGTCGGTAGTGATCACAGTCCATTCCGGAATCTCCTAGAGGTATACCCCGTTGTAGATTCGCTGGCAGTAACCACCAATCTAGGCTGGAACGAGCCGACTCTGTAAGAGGAAGGGGAAGGTGGTATAGTTACGAAACCGGATTCCAGCGTGAAAGCAATGCAGACTGAAGTGGTCTCATAAGCACAAAGGCCCAGGGAACCAACTCCAGAGTAGAGGTCATTGAACCTAAAACTATCAAGTAATCCCGCACACAAGGAATAGACTGTAAGTCCCGAATTTGTGATTGAAGCATGAGATGGCAATGCTCCGGAGGGAACACTATTCCTTGACGAGTGTCGAACCATGCACCTAAAAACTCCAGAGATTGGGAAGGCAATAGGTGACTATTGTCTTTGTTGATCACCCAACCTAGAGACTGCAAAAGGCTGATTACCCTGTAGATTGTATAACGACAGAGATTCCGACTTTGCTCGAATTAACCAGTCGTCCAGGTACGGATGTACCAACAGGTCTTCCTTCCTGAGTTGTGTGGCCACCCCAACCATTATCTTGGTAAATGTTCTGGGAGCTGTGGCTAATCCGAACGGGAGAGCCCTGAATTGATAATGTTGTTCTAGAATGCAAAATATGAGAAACTTCTGATGATCGGATCGAATGCCGATATGAAGATAAGCTTCGTTGAGGTCGAGAGATGCTAGAAATTCTCCTCTGTGTACCGAAGCTATGACAGACAGGTCTGCCAAAGCGGCGGCCACGAAAGGACTGAGACCAATTCTGATGTCTACCTGAAGACTGTTTAGCTGGAGGAGCCGACGGACGAGAAGAACGAAATCTTGTTAGAACGAGAGTGAGAAGAAAGAGCTTCTAGGTCTAGGACGGTCCTCTGGTAATTTGTGAATCTTATTTTCCCCAAGGGACAAAATTAAATCTTCCAATTCCTTACCAAAAAGCAATTTTCCCTTAAAGGGTAAAGCCCCTAATTGAGCTTTGGAGGATGCGTCTGCAGACCAATTCCTCAACCAGAGAAGTCTGCGAGCCGATACTGAAGCAACGATAGAACGAGCCAAGGTCCTAAGGAGATCATATAAGGCATCTGCACTGTAAGCAACTGTAGCTTCCAGTCTACCAGCCTGTGCAACTTCCTCTTCAGAAAGGGAAGAATTGTTCTGTAAAGCCTGGACCCATCTTTGTCCAGCTCGCAAAGCTAAGCTACTACACATGGCCGCCCGCGCACCAAGAACAGAAACCTCAAAAATTCGCTTAAGCTGAACCTCCAGCTTACGATCTTGGAGATCTTTAAGAGCCATTGCTCCAGTTACTGGAATAGTTGTTTTCTTAGTGATGGCTGATACAGCGGCATCCACCTTAGGAAATTTTAAAATTTCCAAAGCTTCCTCAGGTAATGGATACAATTTTTCCATGGCTTGTGCTACCTTAAGCCCCAACTCAGGAGTATCCCACTCCCTGTAGAGAAAGTCAGTGAGAGAAAGATGAAAAGGAAATGATGTCGTGGGACCTCTAAGGCCAAGCAGCACTGTGTCAATGTTACCCATCCGAGAATCCTTCACTGGAGCCTCTAGACCCAACTCCAGTAAAATTGCTGGAATTAATGGACCAAGTTCCTCTCTTCTAAACAGTTGGACTACCTTGGGATCATCTCCATCCACAACATGAGGGTCTGAACTAGCACCCAAAGCAGGATATTCATTTAATCCCCCTCCAGCAGGGACTTGTCTGAAATAGGTAAAGAGCCATGTTCAGAATCTTCTGAAGAAGAAAAAATTGTCTGACCCGGACGAAGTGGACGCTTCGGAGCTGACCCCACTCCCAAATCCTTAGATCTGGCTCTTTTAGAGGAACGTGGCTTTAACTTCTGATCAGAAGAGAGACCCTTATGTTTCTTATGAAATTTCTTAGATTTGTAAGCTTTGCGAAGAAAATGAATACAATCCCCTAAAAAAGCAGAAGAAGAAGAAGAGTCTGAAATCTCCTCCAGGCTATCAGCAGATAAATATGACCCTGCCTCACGTGGCTTGTTCCCCCCCCCCCCCCCCCCCCCCCCCAGGGCCCGTCTGCTGCGGCGACAGCGGAGGCGGGTCTGAAGCACCCTGAAATAGCTTGTTGTGTCACCACCCTCAGAGTAGATAAGAGTGCCTCAGTTCCAGCACTGCAGGGAAATGAGTCAAGGGCAGGAGAGCAGCTGGGCTGAGTTTTTGGGGTTGCGTGAAGTGGCCGAGTCCCTTTTGTTACCGGCAAACTTGACGAGCCTTCCCCCCCCCCCCCCGGGGAGGCAGGATGAACAGAGACTCTGTTCATCCTGCCTCCACAAGCACGGCAGGCCGCGTCTCCACAAGCGCGGCAGGCCGCGCCTCGCGGCATTACAATGCAAAAACCGGCACAAAATGAAGAAACTAAAAATAAAAGAAATTAATAGAAGCTCCGGCAAAAAAAACAAAGGCGCAGCCCCACCGAACACCAAAGGTAAATAACCCACGATTCAGCTCTCAAGAATAATTTATTATTATTATTATTTTTTTTTTTACCTGATGGACCGCACCCCAGGAGCTGCTCCAAGTAGGGTGAGTGAGCCGGGCTCCCCGGTACCACCCCTGCCAGGAGTGGTTGCTGGGTTCAAAACCTCCCCAACTACGGCAGCCTCAAAACCAGGAGGGATAGTCCTCCCAGGACTTGGCAACCTCCTGGGAGGCAGTGAGAACGGCTGTGAAGAAAATAAACCTTTTTTTTTTTTTTTAAATAACTTAAATAAAAAGAACAGCCTCTCTTCAAGAGAAAAAGAAAGTCTACAAAAAATTAACTCCTAAACTACCTGACTAAAAAAATAACAAACTACCACAGACTGCAGGGGTTAGGGACGTCCACCTCTGCTGGGAGTCAGAGAAATACTGATGGACTGCAGGTGGAGCTCTAGGGTATACGTCAGAGTCAGTAGAACATTTCTCTGCCTCCCTCTGCTGGATTGGTGACATAACCCAGAGTCTGGACTGATCCAGGTACGTACAGGGAATGTGACCTCAGGGTCTGCTGATTTGTAAGATGTTTTGACCTTGACTTTGATAAGTTTCCTGTAAAAGCTTCTGTATTGCCTCTACATTTCATCTATTGTCCTGCCACAATCTACCATACCATAGATCAGCGGTTCTCAACCGGTGCGTCGCGACACACTAGTGTGTCGCCAAGCACCGGCAGGTGTGTCGCGTGGCTCCCGGTCCCTCCCGCTGCTCGTTCTTCCCTGCTGCCGTTGCCGCCGGGCTATCAGCACGTTCAAGCCCAGCGGGAACGGCAGCGGTGCAAAAAAAAAAAGCTGTGGCATCCGCGGCTGGCCTTTTCTTCTTCCCGCGCCTGCATTCCCTCCCCGGACCCGGAACAGGAAGTGGTGCGCGGGAAGAAGAAAGGCCGTGCCGCAAGAGAACCCACGCCTTGCGCGCCATCACGGCACACATGGGGAAGCGCTGCTGCGGCCGTATGGCCAACCGGTCTTCCTGTTCGGGGGGGGGAGCGGAAGCGCCGCGCGCAGCTTCCGCTTCCTCCCCCCAATGCAGGAAGATCAGCTGCCTCTCCTGCTGCCACCGGCCTCCTGCTATCTTCGGGCGTCCGATCTTTCTGCTTGGGGGGGGGAGGGAGGAAGCGGACGTTGTGCGCTGCGCTTCCGCTACCCCCCCCGACAGGAAGTTCGGACGCCCGAAGATAGCAGGAGGCCGGTGGCAGCAGGAGAGGCAGCTGATCTTCCTGCTCTGGGGGAGAAAGCGGAAGGGAAAGGAGAGAGCAGCATGAGCCTCCCGCGATCGATGGAATTCTTCCTTCTTGGCCTGCGGGGGCTGGAGGAGGAACAGCTACCGTTTGTGCTGGGGGGGGGAGAGAGGAAGTGAGTGACAGAAAGAGAGAAACAGCCAGCCAGCCTGTGTAAGTGAGAGAATGTGTGTGTGATTGAGAGCCTGTGTGTAAGTGAGAGAATGTGTGTGTTATTGAGAGCCTGTGTGTAAGTGAGAGAATGTGTGTGTGATTGAGAGCCTGTGTGTAAGTGAGAGAATGTATTTGATCGAGAGTATGTGTGTGATTGAGAGAAACTGGTCAGAGAGCTGATGTATGTGTATATGTGAGAGACAATGAAAGTGACTGCTCAAGGAGATGACTGATGTGTATGTGAGAGTGTGAGACAGTCAGGGATGTGTGTGTGTGTGTGTGAGAGAGAGAGAGAAAAAGCATGGAAGTGAGAAATCTGGGTATGTGAGAGAGCATGGGAGTAAGAAGCCTGGTGTTGTGGGGGTGTATGTGAAAGAAAGCATGGGAGTGAGAAGCCTGTGTGTGTGCATGTATATGAGAGAGACTGGTTGGTAAGGTGACGGTGTGACTGGTGTGTATGTGAATGTGAGAGAGAGAATGTGATTATGGGGATGAGAAGCCTGTGCATGTGAAGAGAGTGAGCATGGGAGTGAGAACCTGGGTGTGTGTGAGACACAGCATGGGAGGGAGAAGCCTGTGTATGTAAGACAGAACATGGAAGTGGGAAGCCTGTGTGTGTGTGTGTATGCATGAGAGAGATCAGGTGACTGGTGTGTGTTTGTGTGTGTGTGTGAGAGAGAGAGAAAGTGATTATGGGAATGAGAAGCCTGTGCAGGTGAAGAGTGGGCATGGGAGTGAGAAACCTGTGTGTGTGAGACACAGCATGGGAGTGAGAAGCCTGTATATCTGAAAGAGAACATGAGTGGGAAGCCTATGTGTGTGTGTATATGCATGAGAGAGATCAGGTGACTGGTGTGTGTTTGTGTGTATGTGAGAGAGAGAAAGAAAGTGATTATGGGAATAAGAAGCCTGTGCATGTGAAGAGTGAGCATGGGAGTGAGAAAGCTGGGAGTGTGTGAGATACAGCATGGGAGTGAGAAGCCTGTATATCTGAAAGAGAACATGGGAGTGGGAAGCCTGTGTGTGTGTATGCATGAGAGAGATCAGGTGACTGGTGTGTGTGTATGTGGGAGAGAAAGAAAGTGATTATGGGAATGAGAAGCCTGTGCATGTGGAGAGAACAAGCATGGGAGTGAGAGACTGGTGAGTGTATGTGAGAGAGAAAGTGATTATGAGAGTGAGAAGCCCATATATGTAAGTGGAACACGGGAGTGGGAAGCCTGTGTGTGTGTGTATGGCATGAGAGAAACTGTTCAGGAAGGTGACTGGTGTGTTTGTCAAAGACTGGGAGATGATTGGTGTGTGAGACAGGAACTGGTCATGGGGGCATGACTGGTATGGTGTGTGTGTGTGTGTGTGAGAGACATGGGCCCTAAGGAAGAGGACCATGAGTATAGAGCTTAGCCACTACTGCTGCTTCTGGTGTGTGCTACAGCCTGCATGGAAGAGGAGTAGGAGAGCTGCTGGAGGGGGTAAGTAAAGGTGGCTTTTTAAGTTTATTTTTCTTGATTGACTGCTATTTTAATTATTTAATATTATGTGATATATCTGCTTTTTTTGAAATATTTTATTGGTTTTTGGAGAATTTTTAGTAGTTTTTATGAGTTTTTAATTGTTGGATGTTATTCTGTTCATAGTTGTTGTGAAACATTTATTCTGCTTATTAGTATAGTTTTACAATTATTTCTGTGTGGGGATCTATAGCTGCTTGCTAGTTCTGTTTTCCTAATAAGAGGTGTATTGGTTTTTAGGGCCTGATTTAATATTTGTAGTGTTGCCTTTTCATAGATAGGGTTGCTCCTGTTTGAGTGTATTCCATAATACAGGTGTAACTGTGTGTGGATTGGTTTATGTGCATTACTACAGATCCTGGGAGTATGTTAGGTCGGTTCTGTGTCTGTTACAGAGATATTTTACTAGCATGTAAGTGTTTTATCAGTCTTATTTGTTGCGTTTTCTCAAGAGGACATGCATTGGTGGTAAACTGCTGTCTTTTCATAAGTAGGGCTATTGAGCCTGAAAGTAGAAGGAGTTTGAGTTGCTGTTACTGAGATGACACCAGAACCAGAATATCTTTTTTGTAGAGTGAGTTGAATGGGGAATGTCATAATTCTGCTTTACATCCATTATTGTGGATCAGGGGGGTTCCCGTGGATGCAAACTGTACATTTACATCTAGCCCTGTGACAATCATGGGTCAGTGTGTCACGCATGTGAGAACCATCTGTCAGGTGTGTCCCGACAGAAAAAAGGTTGAGAACCACTGCCATAGATGATATTCACTAAATATTAATACTGATTTCTCAGTGTATCGTTTGGGCACAGTTTTTTTTTTTTTGGTATACAAATGCAAGTGTTCATGTTATACTCATTGCACATTGTAATCCACTATGGCTCTGGTTTTCCTTATGAGGGAGAATGAATGTACAAAAAACTCTCTGATCCTTTCCCATTATTTTCTACCAGGACTTATTTTTTTGTAGTCTGTATTAAATCTTAGTTTATTATTTTTCTCTCTAGGTTATTCTTTCTCCTGGAGGTCAGCATTCTGACAAAGGTGCTAAAGAGACTATTCTTGATGAGGATGAATGCCCACTTCAGATTTTCAGGGAATGGCCCAGTGACAAAGGTATATTTTAAGTAATGCATGATTATTTAGCATGATCAACCCTTAAGTCTCTGTAATCAATATCATCATGTACTGAAGCTGCCTAAGCTGTTGCACTTTTAAGATACTGCAATTATAGGTGTGGGAATATGAATTTTTAAACTTGGAAAGCATTCATAATGTAACTTTTTTTTTATCTGCTGGGATCTCTGAATTGAAATTTAACTGATTTCTAGTTTGATGCTATAAAATTCTAGGGATTGTTAGATTTAAATGAGGTACTGACTTTACCCCTCACAGCTCCTTTCAGCATATCACTTGAAATGAGAGGTTTCAAGAGACTGGAGAAAAGATAGGGTGTTGCTTCATAAGGGGAGGATGGGAACGAAAAGGAAGAGGAAAACTAAAGATCTAGGCGAGTTAATGGAAGTACTATTGAAGGAAGGATATCTTAAAGCCAGTGATTACAGGATTCTAGGCAACATTTTTAGAAAGAGGAAGATCTTGCTAAATAAACTTGATTGATTTCTTTAAAGTTTCCATACTAGTACTTCAGGGGGTGCAACAGATGTGGTTTATCTGTTTTTGAGTAAAACCTTTGACATTGACTTCTTGCTTACCAGTCTATGTGGAGCAATCTGAGTAGAAGAAAAATAATGAACTGAATGAGAAGTTGGTTGATCAGCTCAAAAGAATGATGGTCAGTGGAATCCACTCTGGTAAACGGAAAGTGTACAATTCTGTGCCACTTTGATTAGTATTAGACTCAGTCCTTTTCATTGTTTTTATAAGTAACATTGATTTGTTAGAAGAGTGTACTTGATTGCATATCTAAAAATTTGCAGTAACAGTCATGTTCAGAGGGTTAACAGTCAGATGCCTTTATCAAATAGGAGGCATGCTTAAAGTTATTGCAACTACACTTTAATCCACAATTACAAACCATGCATTAAGGATGCAGAAACCCAAGGGTCAAATTCCTTATAGATAAATAACTAGTAGTTGCCAGAAAAGAAAGAGCCCTTGTGGTCATCCTCTGATGATTTTAAGGTAGTCTCAGTGTGACAAAGCAATTATGAAAATTGTTAGCATACCTGGGTAGATGGGTATTGCTAGCTAAAAGGATATATTGCTTACAGGTCTCTGGGGGAGACCTCATTTGAGAACTGTATTCAGGTCTTGAGACCTTATCTACAAATCTATTGATAACCATTATAGTGGCCATCTATTTATCACCTATTTAACCAGGACTACTGATTCCAGATTGTTTTTAAATTTAATTTAGGTGTTTATTTTCAAGCTAATTAGGTTTTTGTGAGGATACTAAAAATCTGTGTATATAGATATATAGAAATTGGGCAATATATGTAATGTATAAAGTGCTGTTTACTTCCAGCAAAAATTCCCAAAAGCAAGGTATAAAGGAGAATAACTTAACTGCAGCCCACAACTGGTTACCTGGGAGTGATGGCTAGAAGATCTAAAATGTGCTCATATGAATGAAGGCCCACAATTGTTGCGGCAAGAATCTGCTGGACAATCCAAACTGTGATAAGGAAAACTGTTGAGGGAAATGTAAAGTTAAAGAATTATAAAATAAAAGCACGGAGCAACTGTCCTCTACATTCAGAAGTCTGTGCTTTTGCTTGCCAATATCCAGGGCTCAGCCCTGTAAGTACCTGAAAGAAAGGAACCTGACAAGGGCACAGCCAGGATTTGAAATTCACTGCTTACTATCCCCTTCCCATTTTTGTTGCCCTCTGTAATTTTTCTAGTTTTGCTATGTCCATTTTGAAATGGGGTAACCAGTATTATGTGCAGTACTCAAGGTGGCATCGCTCCCCTGGATCGATGGAGACATAACATATTTCCCGTTGATAGCAGGGCTGAATTAGCCATGCTGTCATGGGATCTGTCAATCAAGCCCGGGAGGCGGAGCTTGTCAAAGCAGAGAACAGAGCTTTGCTCTCTGCGGCTGCGCGTGTGTTCCCGCGCAGGAAAGTAACGGTATCTCCTCAGTCTGTTTTTTCTGCGAGCGGGATCGCACGCGGAGCTGATCTCTCCTCAGTGTTAAAAAAAAAAAAAAAAAAAAAAAATGTCAAAACCGGGGTTTAAACCCTGTCCCTGCGGTAAAAGAATGTCTGTCACCGATGGACACGATCAATGTTATAAATGTCTCGGACCGCACCACAATACAGCAAATTGTGAGTATTGCTCAAAAATGTCACCTAGAGCATTAAAACAAAGAGCCTATAGGCTTCAAGAACTTTTTGCCTCACGGGATCCGTCGGAAGCTCACTCATCGCCGGGCCCGTTAAATACTTCGGCTCCAACAAAAAAGAAAACTTTCTCGTCTGATCCTAAATCCTCCATTCTAGGAGGTAATGGAAAACCAAAAAGACGAAGGCCAATGGATTCCCAGAAATCCTCAGTGCCTAAAGAGCCGCAACTTACCGCATCGGAGAAGGAAACCTTGGCGCCGACGACTTCTGCGCCTATGGCGCCAAATGCGCATATACCGGCGCCGAAGACAGAGTCTGCGCACAATTTAGCGCTTCCGGTGCGCATGGCGCAGAAGAAACCACCGCGCTGGAAACACCTATGCGCACGGTGCCGGAAACACCTATGCGCACGGTGCCGGAAACACCTGCGCGCACGGCGCCGACTGTAAGAAAACTTATGCGCACGGCGCCGAAAAACCCTGTGCGCTTGGGATCAAAGAAATATGCGCATAAACCTACAACCCCGCACAGTTCTATTTCCGCGCACAGATATTCAAGTGCACATGAGTCTACAGTCGCGCATACCTGCGCATACCTCTACATCTGCGCGTAAACATATATCCGCGCATAAATCTAAATCAGCGCATAGATCAAGATCTGCGCGTAGAAACCAAAATTACTCTCCTCAAAAATCAAGGAGAGAGTTGAAGCGAAAACGATACCCTTCACACAGCTCTTCTTCCGAGGCTGAAGTCACAGATACTGAGTCGTCATCTGAGGACTATCATAAGTACTCACATCACTCCCATTCTAAAAGATTAAAGAAGAGGAATGCTACATGGGAGATGAGTCCTTCTACTTCTAAATCATCTCATAAAGTTCCGTCTACTACCGGCTCATTAAGAAAACTGGTACAAATTCTCTCCTCTACCACTTCTTCAGATTCGGAAGATTTACAAAATACTCCAGTCAATAAGACACAGGGAGATAGGGAAGTTCCTGCAACTTCACCTACAACAACTATCTCACATCAACAAGACAATCGTATGGTAATGCCCTCTCATACAAGAGAAGCATTTTTTCAATTGTCGCAATCTCTAGCAGGATTTTATGAGACGCTTCAATCATCATTTAAAATAACTAATACTTCTGAGGACAATGCTACAAAACAAAAAGCACAGTCTAATGAAGAGCAGTCGGCAGAACCACTGACATCTCCCAGGATAAACCAACCAACCTCGCCTACTCACATACAGGATACATATTTTGATTCTCCTTCAATACAAACATCCCCATCATCGATGGGATGTCTGTCAGATACGCAGGACCAACTACAGGAGCCGTATTCCCCTCCTGAAGACCTTACATACCCAAAATTCATAGAAAAAATGGGTACCATTCTACATCTAGAGGTCCAAAAAGAAACAGACCCTAGAGCGGAAACCCTTGGACTTCTAAAGATATTTGATACTCAGGTGGAACCAACATCTCTTCCACCACAAGAAATCCTGCATTCCGTCTTACAAAAATCCTGGGAAATGCCTTATACAACTACAGCTGTTTCTAGGAAAACAGACATGAAATTTTGTATGAAGAAAGCATCACTATACACTCTACCACAATTACCTCACGCATCAATTGTAGTAGAGTCGGAGATGCAAAGATTCAGGAAAACAAAGTTGCACACTACTTTCCCACCGGGTAAAGACAACAAATATTTGGATGAATTTGGCAGGAAAATATACCATATCTCGATGTTAACAGCAAAAATAATGCAACATCAGTTCTACATGGTACAATATTTATATGAGTGTATGCAAGCAATGAAAGGTATGCATTCCTCAGTAGCTGAACAAATACCTCAGCCTCTTCATGACATGGATGTTCTCGACATCTCTTGAGGTCAATCTGAGGCACATGAAACATCATCAAGAGCATCTGCAGCAGCTATTGCAGCCCGTAGACTAGCATGGTTACGTTCAAGTTCGATACGTGAAGACTTGCACGAGAAACTAACAAACCTCCCATGTACGGGAGATAACCTGTTCGGAGAAGAATTCCAGGAAGCAGTAAGCAAATTAAAGGACGAAGCTCTAGCAGTACAATCACTAGCATTGCATCCTATTTATTTGACTACACGTCGTTATGTGGGGTCTACCCGTAGACAATCATATGCCAGAAGACCCTATAGATCTTATCAATCTTTTCGTACGCAGCCATATCCTGCCTATCAACGCCCTGCTCCACAAAACAATACCTCAAATCAACGAAGAGGTAAACCACGTAACCAGAGGCAACAGGCACAACAGCCGACTACTGCAGTAAAACCAATGTCATCTTTTTAGTTATTCAGCCGCCACCACACCAAGCTCCTCCAGGCAGAATTTGCGCTTGCCTGAATGTCTGGGAAAGAATAACATCAGATCAATGGGTTCTGGAGATAGTACGTCAAGGCTACCAACTCCAATTTGTAACAAAACCCATCTTGCCTCATCTTTCCACACTCAAGATCTACAATTCCCATCCACAACTGGGGGAGGAAATTGCTTTACTTCGCAAGCAACAAGCAATTCGACAAATCCACCCACACCCCAATTTAGCAGCATTTTATTCCCCGTACTTCCTCATACCCAAGAAGTCGGGGGGCCTTCGACCCATACTAGACCTAAGGGAATTGAACAAATTTCTCACCAAGGAGAAATTCAAAATGGTATCGTTGAAGTCAATTCTTCCACTCATTCAAACCAACGATTGGATGTGCTCCATCGATCTGAAGGATGCTTACACGCACATTCCAATCCATCCATCCTCGTGGCGTTACCTGTGCTTTCGCAACAGACATCAACACTACCAATACAAAGTTCTTCCCTTTGGACTATCGGCTGCACCCAGAGTGGTGGTGGCTCATCTCAAGAAACAAGGTATAACCATCTTTCCATATCTGGACGACTGGCTCATAATCGCCTCAACTCCGAACATCTTACAAGATCACCTCAATCGGGTGATACATTGCTTACAAGAACTAGGGTTGGTGATAAATTTTCAGAAATCACATCTACAACCAACACAGCAGTTACAGTTCATAGGCGCATGCCTGGACACTACGTGCAACAGGGCATACCTCCCAGACGACAGAATATCACATTTCCGTCAACTTCTGCACACCTTGAAACATACTCAGAGGCCGTCAGCAAGACAAGTCCTGGTAATTCTGGGCCACATGGCAGTGGCGAATGTCATGGTTCCTAACACCAGGCTACACATGAGACGCCTACAATGGGGTCTAAAACGACAATGGAAACAGCATTCACAACCATTGACTCAAAAGGTATTGCTGACAACAGAAATGAAAAAAGATATAACATGGTGGCTCCTAGACTCCACCTTGTCCAAGGGAGCATTGTTCAGCCCCCCTCCTCACAATGCAGTCCTAACCACAGATGCGTCTCGCAAGGGATGGGGTGCTCACCTCGAGATTTACGAAACCCAAGGGTTATGGACACTCTTGGAACAAAATCTACAAATAAATCTACTGGAACTCAGAGCGATTCGCAACGCATTGCGAGTCTTCCAAGACCACCTGAAAGGACGCAGGGTCATGATCTACACAGACAACCAGGTAGCGATGTTTTACATCAACAAACGAGGGTCCGGTTCATGGTCCCTTTGCAAAGAGACCCTGACAATCTTCGAACATGCTCACAAAAATTGCATACATCTACAAGCATTACCTACCAGGAGTTGCAAACACCAGAGCGGACAGACTAAGCCGCATCTTTCATCCCCACGAATGGACACTCAATACAGAAGTAGTCCAGGACATATTTCTGCAGTGGGGGACACCTTCCATAGATCTCTTTGCAACAGAGATCAATTCTCAAGTTCCCAAATTCTGCTCGATAAGACCAAGCCAATTCAGGATTGCTCAAGATGCCTTCCTCATTACGTGGACAACAGGCCTTCTCTATGCCTTTCCTCCCATACCTCTCATAACAAGAACAATTCAGAAGTGCATAGCGGACAAAGCTCAACTGATACTCATAGCCCCGGCATGGCCGAGGCAACCATGGTACAGTTTCCTACTTCGACTATCCATCAAGGATCCAATTCTATTACCGAATCGTCAAGATCTTCTCAGCCAAGATCAAGGAACACTACTACACCCGCTACAGTCATCTCTACACTTGACAGCTTGGAGATTGAAAGGCTCCTTCTAATGGAACAAGGAGTTTCCACTTCAGCACAATTCATTTTGTTACAATCAAGGAAACTCTCAACCAGGAAAAATTATAGCTATAAATGGAAACGCTACTCTGCCTGGTGCACTTCCAAAGGTGTACCACCATTGGACTGTTCCCCGGAATTGCTCATTGATTATCTTCATACACTATATGTAGCTGGTCTAGCAACATCATCCATCAGAGTTCACCTCAGCGCCATAGCCGCTTATCATAGACCAATCAATGACATTCCTTATCCAATCACCCATTACTGACTCGTTTCATAAAGGGTTTAACACACATTCGTCCTCCGGTATCCAAACCTCCAGTTCCATGGAACCTCAACATAGTTCTGGAACAGCTCATGCTTTCCCCATTTGAACCTATGGACTCAGCACACATTAAATACCTCACTTGGAAGGTGGTATTCCTGGTTGCAGTAACATCAGCACGAAGAGTTAGTGAGTTACAAGCGTTGGTCCATTATCCTCCATACTTGCAATTTCAGCAACAGAAGGTAGTTCTACGAACTCACCCATCCTTCCTACCGAAAGTAGTTACCCCATTCCATCTCAATCAGACAATGGAATTACCAATATTTTTCCCTAAACCTCATGCAAACGATAGGGAAAAGCTACTGCACACACTGGATTGTGAGAGAGCTTTAACACACTACAAAGAAAGGACGAACTCGGACTCCCGTGTTTCTCAACTCTTTGTTTCCTACGACCCGAAGGCACCTGGACTGCCAGTGGCTAAACGCACCATGTCCAGTTGGATAGCGCAGTGCATCAAATTCTGCTACGACAAACAGAATTTACATTTACAGTCTAATCCTAAAGCTCACCAAGTCAGAGCAGTAGCAACATCCTTAGCACACCTAAAGAATGTGCAACCCATAGACATTTGCAAGGCAGCCACATGGTCATCACTGCATACCTTCACATCTCATTACTGCCTTGACCAACAAGCAGCCACGGATGCGAAGATAGGGCAAGCAATACTGCAATCTCTATCCTCCTGTCCTTGGTGACTGCCACTCTGTCAAAGATCACGTCCAACCATATATGTCATAGATGACATGATCGGGAGCTTTGGACTCCCATGACAGCATGGCTAATTCAGCTCTGCTATCGACGGGAGAAAGCAAGTTTGCTTACCGTAAACGATGTTTCCGTAGATAGCAGGAGATTTGTAGAGCGGCCACTTAGAAGTCATTATACACCTTTGTTAGGCATTACAGGTTAGATGTGCAGGCCCCAGGCTCTGGGGGGTTTGAAGGTGTGATCTGAGCGGGGCTCTCTGGGTTCCCCCCCCCCCCCCCCCCCCGTGTAGAAGAGCTCTGGTAGATCCCAGGAGTCTGGACTGATCCGGCTATGTACAGGGAAAGGAAAATTGGTTCTTACCTGCTAACTTTCGTTCCTGTAGTACCACGGATCAGTCCAGAGTCTCACCCATTTCAGCATGGGGATAACAGAGTGTCCGCTTGTTCAGTTCTTGGTTATTTCGCTCTGCAGATTTTAAAATTTTCATTGATGATATTCTAAATTGTCACGGGCTCTACTGCCATTTGGGGTTAGTGGGCCTGGTTCCTATGGAAGTAAATCCGTTATAGCAGGTAGTTAAGTTGGGTTTTGAATCATTCTGCTTTGATACAGTGTAATACTGACAGACTGTAGGTGGCACCTTGGGGTATAGGACAGAGTCCGCCAAGACTTCTCTGTCTCCATCTGCTGGAGGGGAGGCAAAACCCAGGAGTCTGGACTGATCCGTGGTACTACATGAACGAAAATTAGCAGGTAAGAACCAATTTTCCTTTATTATGGTGTTGCCTATTTTATTAGCCTCTCTTAGCAGTTTACAGTATGCTTCTTCATCCTGGCCTGTCTGGCAGTAACATACCTCCACTACTACTACACTCTTCTCCCATCACTCTTGGCGTTTTTATCGTGCTTGATTCTTTTCCATACCTAACCTAGTGGTTCTAGGATCTTGGAGTTATTGTGGACAGTAATTAAAATCTTCAACTCTTTGGTTAACATAGTAAATAGAATGTTAAGAATTATTCAGAATAGAATGGAGCATTGATGGACCCTTGGTCTGACCCAGCATGGCAATTTCTTATGTTATGAGCATAAAATGCAGAATATTATAATGCCTCTGTTATCAGTCCATGATGCAATTGTACCTTGATTGTGTGCATTTCCCATCTTTCCATCTCAAAAAAGATAGAGTGGAACTAGAAAAGATACAAGGAAGGGCAACAGAAATGGGATATTTAGTGGAATGGTTCTGTTATGAAGAAACATTTTAAACAGGTTAGGGCTCTTTTTTTCCTGGAGAAGAGGCAACAGAAAGGGGATAAAATAGAGGTTACATAAACATGCGTGAATCAGGTAAAAGCAAAATTGCTTACTTGTAATAGGTGTTATCCCAGGACAGCAGGATGTAGTCCTCACATATAGGTGACGTCACTGGACAGAGCCCTATCACGGAAAACTTTGTCAAAGTTTATAGAAACTTTTGACTGGCACATTGAGCCCACTGAGCATGCCCAGCATGCCATAATCCCTCGAGCCACAGGGGTCTCCCTTCAGTCTCGTGTGTAGCAATAAGCGTTAGCAAAAATAAAATAATAAAACGTATCGGACCCAACTCCGCTGGGTGGCGGGTGGGTTTCGTGAGGACTACATCTTGCTGTTCTGGGATAACACCTATTACAGAAAAGCAATTTTGCTTTATCCCAGGACAAGCAGGATGATAGTCCTCACAAATGTGTGATTAGCTACAAGCTGAGTCATTCTTGTATTGCACCAACAGCAAACAACTTGTGCAATGGGCACAACAACTGGTGTGCTGTTGGAAAAAATGAGGCAGTCTGAAATCACAGCACGTTGGATGTGGAAGGAGTTGGGATCACGCTGGAAACAAGTTCTTTAAGACAGACTGTCCGTAGACTGAATCTTGTTTTCCTTCCTTGTCCAAACAATAATGAGCTGCAAAGGTGTGAAGAGAACTCCATGTTGCAGCTTTACAAATGTCAGCTATTGGTACTGAATGATAGTGTGTTACTGAGGTTGACATTGCTCTTACTGAGTGTGCCTTTACTTGTCCCTGGAGAGGAATACCTGCTTTTTCATAGCAGAACTCTATACAGTCTGCAAGCCAGTTAGAGAGAGTTTGTTTGCCCACTGCTTTACCCGGTTTGTTTTTATCAAAAGAAACAGAGTTGAGTGGATTTCCTATGGACTGCAGTGCGGTCTAGGTAATATGCAAGTGCACGTTTACAGTCTAAGATGTGCAAAACCCTCTCACCTTGGTGAGAGTGAGGTCTTGGGAAGAATGTGGGCAAGACTATGGCCAGATTCAAGTTAAATTCCATAACTACCTTGGGAAGGAATTTTGGGTGAGTATGGAGGACTACTCAGTCATGTAGGAACCTTGTATAGGTTGAGTATGTGACAAGTGCTTGTAAATCACTGAACCTTCTAGCAGATGTAATAGCCACTAGGAAGAGAACCTTCTATGTAAGAAATTTAACATCGCAGGAATCCATGGGTTCAAAGGGAGAACGCATGAGTCTTGTTAGTACTACTACATTAAGGTCCTATTCTGTGACTGGTGGCCGTAACGGGGGTTTAAGGTGAATTAAACCTCTCATAAACCTACTGACAAGGGGTTGCGCTGATATCTGTGTATCCCTTACTGTATTATGGTAAGCCGAGATAGCACTTAAATGTACCCTTACTTGACGTAGTCTGGAGATCAGAGTCTGAAAGGTGCCAGAGATAGTCTAATAAAGATGATGTGGGGCAGGAAAAGGGGTTAATACTTTTCTGTGCACACCATGTGGTGAATCTTTTCCACTTAGAACGATTGGTGTTTTGTGTGGAAGGTTTATGTGAAGCCACAAGCACTTGAGACGCATTAGTTGAAAGATTGAGGGGTTGCAGGATCAAGCTTTCAACTTCCAGGCTGTTAGAGATAGGGATTGAAGGTTGGGATGGCGCAACCTGCCCTGATCTTGAGTTATGAGAGTGGGAACTGTGCCCAGGCAAATTGGTTCTCTGATCAAGAGGTTGAGAAGTATGGGAAACCACACTTGTCGAGGCCAATATGTGGCTATCATCAACCCTTTGTCCTGTTGTAGCTTCACTAGAGTTTTGGTTATTAGTGGTATCGGGGGATACGCGTATAGAAGACCTGAATTCCAGGGGCGAGCAAAGGCGTTCCTGGCGAACTTGTTGGTCTGCTTGTATAGGGAGCAGAATCTGTCCACTTTTCGATTCAGTCCGAATGGTAGAACCCGGTATTGAAAATGCTGATGCCCCACCAGGAAGCGCAGAAACTTGTGATGAGGAGGGAATATTGAATGTGAGCATAAGTGTCTTGAAAATCCAGAGAACAGAACCAATCTCCTACTCGAAGAAGGGGAAGCATGGTGCCTAAGGAGACCATTCTGAATTTTTCTTTCCGTAGAAATTTGTTGGGATTCCTGTTTTCTTTGGAATGAGGAAATAGCGGGAGTAGAATCCTTTGCCCTGCTGAGGTCGGGGAACTGGCTCCACGGCCCTGGCTCTCAGGTGGGTGGATAATTCTGTTTGCAGGAGAGTGATATGATCTTTGTGTATCCAAAGAGACTTTGTTGGAGAGTCTTTTGGTACTGTGAGAAAATCCAGTTGGTAACCTTAAGAACATAAAATGCCATACTGGGTCAGACCAAGGGTCCATCAAGCCCAGCATCCTGTTTCCAACAGTGGCCAATCCAGGCCATAAGAACCTGGCAAATACCCAAGAACTAAGTCTATTCCATGTTACCATTGCTAATGGCAGTGGCTATTCTCTAAGTGAACTTAATAGCAGGTAATGGACTTCTCCTCCAAGAACTTATCCAATCCTTTTTTAAACACAGCTATTTATTTATTTAATTTATTTATTATTTTTATATACAGACATTTGATCTCAATTGAGATATCACACCGGTTTACATTCAGGTACTGTAGGTACTGTAGCTATACTAACTAGCTATACTAACTGCACTAACCATGTCCTCTGGCAACAAATTCCAGAGTTTAATTGTGCGTTGAGTAAAAAAGAACTTTCTCCGATTAGTTTTTAAATGTGCCCCCTGCTAACTTCATGGAGTGCCCCCTAGTCTTTCTACTATCCGAAAGAGTAAATAACCGATTCACATCTACCTGTTCTAGACCGCTCATGATTTTAAACACCTCTATCATATCCCCCCTCAGTCGTCTCTTCTCCAAGCTGAAAAGTCCTAGCCCTCTTTAGTCTTACCTCATAGGGGAGTTGTTCCATTCCCCTTATCATTTTGGTAGCCCTTCTCTGTACCTTCTCCATCGCAATTATATCTTTTTTGAGATGCGGCGACCAGAATTGTACACAGTATTCAAGGTGCGGTCTCACCATGGAGCGATACAGAGGCTTTATGACATTTTCCGTTTTATTCACCATTCCCTTTCTAATAATTCCCAACATTCTGTTTGCTTTTTTGACTGCTGCAGCACACTGAACCAACAATTTCAATGTGTTATCCACTATGGCACCTAGATCTCTTTCTTGGGTTGTAGCACCTAATATGAAACCCAACATTGTGTAATTATAGCATGGGTTATTTTTCCCTGTATGCATCACCTTGCACTTATCCACATTAAATTTCATCTGCCATTTGGATGCCCAATTTTCCAGTCTCACAAGGTCTTCCTGCAATTTATCACAATCTGCTTGTGATTTAACTACTCTGAACAATTTTGTGTCATCTGCAAATTTGATTATCTCACTCGTCTTATTTCTTTCCAGATCATTTATAAATATATTGAAAAGTAAGGGTCCCAATACAGATCCCTGAGGCACTCCACTGTCCACTCCCTTCCACTGAGAAAATTGTCCATTTAATCCTACTCTCTGTTTCCTGTCTTTTAGCCAGTTTGCAATCCACGAAAGGACATCGCCACCTATCCCATGACTTTTTACTTTTCCTAGAAGCCTCTCATGAAGAACTTTGTCAAACGCCTTCTGAAAATCCAAGTATACTATATCTACTGGTTCACCTTTATCCACATGTTTATTAACTCCTTCAAAAAAGTGAAGCAGATTTGTGTTATAATGGATAGTACCCATTGATCTGTTGTGGTGATTGACCAATTGGGTTGAAAGAAAGAGACCCAACTCCCACTGATAGATTTGGGATCGGCTTGGTGGGAGTGGCTGCTGTCTTTTGGTAGGTTCTCAAAATCCTGATGCTGGGCCTGTCTGAGGCGGAGGCTGAGGCCTTGAAGCTCTTGGTTGCCTAGGTTGATTTCTCTGTTCTGGTCTGGATGCCCTACCATGGGGTGCTGGTGGATAATATCTTCATGGTCTGTAATAGAGTTTTCTGGTATCCTTTCTCACTGTTCTACTTGGGGCATATCTGTTGGAACAGCGGAGAGTTGGCACAGAGTTTCAGAATGTTCCTTTAGCTGCACCACTGCATCTTGAACCTTCCCCCAAAAAGGTCACCAGCACAAGGCAGATCTGCCAGCTTTTCCTGAACCTCAGGCCTGAGGTCAGAGTCCTTCAGCCAGGCCCACCTACAGGCACTAATTCCTGTTGCAGATATCCTGGACGAGGTTTCAAAACTGTCATAGGCTGCACGGACTTAATGCTTGCCTGCTTCTAGACTTTTGTGTATGATGTTTTTCACTGAGTCCTGATATTGTTGAGGCAAGGATTCAGACAGTTGCATCTGCTTCCATAGATTGCGTTGTTATTGAGTCATATATAATAGATATGATGCAATCCTGGAGACAAGCATTGAACCTTGGAAGACTTCCCTGCCAAGAGTATCCATGAATTTTTCTTCCTTGCCAGGAGGTGTAGAGGAGTGTTGGCGGATCTTCTTTGACTTCTTTTGGGCGGATTCTACCACCACAGATTGGTGTGGGAGTTGGGCCTTTTGGTAACCTGGTATATGTTGTACTAGGTAGGTGGTATCCATCCTCTTGTTCACTGGTGGGATTGAACAGGGGTGCTCCCACAGCCTATGATGTAGGTCAACTAGGACTTCATGGACCGGTATTCCTATGTTGTAGGTCAACCAGGATTTCGTGGACTGGTATTGCTAAAACTTCTTTAGGAGGATCAACAAATTACAAAACCTCCAGAGACTTTTGCCTCGTGTCCTCTTCTGCCACCAGCTGGAAAGGAATAGTATCAGCCATTTCCTTTATAAAATTTGAAAAGGAGAGGTCCTCTGGTGGTGACTTCCTTCTTTCTTCAGGTGGGGATGGTTCAGACAGTATATCTTCCGATGAAGTATTGGTGTCACAGTCATCCCAGGTGTCTGATGAAGGACGTCATGGAGGAGTAGAGTGAGGTATGAACAATAGGCATCGATGGCTTCTGCAGTGGCATCGATGGAGGAAAAAATGGCATCGATGGAGACACCGGAGTTCTCGGCCAAGAAATTCCTGACTGCCCTGGTACGGGTTCGAGCATCGGATAACCCCTGGAGGCGTCGTCTTCACTAATGGGAATCTGCATTTTCGGTGACGTTGGGTGCATCGGGAGAGCACCGATGAGGGCATCTGGCTTCGAGAGTATTGGTGCGAAGACTGAAAGGTATCGGTGCAGGCATTGGTAGTGGCATCAGCATGGGCATCTGTGGCTGAGATGGTGTCGGTGCAGGCATCGGCCCTAATGGTTGAAGGTCTCGGAGAGCGTCTTTGACTGCCTGGCGGATAAAACCGTCCAGTTCCTCTCGTATAGTTGGTGAGGTCAGAGCAGCTATAGGGGGTGGCAGAGAAGGCGGAACTGGCTCTTCCACAGGTCCCTGTGGTGGCTCGGTACCCGGCACCATTACCGGTGGGGAGCGCCTTGGAGTGAGAGACATCGAGGGTATTGCTGGCTCTTCCACTCAATACCTTTTCGGTGATGGTTCTACTGGCATCGGAATTACCGGAATCGAACTGACATCGGGTGTCGAGGTAGGTTGATGATGACAATGCTTCTCCCATTATTCGGTGCTTTTTTTTCTCAAGCCCCGATGTAGATTTTATAGATGATAGGGATGGAGTCGGTGATAATCGGTCACCGGAGCAGTCAGGGCGACGTTTTCGGGCGACTAACTTTTTGGCTGCTCCTGCCAGAGACGACTGAGTTGACGTCTATGGCATTAGTTGAATATGGAAGAGATGTTCCATCTTCTCTTGACGGGCTCGCCTGCCCTTGGCCGTCATCTCGGCGCATTGTGGACCGGTGGAAACGTTATGAGATTCGCCCAGACACAGCACACACTCGACATGCGGGTCGGTGATGCACATAGTGCGAGGGCAGTTTGGGCACTTTTTAAAACCCATTGCCATTATGAAGGCTGGACAGCCGTCGACGACCTTCTGACAGAAAAATCTGTTTAAATGGAATAAACTGAGAAAAAACAAGTACTCACCGGCCGGTGGAGACAGGGAGACCCCTATGAAGGGGATGAATTGAGAAATTTAACTTTTTTTCTCTGAGAAAGTTGTGTGAGAACTCACACAGGGCTCCTTCACCGCAATGCTAACTGCAGCGTGGAAAAAAGAAGACTGAAGGGAGACCCCTGTGGCTTGAGGGATCATGGCATGCTCAGTGTGCCAGTCAAAGGTTTCTAGGAATTTTGACAAAGTTTTCCGTGATAGGGCTCCGTCCAGTGACGTCACCCATATGTGAGGACTATCATCCTGCTTGTCCTGGGATAATAGGCAATGGTTGTTTACCCTGCCAAATAGTATTAAGGCTAGAAGACAATCCATTAAACTAACTGATTTAAAATAATTTGGAGAGTATTTTTTCACAAAATGTACAATCGAAATGTTAAACTTTTGCTAGAGGATGTGGTCAAAGCTTATAGCATAGCCAGGTTTATAAGGGATTTGGACAGATTCGTGGAGGAAAGGGTCTATAAACCATTTTTAGTCAGGTAGATTTGGAAAGCCACAATTTATCCCTGGAGTGAGCAACAAGAAATGGATCTACTGTGTTTTTTTTCTTTCTTCTATTTAGATTCCGCCTTTTGTGACTGTATTCAGGTACTGTAGGCATTTCCCTGTGCCCACAGGGTGAAGTGGCTTGGGCAAGGCCACAAGTAGTGTCAGCAGGATTTGAATCCTGTATTAACCATTAGGCTGCTTGACTAATTTGGGATCTGCTAGGTTTTTCCTAGTGATCTGAATGGCCCACGGTTGGAGACAGGATGTTGGGCTTCATGGACTTTCCATCTAACCCAAGACATCTTCATGGTTCAACATGACGAAAACAATAAACCCCATAATAGCAAAATCTATAAAAGAAACAAAAAATCAGAATCCTTGGTATAACAAAAACATCAGAGTAGCCAAAAGGAAACTCAGAAAAATAGAGAGATCCTGGAGAAAAAAACAAAACAACCACGCTACTAAACGTATACAGAACACAACTCGCCGAATACAAAAAAACTCATCCATAAAACAAAAAAAGACTTCTACTCCAAAATAATTAACAAATACCAACAAAACCCGAAGATGCTCTTCAACATAGTAAAAAGCGTAACAAAATCCTCTCAAGATGAACAACCTCTTTCATCATCGAAGATCAACTGTGATGACCTCACTGGTAGACGTCCCAGCTGGTAGACGTCCCAGAAACTAAACGAATCTGCCTTTAAATCTCCCTCTCACACAGGCGTCGTGCGCCTGCGTCGCGCGCCTAAGGAGCACAACAAAGGGGGCAGCCCAGAAGTGCAGACACAGCGGTTTCCTTGGCTGATTTCACCCTACCCACTACAGCTTTCCATGTCAGTACGCCATCTAAGGAAGATCCTCTATCATCACAGGCATTATCCACCCAAACAATCCAGCGAATCACTCACGCAGATGTCTATCTTCTGAACAACACCCAGTACTAAAGTTAAAGGAGAAAACACACAAAGGATCTTCAAAGGCCAGAGTTGCCCCATCGATCTGCACCAACCACTAACACGCCATGCGCCCCAGTTTATGAAGCCACGTCCAACTGATGCCAGGGAGGCGGCCCTAGCACCTTGGTGCCCTAACACCACCGCAAGCAACTCCCTCTACAACAGAGGCAATTAATGCAAGCTTCGCCACCAAACCATCCACACTGACCTTTCACAACAACACCCATCACAATCAAAACAAGGCAGCTCTACAACCTGCGAAAGACTCGTCTCCCCCCCAAGAATCTCCTCAATATATGTAATTATCCCACCGGTCTCTAATTTCCCACTCTGAAATTTTACATTACCCAGCCTCTACCACCTTTGGTAGCAAACAACATAAGCTGTATCTTTACCCCATTTGTGCTGCTGTGACTCCCTATCCTTCCTCACTACAGAACCCCCCTTTCTACATCAAACATGTGTTTATTCACCATACCCAGGCGTCACTGCCCTGCACTACGCAAACCCCACTCTACACACCCGCACCCCTCCAACCAACGCAAATCCCTGGTCCCCATCATGATATCCCCACTCACTGAATTCTTGGGCCTAACAACAATAGCTATCACCCTTTTCAACTCTCAATCCATTCAAAAAAAGGCCACATACTATTTGACCTGCTCACTGAAACCAACCCCGACATATGTGCAGTCACGGAGACATGGCTGAAAAACACTGACCATGTCTTCCTAAACCAGCTCCCAACAAAAACCTACGACATCCTGTCTGTACCAAGGCCAAAGAAGAGATGTGGAGGTCTACTCCTTGCTGCCAAGAAAAGCCTCAGCCTCAAACGTATACCTCTACAGTCCCCCCCTAAATTAGAAATAGCACTTTTTAAATCCAAATCACTACAGATCTGCCTAGTCTATGCCCCCCCAGGCACTATTGATCACGACCCTTCCCCCATTATTGAATATCTCACTGACAACATCAAAACAGAACTCATATTAGGAGATTTCAATCTCCACGTAGACGCCTACCCTTCCAACTCAGCCTGCGAGGTCCTGCTGGATACCCTCAAAGCCCTAGGTTTTAGTCAGATCATCAACAAACCCACACACAAAGCAGGTCACACGCTTGACCTCATTTTCGTTAATTCACAACTTTCTACACTTAACCCACCTGTAATCACCCCTGTACCATGGTCCGACCACTCCCTAATCAATGTCAATCTCATGTCCAACACCCCAACTCCCTCCCTGCAGAAGCACAGCAAGACCATCTCTTTCCGCAAACCTTGTAACACAGAAGATATCGCTCGAGCATTTGACAAGACAACCAACACTCTCGACCTTAAAGACCCTAACACAGCATTGCTCTCCTGGAACAATCTCACCATCACCATCGCTAATAAGCTATGCCCTATCATCCACAAGGAAATTCCCCTTACGCAAAGTGAAAAAAGAAAACCATGGTACACAAGGATTTAAAGATGATCAAAAATGACCTACGATCCAAAGAACGTGCATGGCGTAAACAACCATCTGCTACTCTCAAAGCCACTTACATCAACGCTGCACATACCTACCGACTAGCCATCACCCAAGCCAAATGGGACTACTTCTCCAAAAAAGTCCATGCCTATAAATTCAGTGCAAACACACTTTTCACTTTTGTCACTGATCTCACTAACCCCGCTACCACACCTCTTCACGAGGACAATTCGAGTAACAGATGCCAGGAACTAGCAGCGTTCTTCAAGAATAAAATTGACAACATCCTCACTCGCCTGCCCACCAACCCCTCCCCTGTATCTCCGCCATGCATTGACAACAGGAGCAAACTCAGAAATTTTGACCCTATAACAAATGCTGAAATTGAAACTATTCTAAAGAAAATGAAACCTGCATCCCACTTCCTAGACACTATTCCCTCAAAAACTATCCTCGCTATCCCATCCACCATTGCAAAATTCATTGCTGAACTCATCAACTGCTCCATCACACATGGTAGCATCCCAGACCCACTCAAACTTGTTGTAGTAAGACCCCTCCTTAAAAAGCCAAACCTTGACCCGTCAGACCTAGCTAACTACAGACCCATTTCCAACCTGCCTTTCATTTCAAAAATTTTTGAAAGAGTCAAACAACTCTCCGAGTTCCTAGAAGACTACAACATCCTCCACCCCTCTCAATTTGGATTCCGGCAAGCACGCAATACAGAAACCCTACTACTATCAATGACAGATACCATCCTCAAAGGTATGGACCATGGAACTTCATACTTGCTCGCCTTCCTAGATATCTCGGCAGCATTCAACACTGTCAATCATCAAATCCTAATGACCCGCCTGGCTGAAATAGGTATTGCTGACACTACACTTTCATGGTTCTCCTATCTTAGCCATAGAGAATACGTAGTAAAAATTGACAGACACCAATCCTCACACATCCCTATCACACAAGGTGTCCCCCAAGGTTCATCTTTATCATCAACCCTTTTCAATATATACCTCCTACCCCTCTGCCAATTACTATCTGACTTAGGCCTCAAATTTTACCTTTACGCAGACGATGTGCAGATTATCCCAATCCAAAAATCCATTGAGGAATCCATGCACTTCGGGGAATCCTGCCTCTCTTCAATAACGTCAGTGCTATCCAACCTACACCTAGCGCTAAACGCTGCAAAAACAGAACTACTCATCATTTCCACCCATCTTGACTGCTCTCCCCACGACTCACCTCAGAACACAACTGCTCCACAACACAAATTACAGGCTGTAAGAGACTTGGGCGTCCTTATCGACCATCAACTAAACTTTAAACCTTACATCAAATCCATCATAAAAGGAGGCTTCTACAAATTAAATATTCTCAGGAAACTCAAACCTCTGCTCCACACCAACGATTTCCGAACTGTAATCCAGACTACTATGCTGTCAAAACTGGACTATTGTAACGCCCTCCTACTCGGCCTCCCTGCTACCACTATCAAGCCTCTCCAGATCCTCCAAAATTCCATGGCCAGAATCATAACAAACACTCGCAAAACACAACACATCACTCCAGTTTTAAAAGACCTGCACTGGCTGCCTATCTCCTTCCGTTCACAATACAAAACACTCACCATTCTTCACTGCTCATTATACCAACTCAATCACATTCAGTACATCCCACTTACAAAAAAGTTCCCTGGTCAGACCACTCTTTAATCTCCACCACCTTCTCAATGACCCAAATGAACAATAATCACGCCCCTCAACACTCATTTCTCTACAGAAAAGTATGCGCCTCTGATGAACTCAGCAATCATCTAATCACAGAACTTTCACACATGGACTTCACATCACCCAATGCAGCCGTTAATTCCTGGTCCTCCATAACAGAAACCGTGGCAAACAAACTATGTCCGTGGATAACAAAAAAAGTCAAACAAGGTGCGTCAAAAAGGCAGCCATGGTTTACAAATGAACTTAAAAACCTCAAACTCGACCTGCGTCAAAAAGAAAGTAAATGGCGTAAAGCCCCTTCCCCCTCCACACTTTCTACATACAAACTCGCCCTCCAATCATACAAGAACTCCACTTTAAAAACAAAAAGGGACTTCTATGCAGACAAGATTCATAACATTATATTCGATTCCAAAGCGCTATTCACATTTGTCTCCAATCTAACTCAGGCAAACCCTCCTGACATACCACCTAACCAAGCTCAAACAAAAGCTGATGAGCTGGCACTCTTCTTCAGTAAGAAAATCACGAACCTACTAACACAATTAAAACATAATACTGGCAAACCAACCAGCAATTACATTCTTCATAATAAAGACATCTCCCTCCAATCTCTTGAACTCACCTCCTCCTCAGAGATCCAAACACTTCTTAAGAAAATGAAACCCTCATCGCATCCACTAGACCAGATTCCGTCTAAATTACTACTGCTAATCCCGGACACCATAACCAAAACCCTAGCAGACATTATAAACTGCTCATTCATCCAGGGTTTCTACCCAGACGACCTCAAAATAGCATCCATCAAACCGCTACTTAAGAAGCCTAACTTGGACCCCAAAGATCCTAACAACTTCCGTCCAATCTCAAATCTGCCTTTCATTGCCAAGGTGATGGAGAAACTAGTTAACACACAACTAGCAGATTACATAGAAGAACACAAAATTCTTTTCCCCACTCAATTCGGTTTTAGAAAAGCCTCAAGCACCGAATCCCTTCTCATCTCACTGACTGACTACATTATTTTGGGCCTCGATAAAGGACAGGCCTTCCTACTGATATTATTGGATCTATCGGCAGCGTTCGATACTGTGAACCATGCCATATTACTAAATCAACTAGCGAACATCGGTATTGCAGGATCAGCACTAACATGGTTCAAAACATTCCTAGAAAACAGAGGTTTCAAAGTTAAAATCCACAACAAAGAATCCTCCAGATACCCATCATCACAAGGAGTTCCTCAGGGTTCCTCTCTCTCACCAACACTTTTCAACTTATACCTTCTCCCGCTTTGCCAACTGCTAAACAAATTGAACCTAAAACACTTCATTTTTGCCGACGACATCCAGATTGTGATCCCCATCAAAGAATCCATCACTAAAGCGCTAGAACTTTGGGAAAATTGCTTTCAAGAAATTAACGAGCTCTTATCCAGCTTAAATCTAATCCTAAACCAATCAAAAAGTGAATTCATTCTAATCTCTCCAGATAATTGCAAAATCACTACAAACCCGCCAGCCAACTTGCAAACCTCAAAAGTAAGAGATTTAGGAGTCTCCATAGACAACCGGCTAAATTTGAAATCGTTTATTAACCAAACAACCAAAGACTGCTTCCACAAACTGCACGTATTAAAAAGAATAAAACCCCTATTTCACTTCCATGATTATAGAACAGTGCTCCAAGCAATAATATTTGCGAAAATTGATTACTGCAACTCGATCCTACTAGGCCTCCCATCATCACATACTAAACCGCTCCAAATGATACAGAACACCGCAGCAAGAATTCTAACAAACAAAAGAAGAAGAATCACATTACACCAGTCCTTAAAGACCTACACTGGTTACCAATCCACTACAGAATAATTCATAAATCCCTCACCACAATCTACAAGAATATCCATGGACTGGCTCCACTCCATCTACAAATAGCTCTTAAAAAACACTCCTCCAACAGACCCATCAGAGAAGCATATAGAGAATATCTACAGGTAACACACAACAATACCACCCAACATATAACATTGAGAGATCGGGCCTTCTCCACAGCAGGTCCCCCACTGTGGAACTCCATCCCCCTAGAACTAAGACAGGAACCATGTCTTCCAACCTTCAGGAAAACATGGCTGTTCATGAAAGCATTTCCGGACCCTTAAAGATTCACTACCATCAAATGCAGCAGCATTACTGAACATTTCCTATTAAACTGAAACAGTCACTATCTACCAATCACTACAATGTTTTACTTCTTGTTAAACTTTTTATCTTTCCTCTAACTCTAATCCCAGTTAGAATGACCCCCGTTTTATTGTAACTTTTTCTTCCATGCACTTGTTTTACTTTTAATGTATACTCTTATGTTATTAGTTATTTACGTTATAATGTATTTCTCACCCCTTGTTTTATGTAAACCGACATGATACGAACTCCGTGAATGCCGGTATAGAAAAATACAAATAAATAAAAAATAAAATGCTTCCTTCTGAGAGGTGGGGCCATACACAGAGCACAAAGCATAGGGTTCCCCACCCAGGAGAACATTAAGGAGTAAAAACCTTCCTTGAGGATCAGAAACTGTATGTTTTTTTTTTTACTTGAACATCCTTATGAAATAGAATACCAACACCTGAATATTTAGAGGCAGGGGTCGCTGCCGCCCAAAACTGAGTCGGGTATTTATCTGAGCGCAATAAACCCTCATGCTGCTTACGCAGGTGAGTTTCCTGTAAATAAAGGATCCCGGCAGATAAACGCTCCACCTCCTGGTATAATAGCTTCCGTTTCCTGCCAGAATTTAAACCCTTAACATTAAGGGAAAAAAACTGAAGCCATACTCCTTAAATCCATACATCTCTGCCTTCCATCAAACACAGACTCATCCCCGCCCGTGAGAGGACCGCATGGTTCCCCAATCTGCAGAGACCCCATATCCTACACGTCCCCAGTGATCTGCCCACCCCCATAGTCATGTATACAATGCGAAGCAAAGGCCCCCAAACCCCCCACCCCCCCTCTCCCCCTCCCCACCCGCAGCATACCCTGGATGGATTCCCACCCTCCAGGAAAAATCAAGGGAGGAAGAAACCATGCCGGATGGCGGATTCCTCACACCCCCGGAGCTGCGCACCTTTACACCTAAATCGCAACCATAGAAAACGAAAACTGAATTAACCCACATCGTTATCAAGTCCAACAGTGAAAAATAGGGGACCATATGAGAAAATGTCCAGCTGAAAAAAACGGTCTGTGAAAGACATAGCCAACAGTCTGTCCAGGCAGCTCAAGTATCAACTGCAGCCTCCCCTGCGTCACTAGCATTCCTGCGAAGCCGACGACCTCCTTTATTGACACGTTGCCACCGGGGAGCTGCCACTGCAGAGCCGGAGGGTCTCAATTCCTTAACAGCTGGTAAGTTCACCAACAGTCCCAATTCTTTTAGAACCTGAACAGCTGTATCCAGAGTGCGGACCTTGTGGGATTTCCCTTCCACCTGAAACCACAAGCTGAAAGGAAAGAGCCATCTGTAGCAGATTGATGCAGCGGTAAGTGCTGCAGTAATCGGACGAAAAGATAAACGCTTGCGTAAAGTGCTTGAGGCCAAATCAGCGTAAATTGAGATCTCATGTCCTTCCCAATTCCACACTCGACGGCTCCTAGCTGCCGCTGCTATTTTTTCCTTGTACACAAACGAATGAAAGCAAACTACTATATCACGTGGCCGGTTGCCAACCTGAGGGCCCAGCGACCTATGCGCTCGCTCAATCTGTGGATCATCGGTAGGGCTCCCACATTCAGTCCCAGGTTCTGTGAGAATCAGTTGGCATATTTTTTGAACTAGTTGCACACAATCCTGATACTCCTCTTTTTCTGGCACGCCCTTAAACCGAAGATTGCAGCGGCGGGTCCTGTTTTCCAGGTCTTCAAGCTTATCCTCCAGAGCAAGCTGTGCAGATTTTAAGCCTGCGATCTCCGCAGTTTGTAGTAGCCCTCGTTCCTCCTGCTCATCCAGCCGCGTGTCAGCCTCATCCAGTCTGCGGCCTAAGGCCGCATGGTCCTCCCGCATTTCTTGCAACTTTTCGGCGATTTCGGTTTTAAACACCTTAATATCTTTCCGCAGCTCCATAAACCAGGAGCGCATTTCTGACCGCAAAGGCCGATCCGAGTCCACAAATTCCGGAGGGGCCCTCTCTGTCTCCGAATCCTCTGAGTCAGCAGCCGCCGCCATTTTGTTGTCTGGGGGGTCCGGAGCCTCTCCGCTTTTAGTGTAGGAAAATGTTTTGAAGTCCACCGACTTTTTCTTCTGAGCCATGGTCCCCCCTATCTCCGCTGCCAGAAACGCTAAAATTCGCCACAAAACGAGGGTTTTTGCTGTAGTTGAATGCTAAAAACGCTCTGGGGGCCGAGAGCTCCGCTAGAAAGCACCCGGCATGGGAAGTGACGGCACTTCCTCCGCCCCCTAGTCTTTCTACTATCCGAAAGAGTAAATAATAGATTCACATCTACCCGTTCTAGACCTCTCATGATTTTAAACACCTCTATCATATCCCCCCTCAGTCGTCTCTTCTCCAAGCTGAAAAGTCCTAACCTCTTTAGTCTTTCCTCATAGGGGAGTTGTTCCATTCCCCTTATCATTTTGGTAGCCCTTCTCTGTACCTTCTCCATCGCAATTATATCTTTTTTGAGATGCGGCGACCAGAATTGTACACAGTATTCAAGGTGCGGTCTCACCATGGAGCGATACAGAGGCATTATGACATTTTCCGTTTTATTCACCATTCCTTTTCTAATAATTCCCAACATTCTGTTTGCTTTTTTGACTGCCGCAGCACACTGCACCGACGATTTCAATGTGTTATCCACTATGACACCTAGATCTCTTTCTTGGGTTGTAGCACCTAATATGGAACCCAACATTGTGTAATTATAGCATGGGTTATTTTTCCCTATATGCATCACCTTGCACTTATCCACATTAAATTTCATCTGCCATTTGGATGCCCAATTTTCCAGTCTCACAAGGTCTTCCTGCAATTTATCACAATCTGCTTGTGATTTAACTACTCTGAACAATTTTGTGTCATCTGCAAATTTGATTATCTCACTCGTCGTATTTCTTTCCAGATCATTTATAAATATATTGAACAGTAAGGGTCCCAATACAGATCCCTGAGGCACTCCACTGTCCATTCCCTTCCACTGAGAAAATTGCCCATTTAATCCTACTCTCTGTTTTCTGTCTTTTAGCCAGTTTGCAATCCACGAAAGGACATCGCCACCTATCCCATGACTTTTTACTTTTCCTAGAAGCCTCTCATGAGGAACTTTGTCAAACGCCTTCTGAAAATCCAAGTATACTATATCTACTGGTTCACCTTTATCCACATGTTTATTAACTCCTTCAAAAAAGTGAAGCAGATTTGTGAGGCAAGACTTGCCCTGGGTAAAGCCATGCTGACTTTGTTCCATTAAACCATGTCTTTCTATATGTTCTGTGATTTTGATGTTTAGAACACTTTCCACTATTTTTCCTGGCACTGAAGTCAGGCTAACCGGTCTGTAGTTTCCCGGATCGCCCCTGGAGCCCTTTTTAAATATTGGGGTTACATTTGCTATCCTCCAGTCTTCAGGTACAATGGATGATTTTAATGATAAGTTACAAATTTTTACTAATAGGTCTGAAATTTCATTTTTTAGTTCCTTCAGAACTCTGGGGTGTATACCATCCGGTCCAGGTGATTTACTACTCTTCAGTTTGTCAATCAGGCCTACCACATCTTCTAGGTTCACCGTGATTTGATTCAGTCCATCTGAATCATTACCCATGAAAACCTTCTCCATTACGGGTACCTCCCCAACATCCTCTTCAGTAAACACCGAAGCAAAGAAATCATTTAATCTTTCCGCGATGGCCTTATCTTCTCTAAGTGCCCCTTTAACCCCTCGATCATCTAACGGTCCCAACTGACTCCCTCACAGGCTTTCTGCTTCGGATATATTTAAAAAAGGGAAGAAATGTGTAGGGTACCTGCATGAGCACTTCTTGTGGGGCGGTTGGAAGTGCGGAAGCGAGGCAATTCTTCCAGCCAGGTGTGATTGAGTTGGTATAATGAGCAGTGAAGAATGGTGAGTGTTTTGTATTGTGAACGGAAGGAGATAGGCAGCCAGTGCAGGTCTTTTAAAACTGGAGTGATGTGTTGTGTTTTGCGAGTGTTTGTTATGATTCTGGCCATGGAGTTCACAAAGATAAGGTCCAGTGTGTGACCTGCCTTGTGCGTAGGTTCATTGATTATTTGTTTGAATCCCATTTGAAACCCATTTGAATCCCATTTGAATCCATTGAAACTGGAGTGATGTGTTGTGTTTTGCGAGTGTTTGTTATGATTCTGGCCATGGAGTTCACAAAGATAAGGTCCAGTGTGTGACCTGCCTTGTGCGTAGGTTCATTGATTATTTGTTTGAATCCCATTGCAGACATGGCTGTAAGAATGGTTTCGCAGCTGGTTGAGAGTGTGGGGTTATCAACGTGCAAGTTGAAATCTCCTAGGATTATCGTTGGGAAGTCTGGTTTTAGATAAGATGCTAAGATTTCTAGGAAGGGTGATGGGTCCGTTTCTAGAAGTCCTGGAGGGGCATATATTAGAAGGATTTGTAGTGAGTCTGATTTGAAGAGACCTGTTTCCAATTTCGAGTCAGATTTGATTGGGTGATGAGTGAATCTAAGATCTTTCTTAGCTGCTAAGAGAATGCCCCACCCCTTTTTTTTCTGTCGTGGGATTGAGAAAAAGTCGTATGTCTGAGTAGGTAGTTGATTAATTAAATCTATATCTGTAGATTTAAACCACGTTTCTGTTATAGCACATAAGTCTGGGTTTGCATCTAGGAGAAGATCATTTAAAATTAGTGATTTCTTGGATAGTGATTGAGCATTAAATAATATCAATGAGAACAGAGTGAATCCTAGAAGTTGTGTGATTGGAGTAATCATGATGGGGATAAGTTATTTGTAGGTGCGTTGATTGTAGATTATGTTTGATTTTCCTGTGAGTAGCGTTCTATGATGGAGAATCGGTATTGGGAGACCGTGGTACATTGTTTGCATTGTTAGGAGCGAAAGTGGTGTTAGATGGTATTAGCTGAGATGAATGCTGGAGTGGCTGGAAGAATGCTGGAGTGAGTGGAAGAATGCTGGAGTGGCTGGAAGAATGCTGTTAAACTCTACCAGATGCTAGCGGCTCAGGCAGTGGGAAGTGTCATTTTGGGAGGGGATTTTAACCTGACCCTCAATCCCCGTTTAGATACCTCCACGGGGTCTAGTTCTGACCCCGCACTTGCCCGGAAAGCGCTTAGGAAGATCCTTACGCTGGTGTCGGGGGTGGATGTGTGGCGCTCCCGTTTCCCATCCTCTCGATGTTATACTTTTTATTCGCCCCCACATGATAGCTATTCGCGAATAGACATGTTTCTGGTAGACAAAACTAAACTTACTGCTGTACAGGCAGTAGATATTGAACCTAAGGTTTGGTCTGATCATGCCCCTATTTGGTTTACCCTAGCGGTGGGCCAATCGGATACCGGCCAACGTTTTTGGCGGCTGAACGATTCCCTGCTGGAAGATACCCTTTTTCGGAAACAGCTGGCCCAGGAAATTCAGGATTATATTCGCCTCAATGATACAGGAGAGGTGGGGGCAGGGACTCTATGGGAATGCTTAAAATGTGTTTTGCGGGGATCCTGCATAGCACGGGCATCTTATCTTAAACGGAGACGTGAGCGGGAGCGCCAGACTTTGCTGACCGATTTGGCACGGTTGGAACGGGCTCACATGCGGGGAGGGGACCGCTCGGTTTTAAGGGGTCCCATGCAGGAACTTAGAGGCAAGATCATGGCTTTAGACTCAGCTCGGATTGCCCATCAATTGGAAATGGCCCAGCAGCAGTTTTTTGAGGGTGGGAATAGGGCTGGCCGATATTTGGCTCATTGTCTTAAAAGGAAACAGGCTCAGGCCCATATTTCAAAAATCAGAGATGATGCGGGGGGCTTCCTCATGGACAATACCTCCATTAGACAATGTTTTCATAAATTCTATTCGACCTTATATAAGGGGGAAACTGATATAGCGGCGGCCACGGTTGAGGCCTATCTCTCTCGGATGCCTCTCCCTCAGCTGACTTCAGCCCAGAGGCAATTTCTCGATGGAGATATTACATCTATTGAATTAGAGGCAGCCATTAATTCACTTAAAGAGGGAAAGTCGCCAGGCCTCGATGGGTTTACGTCCCGGTTCTATAAACAATTTGCTCCGGCCCTCACCCCCATATTACTGAAGTTTTTCAACTCCCTGCAGACTGGGTCCATTTTGCCGGCACAGACTAATCTGGCTGGGATTACTTTACCAGTTAAACCCGGCCGGGACCCTTCAGTATGTGGCTCGTACAGGCCTATTTCTTTGTTAAACATTGATATTAAGTTGCTAGCAAAAATATTGGCGAATCGCTTAAATTGTTTTATCCCGCATTTGGTGGGGGCTGACCAGGCTGGTTTCATTCCCGGTCGAACCACCGCTGACAATGTCCACAAAATTATTGATACTATATGGTATGCCCAAAAACATAAAATTCCGGCGGTGGCTTGTCAATTGATGCGGATAAAGCTTTTGACCGGGTGCACTGGCCTTATCTCTTCCACACATTGGAAGCTATGGGTTTTGGCGCCTCTTACTTGCAGTGGTTGGGTCAGCTTTACCATGCCCGTCGGGCTTGTTTGAAGATTAATGGCGGTTATTCAGCTCCTTTTGATGTGGGCCGGGGGACTAGGCAGGGATGCCCGCTCTCCCCGCTCCTTTTTGCATTATTTCTGGAACCGTTCGCTATCAACATACGTAGGAATCCACATATTTCTGGAGTGACCATGGGCAATTTTAACGCCAAGATTTCTCTGTATGCTGACGACATACTATTTACACTCACAGATCCAGCCACTTTTCTTGACTGTGTAATTGAGGAGATGGAGGCTTTTGGTAGGGTTTCTGGTTTTACAGTAAACTGGGATAAATCAGAGATACTTAACATCAACCTGACCTCTCGTTCGGTGTGCCACCTACAGGAATTGTTTCCTTTTAAATGGGCCAAAACACAAATTAAATATTTAGGGATCCAGTTGGCTGCCTCTCTTGATCTATTTCATATTAATTACAACCCCCTGTGGAGTAAACTCTCTAAGGATATGGAGGAGTGGAGCCGATACCAGATTTCCTGTCTGGGAAGAATGGCGGTTTTTAAGATGAGCATTCTCCCGAGATTGATTTATCTGTTTCAGATGCTCCCGGTACAGGTTTCAGTATCCACGTTACAATACTGGCAGAGGCGTTGTATGTATTTTATCTGGGGGGGTCGTAGGCCCCGGGTTGCCAGGAGGGTCTTAACCCAACCAAAAAGTAGAGGTGGTTTGGGAGTACCGGATCTTACCCGTTACTTCCGTGCAGCTCAGTTCAAACACTTGGTTGATCTGCATCTCACCAGATGCCCGAAACAGTGGGCGATTATTAATCAGGAACTTCTCGGGGATGTACCACTTTCTAGTTTATTATGGCAGCCTAAACATACTTGGATGGTGGACGTGGATGCGGTGCTGCCTCCTTCCACCCGTATGTTGTTTCAGTTCTGGCACCGTTATGGGGCTTTGTTGGTGGGTACCAGGGCATATCATAACAGCACGCATATTTCAACCAACAAAGCTTTTAGTCCGGGATTTGAGAGCTCAGCCTATTTAGAATGGAGGAGACGGGGTATCTGGACATGGGGACATGTTTGGGGTTCCTCATCATTGCGCCCTTTTGCTGAGCTTCGGCGAGCTTATGATTTACCTGAGTCAGCTGGGTACTTCTACTTACAATTGGCTCACTTTGCTAGGATTAACTTGCTTGATACACATTTAGCCCAGGGTGAATCCGATTTTGAAAAGTTATGTGAGCGGGCTCATAGCTGTACTAGAATATTGTCCAAGTTGTATCAAATGTTACTGGTCCGGGACACCACCTATTATACCTTTCAAAGGGCCTGGGAACAGGACCTTCAGGTTACCTGGACTCCTCAAATTTGGAAATCGGTTTTCCATAACCTGGGCAGGGGACATATTGCCGCTTCGCTCATTGAAAACTCTTATAAGCTCCTCTACAGATGGTACAGGTGTCCTACCCAACTGCATAAATATACTCCTCTCTACCCTGATACATGTTGGCGAGGTTGTACATTCTTTCACATGTGGTGGACCTGTACCCATGTTCAGACAGTTTGGGGGAAGGTGTTTTATTGGTTAAGCGAAATTTTTTCTGGTCGGCTGGTTTTCCCACCTGCACAGGTACTGTTGGGTAGGGCGAGACCCGGAGTGACGGAGTCCTTCCATCAGTTCACTCAATACGTATTTACAGCTAGTCGCTGTGAGATAGCGAGATTGTGGAAATCCCCCAACCTCCCTAAGATAGAGGACATCCAACAAAAAGTGCGGAGGATTTATTTACTTTCTCAAATCACAGCCTATAAACACAAGAGAGTGTCCGCCTTTGAATCAATTTGGCTCCCTTATCAACAGTGGTTCTCTAACATGTCTGGTGTTGCAGTGACATGAATATAGTCTGGTTTTCGGACAGCCCTATTTCTTATTTTACGTCCCCAAGATGTCTTAGGGAGGTTCCCTTGTTTTATCTGAAGATGCCCTCTGTTGTCCTTTATTGCCTTTGTCTACGTGTGAAGCATGGGGGGAGGGGGGGGGGAGTGGGTATAATAATGTAATGAACCTTGAAAGTCTGTGTGCACGGAGAAAACGCAGATCGGACTGCTTTGTTCTGTTTAATGTTGGAACAGCATTGATCTAATAATGTACTATGTTCACTTTCTCTCTGACTACATAATTTGTTTGATATGTATTTTATTGTTGGTTCAATAAAAATCTTAAATATCAAAAAAAAAGAAAGACTAGGGGGCACTCCATGAAGTTAGCATGGGGCACATTTAAAACTAATCGGAGAAAGTTCTTTTTTACTCAACGCACAATTAAACTCTGGAATTTGTTGCCAGAGGATGTGGTAAGTGCAGTTAGTATAGCTGTGTTTAAAAAAGGATTGGATAAGTTCTTGGAGGAGAAGTCCATTACCTGCTATTAAGTTCACTTAGAGAATAGCCACTGCCATTAGTAATGGTTACATGGAATAGACTTAGTTTTTGGGTACTTGCCAGGTTCTTATGGCCTGGATTGGCCACTGTTGGAAACAGGATGCTGGGCTTGATGGACCCTTGGTCTGACCCAGTATGGCATTTTCTTATGTTCTTATGAAGGCTGCGCATCTGTCCCTCACCAGAGAAAGGGCTTTCTCCATAGCTAGCACCTACCTCTGGAACTCCCTCCCCCCCTTCCCTCCGAATATAACAATCACTCAACAAATTCAAAAAAGGAGTCAAAACATGGCTCTTCAAGCAGGCATACCCCGACCCAACCAATATGTAGACTTCTCCTAAATGGACCTCTCTAAATGGACCTTTCTAACAATCTCCATTACGTGCCCCTCCCCCCCTTGCTCTTCTCCTTTTCCATCTGTGCCCCAACCCTCCCCCCCTGGAACTTTGCAGCACTTCATAACCCCTATACCACTTTCTCATTGTTAAAGATAAAGTTTTCTTAGTTTGTACAAAGTTTCTCTTTCTTTCTACCTTTTCCTCCATAGCTATTTAGTTCTTTTGTTGTTATATATAATCTCTGAATGTTTTACGATACTTATATCCTACAACATTTGCGTTTAACTATGACATGTTGTTCTGTTAATTGTATTTTCCTCCTTTCAGTTCAATGTAAGCCGGTATGATGTGCCTCACGAATGTCGGCAAAGAAAAGTCTATAAATAAATAATGAAAAAATCAAATTACTCACAAAAAACAACCTAAAAAATGAATCTCAAAACCAGAAATTACTGAACATTCAATCAAAAACCTGGTCCAACTTTGAAACAGCATCTTCCTTAGAAATCCAAAAGTGCATCAAAAAAATGAACCCAGCTAAACACCCCATTGACGCCATTCCCATCACACAATAAAAAATCTCGATCCATCAATTACCAAAACACTAACTAAAATTGTAAACATTTCCCTCTCTGAAGGAAAATGCCCAGAATGCCTAAAATTGGCCATCATTAAACCCATTCTAAAAAAAACCAAAACAAAACAATCTAGATCCAGAAAATCCAATGAACTACAGACCCATATCAAACCTCCCATGTATTGCCAAAATCATTGAGAAAATTGTCCACACTCAACTCACTGACCATCTAGATGATAACATCCTCTTACCTTCTCAATTTGGCTTCAGAAAGCAACTTAACACAGAAATACTACTACTTGCTATGAATGATTTCGTACTCAAAGGATTCGAAAAAGGCCAAAGCTACCTTCTAATCCTGCTCGACCTATCAGCAGCATTTGATACTGTAAACCATTCTATACTGATTAATCGTCTATATGAAATTGGTGCCAACAAAACAACCCTTCAATGGTGGTCCTCTTACTTGTCACAAAGATCCTACCAAGTACTACTTAATGATTCCCTATCAAAGAAAATCAGCTTAGACACTGGAGTCCCCAAAGGATCTGCCCTTTCTTCAACGCTCTCTAACATATATCTCCTCCCACTATGCCACTTCCTTGCAAATCTGAATCTAACCCACTTAATCTATGCTGATGATATTCAAATATTAATTCCAATAAAAAATTAAATTGAAGAAACTTACAAATTAACTGCCAATTACCTAATCAGCATTAAGAAAATACTAGCCAACATCAAACTCATCCTCAACTTTAACAAAACTGAATTGATATTACTTGACAGAAAGAACCACTCTCTACAAACACCGCCACTCAATCTCATGGACCAAAATTCAATATTATCTCCAATCAACCATGCCCGCAACCTCTGAGTAATTATAGACAAAGATCTTTCATTCAAAAATCATATATCAACAATGTGGCTCTTTATGTCAGAAACAACATCCAAACATCTGAGCTACAAGGAAGTTGGGGTAATGAAGAAGCTCTATGGGTCGACCTAGAAAAAGATGACGGAGCGTCCATTTATATTGGAGTGGTTTACAGGTCTCCAAACCAAAAGGAAGAGCTGGACAGAGATCTGGTTGAAGACATCCATAAGATAGGTAAGAAGGGAGAAGTGGTGATCGTGGGTGACTTTAATATGCCAGATGTAGACTGGAAAATCCCATCTGCAGAAACTAAAAATAGTAGAGCGATAGTGGATGCCATGCAAGTATCTTTGTTCAAACAAAAGGTGTTGGAACCCACGAGAGAAGGAGCTATACTCGACTTAGTGCTCACGAATGCAGATAATGTCTCAGATGTCCAGGTGGGCGCCCACCTCAGCAGCAGTGATCATCAAACGGTATGGTTTAATATCACTAATAGAATAGGGAAAAGAACCACAAAAACCCGAGTTTTACAGTTCAAAAACACAGACTTTGAGGAAATGGGGAACTACCTGGAGGAAGAACTTAAAGGATGGGAGAACGAGAGAGATGTGGATCAGCAGTGGACCAATCTAAAAGGAGCAATCACCAAGGCAACTGCTCTATATGTTAGAAATGTAAAGAAAAGCAAAAGAAAATTGAAACCTATCTGGTTCTCAAAGGAGGTGGCTGACAAAATTAAAGCTAAAAGAACAGCATTCAAGAAATATAAAGGATCCCAAAGGAAGGAGCACAAAGAAGAATATTTGTATCAACTGAGGGAGACAAATTAATCAAGTTGGCAAAAAGTCAAGCGGAAGAGAGGATTGCCAAGGAGA
Source organism: Rhinatrema bivittatum (assembly GCF_901001135.1). Taxonomy (NCBI): domain Eukaryota; kingdom Metazoa; phylum Chordata; class Amphibia; order Gymnophiona; family Rhinatrematidae; genus Rhinatrema; species Rhinatrema bivittatum. Next base: position 231,441,430 of record NC_042617.1, on the reverse strand, counting down.
TAAAAAAATAGTGACAAAACATTTTTCAGATACATCAGCGAAAAGAGAAAGGTCCAAAGTGGTATAGTGAAATTGAAAGGTGGTAATGATCAATGTGTGGAGAGAGACGAAGAAATGGCAGAAATATTAAACAAATACTTCAGCTCTGTGTTCACTAAAGACGACCCTGGAGAAGGACCAGCTCTACACAACAAGAAACTGGAGGGAAGTGGAATAGATGAAAATCCTTTTACAGTAGAAAATGTGTGGGAAGAGCTAAAGAACCAGAAAGTGGACAAAGCCATGGGGCCTGATGGGATTCATCCAAGGATATTGAGGGAGCTCAGAGATGTTCTGGCGGGTCCGCTGTGTGACCTGTTCAATAGATCCCTAGAAACGGGAGTGGTGCCGAGTGATTGGAGAAGAGCGGTGGTGGTCCCGCTTCACAAGAGTGGGAACAGGGAGGAAGCTGGCAACTACAGACCGGTTAGCCTCACTTCGGTGGTGGGAAAAGTAATGGAGTCACTGCTGAAAGAGAGAATAGTGAACTATCTACAGTCTGGAGAATTGATGGACCAGAGGCAGCATGGATTCACCAGGGGAAGATCTGGTCAGACAAATCTGATTGACTGTTTTGACTGGGTAACCAAGGAATTGTATCAAGGAAGAGCGCTCGATATCATATACTTGGATTTCAGCAAAGCTTTTGATACAGTTCCGCACAGGAGACTGGTGAATAAAACGAGAAGCTTGGGAGTGAGTGCCGAGGTGGTGACCTGGATTGCAAATTGGTTGACGGACAGAAGACAATGTGTGATGGTAAATGGAACCTTCTCTGAAGAGAGAGCGGTTTTAAGTGGTGTACCGCAAGGATCGGTGTTGGGACTGGTCCTGTTCAATATCTTTGTGAGCGACATTGTGGACGGGATAGAAGGTAAGGTTTGTCTTTTTGCGGATGACACTAAGATCTGCAACAGAGTGGACACGCCGGAAGGAGTGGAGGGAATGAGACGGGATCTAAGGAAACTGGAAGAGTGGTCGAAGATATGGCAGCTGACATTCAATGCCAAGAAGTGCAAAGTCATGCATATGGGGAGTGGAAATCCGAATGAACTGTATTCGATGGGGGGGGGGGGGGGGGGAAAGGCTGATGTGCACGGAGCAGGAGAGGGACCTTGGGGGTGATAGTGTCTAATGATATGAAGTCTGCGAAACAATGCGACAAGGCGATAGCAAAAGCCAGAAGAATGCTGGGCTGCATAGAGAGAGGAATATCGAGTAAGAAAAGGGAAGTGATTATTCCCTTGTACAGGTCCTTGGTGAGGCCTCACCTGGAGTACTGTGTTCAGTTCTGGAGACCGTATCTACAAAAAGACAAAGACAAGATGGAAGCGGTACAGAGAAGGGTGACCAGGAACGTGGAGGATCTTCATCGGATGACGTACGAGGAGAGATTGAAGAATCTAAATATGTACACCCTGGAGGAAAGGAGGAGCAGAGGTGATATGATACAGACTTTCAGATACTTGAAAGGTTTTAATGATCCAAAGACAACGACAAACCTTTTCCGTAGGAAAAAAATCAGCAGAACCAGGGGTCACGATTTGAGGCTCCAGGGAGGAAGATTCAGAACCAATGTCAGGAAGTATTTCTTCACGGAGAGGGTGGTGGATGCCTGGAATGCCCTTCAGGAGGAAGTGGTGAAGACCAGAACTGTGAAGGACTTCAAAGGGGCATGGGATAAACACTGTGGATCCATAAAGTCAAGAGGCCGCCAATGAAGAGTGGGTGACTCGCCAGAATGATGGCTACTGCCTGGACACAATACCCTTATTCAATAAACATACACATGCTTACTGTGACTCCAACATCGCTGTAAGCTTCAACAGCAAGAGGAAATGTGAAAAAAGGATTTGCACTCACAAAGAGGGGAGTAGCTGGCTTGTTACGGCGGTTACTACCCCAAACCAAATATGCCTGATACTTCACTTTCAATGCATATACAGCATAGCTCTCTGCTTCAACAGCAGGGGAGAAGAAAAAAGGGTTCGCACTCACAAAGCGGGGAGTAGCTGGCTTGTTACGGCGGTTACTACCCCAAACCAAATGTGCCTGATACTTCACTTTCAATGCATATCCAGCATGGCTCTCTGCTTCAACGGCAGGAGAGAAGAAAAACTGATACTTCACGCATATCCAGCATAGCTCCCTGCTTCAAAGGCAGGTGAGAAGAAAAAAGAACCAACAAGGGCTGTACAACATAGTCTGGGTAAAACAAATAAGCATGGGTGTAACTTGCTTATTGCGGCGGTTACTACCCCTACTACCCCTAACTAATCAAGCTAGATATTTCACTTGGATGCAGCTCCATCACTGCTCTCTACATTAATGGTGGGGGTGGAAGGGAAATAGAACCAAGAGCTAAGAGAAACAGATAAGTATGAGAGAAAAAAATGTGTGAAGCTTGCTGGGCAGACTGGATGGGCCGTTTGGTCTTCTTCTGCCGTCATTTCTATGTTTCTAAAAATCAAAGACTGTTTTCATAAACTACTCACACTTCGTCATCTAAAACCTTTTCTCCCAAATAATGACTTTAGAACAGTTCTACAATTACTAATTTTCTCCAATATAGACTACTGCAACTATCTACTTCTCAACTTACCGCTAAACACCATTCGCCCTCTCCAGATCCTGCAGAATTCAGCTGCAAGAATCCTCACAGGAGCCAAAAAGCATGACCACATCACCCCAACCCTTATTTCACTCCATTGGCTACCAATAAAATACAGGATTGAATACAAGGTCCTTTCCATCTTACATAAAATTAAATACAGAGAACAAATAAATTGGCTAAGCCCCAACATACCCCAAGTAGAAACCTGAGGTCAGCAAACAAAAGACTCCTAAAAAACCACCAACGCATTCAAATCAACTCACCTCCACCCAAAATAGAGCTATCTTCCTTGGCAGCCCAAAACTATGGAACTCCCTCCCGACTAAGCTAAGAATTCAAGAAAACCTAAAAACCTTTAAAAAAAAGAATTAAAAACTTGGTTATTCAACAAAGCATACCAATCCACCCAAAGGATCATCTAAACACTGCCGTCCTCCAACACAACCTCATAACTAATTGAAATTCATCACATCATTACTTTTCTTAATTAAGAAAGAACTCATAAACTGAACTTAATCATTACTTATGTTATTTCCCAAGCCTAATAACAGTTTGTGCTTTACAACCATTGTTAACCCCCCATTTCCCTATAACCTATTTTGTAAAACCGTTATGATGGTGCTATTTTAACGTTTCTGAACGACGGTATATAAAACTCTTCAAATAAATAAAATATGGCAAATCTTATGATCTAGAGCTATGTTATTAGAGCCTTTTGCAGATTCTGTTCTGATTTTTGTTAGATAGTAGGGATGTGCAGAGGGGTACCGCATACGTTACATTCGGTATTCGGGGGGGGGGCAGATATGTTGCATTCGGCAAGGGGGGGCCCCGATCCGTTCATGCATTCCATTCTTATTCGTTTCCCGGCTAAAATTTAATTAACTACAACCCCCCACCCTCCTGACCCCCCCCCCCCCCAAGACTTACTAAAACTCCCTGGTGGTCCCGCGGGGGTCTGGGAGCCATCTACTGCACTCGCCGTCGGCTGCCGGTATTCAAAATGGCGCCAATAGCCTTTGAACTTACTATGTCACAGGGGCTTTCGGCGCCATTTTGAATACCGGCAGCTGACAGTGTGAGTACAGTAGATGGCTCCCGGACCCTCGCTGGACCACCAGGGAGTTTTGGCAAGTCTTGGGGGGTGTGTGTGTGTGTGTTTAAATTTGCTCCTTTAGATGGCCAAATAATTCGGTGAAGATTCGTTGCATTCGTGGGAATCGCGATACGTTTTGCTTCCCCACGAATACAACTAATATGGCCCTTTATGTTGCGGATTGCCAATATGTTGCAAACAAATGCACACCCCTACTAGGTAGTATGTTTTCTGCCATAACACTTGTAAAATGTAATTTAGCTCAACAAGATTCTTTATTTACTCATTTATTCTTATATTCTGCAAATTGTAAAACTATTATTCAATGCAGATCACATTAAAAACATTCATAATCAAACAGAACATTCAAACTTAAGTTAAAAACCAGCTTTCCTAGCATGTAGTAGATGGACTCAAGACCAATGGGTATAGTGTACTCCTGATAGCAGGTGGAGACGGATCAGATTTCAATCTGACATCAGCCCCTAGTACATATACCCCTGCAGGAAGTGCAGCTCTTCAGTATTTTCCGTCTCCATAGCAGTTAGGGACTATCCGCACGCTCTCACAGCTTTAGTACAAAATTCAAAGGAGAAAACCAAATTCGGAAGAAAACTTACCTCTGAAGACGAGCCACGCTCTCCTGCGGTGATACCATCGGGTCCCTCCCCCAGTTGAGATTTCTCGAGGTGATTTCCGTGGTCCCTCGGAGGTGAGCCTCGGTCCAGCAGCCGAATTGCGGCGAGGACCTAGCCCCCGATCTCAGGCGTGGCTTGGAGGCAGTGGGTGCACCCTCAAGCGCGGCTGTGAAGGTATTTGCCCTCTCCCCCTGCAGCCGGAGACCGCCAGGGACGAAACCGGGAAGTGCCGAAGACAAGGTAAGGTAGAAATCTTCAGCACAGACTCCGGTCTCCGAGGTTTGAGGAGTCGCACAGGTCGCCGGCCGGGACCTGTGCTGCCGGGTTGATCCGCCCTAGCAGTGCCAGGCCCCGGTTAGTTTCAAGGGTCCTCTCACGTGGAGACCCTCCGAGGTGGTCGCCATATTGGCACTATTCACCGCTCTGTCCACCGTCTCGATCCGGGTGCACAAGGCCAACTAGGCGCACAAATTACATGTGTGCATAAAGTTACACGCAGAAGGTACATGTGCACATAAGTTATACGTGCCTCGCGCGCCTATCGGGCTGAGCGCATATCTGCGACTTAGAGGCACATCTACGTGCACAACCCGCACGCACATCTTAGACGTGCCGGAGCGCATAAAAAGAGGTTTTCGTGCCTATAGCCTTAGCACCACCGGGAACGGAGCTCAAGGCCTCTGCCCAGCATGCCATCTCAGAGCCGCAGAAAGCGAAGAGGCCAGCACACTGTGCGAGGAGGTCCTGGGAGATCCAGGCCAGGGCCAGTCTCACCCAGGACAGAGTACTAGCTCCTCAGTGAGTACCCCGAACCTAGCAAATTCCAGCAGGACACCCCCTCAGACGGGGACCTCTAGGGACTCAACGCCCCTTAGCTTGGACCCAGCATCTATCTCATGGGTGGAATTCTGTAAAGGGCTACAAACCTTCATCCACATGCAGACGGAGCCTCCGGCTAAACAGCTACAGTCTCCACCAGAAGACCTTTATCCCTCAGGCCACGATAGGCCTAGACATTTTTCCACCGCCCAGAAGCCCCACCTATGGGGACACGGACAACTCTGAAGAGGAAGCAGAGCCCCTAGAAGAAGGGGAACTTCCCCCGGGGACAGAGCCTCACCGAACCATGAGACGCTTCATCACCAAGGACGAGCTCCCAGACCTTGTCACCCACAGCCTGAAGGAACTCGCTATCCCGAGCGCAAGTGCTTCGGGGGAGCCTAAGACGAATCCCATACTAGAGGGACTCTGTCAGATCTCTTGCCATTTCCCTCTCTTACAAGCCATCCAGCAGGTAATTGATCTGGAATGGAGTGCTCCAGAGTCCACATTCAAAGGGGGACGAGCTATGGCAGCCATGTACCCCCTGGACCCGGTGGCCAAAGATCTTCTGACATGCCCAAAAGTGGATGCCATGGTCTTGCGGTCTCGAAGCGCACTACTATCCCAGTGGAGGGAGGAGCAGCGCTCAAAGATGCTCAGGACTGACGTCTGGCATCCATCCTTAAACAGTCCTTTGACGTCTCCGCTATGTCTCTACAAATAGCGGCCTGCTGCACCGTAGTGACACGTGCCTGTCTATCTCAGACCAGGAGCAACACCCCTGGAGAGGCCACAGAACCAGCAGTATCATTTCTTGTGGACGCCGCCTCCGATCTCCTGCGCACAGCGGCCAGAGGAGTGTCATTAGCTGTGGCTGCCAGGAGACAACTCTGGCTCCAAAGCTGGTTGGCCGACGCGTCTTCCAAAACGCATCTCACAAGGATGCTCTTCAAAGGATCCCTTGTGTTCGGCAGCGAACTAGAGAAACTGGCCAACAAATGGGGCGAGTCCCCATTGCCGCGCCTACCGGAGGACAGGAATAAGAGAAACCAGCGACCCTTTCCCCGGGCCTCCAGGGGCAGAGGTTCACAACACTTCAACCCACACAGAAGCAACTATCAAGCGCCCTGCCCTATGGGCAGGAACCAGTCCTTTCGGAACAAGCACAAGAGGGGAACCAGCTTGGGTCCAGGCCCCAGCCGCACCCCACAATGAGTTTCAGCTGACCCGTCCAAGGGAAGAAGCCACAGGGGGCAGACTAGCCCTATTCTACCACAGATGGGTCGAGATAACTTTGGACAAGTGGGTCCTAGCCATCATTCGGGAGGGGTACTACCTGGATTTCCTATGAACCCCTCCGGACAAGTTCGTGGAATCCCTCTGCCACGATCTCTCCAAGAGGGTGGCAGTGGAAGTTACACTGACCAGACTACTGGCCCTCGAGGCCATAACCCCAGTGCCTCCACAAGAAATAAATACTGGGCATTATTCCATTTATTTTATCGTCCCCAAGAAAGAGAGGATGTTCAGGTCCATCCTGGACCTCAAGTCGGTCAACCACCACCTGAGGATTCCCCACTTCCGCATGGAAACCCTACACTCTGTATTAAGGGCGATACAACTGGGAGAGTTCCTCACATCCCTGGATCTTTCACAGGCCTACCTTCACATCCCAATTCATCAGGAGCACCAGCGCTTCTTACGCTTCAAAATCCTGGACCGTCACTTCCATTTCCAGGCGCTACCCTTCTGGTTAGCCACAGCACCCCGGACATTCACCAAGATCATAGTGGTGGTGGTGGCAACACTGAGGAAGGAAGGAATCCTCGTACACACGTACCTAGACTATTGGCTGATCAGGGAGAAATCCCCGGAGGAAAGCCAACAAGCAACTAACAGAGTCAAAACTCTACTGGAGAGCCTCGGATGGGGGTCAACACAAACAAAAGTTGTTTGCAGCCCACACAGTCGCTAGAATATCTAGGAGTCCGATTCGACACCAAAGACGACAAGTTCAGCCTGATTCCACAGGGAAATCAAAACTGAGGAACTGGTTACAAATCCTGCTGAGCGAACCTCGCCCCACAGCAAGGGATTACCTACAAGTCCTCGGTCTGATGGCATCCACACTGGAAGTAGTGCCATGGGCGCGAGCTCACATGAGACCCCTACAGCGCTCACTCCTATCGCGATGGAACCCACTGTCTCAGAACTACACCGTTCATCTATCTCTCCCGGGCAGGGTCCGGACCCAGTTACAATGGTGGCTGCAGGGCAGCCACCTGAACCAGGGGACAAGGCTATCCTCACCAACCTGGACTCTGCTCACCTCAGACGCCAGCCTATGAGGATGGGGAGCACACTGAGAGGAGCTAACCGCCCAAGGGCAGTGGAACACAGAAGAGTCGGGATGGAACATCAACCGCCTAGAAGCGCGGGCAGTCAGACTAGCCTGCCTGCGATTCGCTCCCAGACTTCGAGACAAAGTGGTCAGAGTAATGCGGACAACACCACGACAGTGGCCTACATCAACCGTTAAGGGGGGAACCAGAAGTCAACAGGTGTCTCTGGAAATCGACCCTCTAATGTCTTGGGTGGAAGTAAACCTCCAGGAGATCTCAGCTGTCCACATCGCCAGGAAAGACAACATCACAGCGGACTACCTCAGCAGAGAAAGTCTAGACCCAGGAGAATGGAAGCTGTCACCCACAGCGTTCCAGATGATAGTAAACTGGTGGGGGACACCAGACATGGACCTTCTGGCAAACCAGTCCAATGCCCAAGTACCCAGGTACTTCAGCCGCAGGCGGGAACCTCAGTCTCGGGGGATCGACGCCCTGGCCACAGGGAACCCTATTATACGCCTTCCCGCCATGGCCCCTATTGGGCGCAATCATCCATAAGATACAGCTACACGGGGGCTAGTACGTCTAGTGGCCCAGGACTGGCCAAGAAGACCGTGGTACGCAGACATGAGAAGACTATTAGCAGGGACCCTCCTGCCACTGCTTCCACACAGAGACCTGCTGCAACAAGGCCCGATCCTCTATGAGGATCCAACTCAATTCTCTCTTACGGCCTGGCCATTGAGAGGGCTCGCCTGAGAGAGAGCGGATACTCGGGGGCGGGAATCAACACACTACTCTGAGCATGCAAGTTCTCCACATCTTTAACGTATATAAGGATTTGGCGAGTTTTCGAAGCCTGGTGCGAAGACCACGACATCATACCACGCTCAATTAAAGTTCCCGTGATCCTGGAATTCCTGCGGAACGGGCTACAGAAGGGTCTCTCTCTCAACTCCATCAAGGTACATGTAGCCGCATTGTCATGCTACGGCTCCAAGAGCGAGGGCGACAGCATAGCGTCTCACCCAGACGTTTCACGCTTCCTGAAAGGAGTCAAACACATCTGCCCACCACTAAAGTGGCCGGTACCTCTTTGGAATCTCAACCTGGTCTTGGATTTCCTAGCAGGAGCCTCCTTCAGGCCCCTCCGATGTCTGTCCTTCTGCCTGTTAACCTTAAAGATAGCATTCCTGCTGGCAGTTTGTTCAGCCCGCCGTATTTTGGAACTACAAGTGCTGTCCTGCCATGAACCGTTCCTCAGGCTCACCCCGGGAACAATCCAGCTATGCACGGTCCCTTCCTTCCTTCCTTCAGTGGTGTCACACTTCTATCTTAACCAAACCATCTCTCTACCATCACCGGATGAGTTGAAGAATTCAGAAGAGGCTCGTAGCCTACGCCACCTCAACATCGGCAGACTCCTATCCAGATATCTGGAAATGTCGGAGCCCGTACGAAAAGCAGACCACCTATTCGTTCTTCACAGCGGGAAGAGACAAGGGGACGTGACCTCGCGGGCAACCATAGCCCGCTGGATCAAGGAAGTCATCAAGGCGGCCTACTTAGAAGCAGGCAAGCCATCGCCCTTACAGGTCAAGCCCATTCTACTAGAGCCCAGGCAGTGTCCTGGGCAGAAACCAGAATGCTGTCACCCGCCGAGATTTGCAGGGCGGCAACATGGTCCTCCATCCACACCTTCTCCAGATTCTACCGCCTGGATGTCCAGGCTCGGGAGGACACGGCATTTGCAAGGGCAGTACTAAGTGAGTCACAGGCAGCCTCCCACCCGGTTCGGGAGTAGCTTTTATACATTCCATTGGTCCTGAGTCCATCTGCTACACGCTAGGAAATGGAGAAATTACTTACCTGATAATTTCGTTTTCCTTAGTGTAGACAGATGGACTCAGCATCCCACCCTTGGCTGCCGTTACACATGGAATTTCGAATGATTCAAGGGTAAGCCATATTTTCATTCACCTAGGACACCCACCCTACTGGGTGTCAACGCTTTCTGGTTGAGTATACTGGCGGTCTCCAGCTATAACCAATTCAACCAGACCAAGTTATAAAGTTTAACCAAGTTATAAAGTTTTTCAAGTTAATCAAATTAGTCAGTCACACATATATCCACAATGCTTTTCGAGGAGAATACTGAAGAGCTGCACTTCCTGCAGGGGTATATGTACTAGGGGCTGACGTCAGATTGAAATCTGATCCATCTCCAACTGCTATCAGGAGTACACTATACTCATTGGTCCTGAGTCCATCTGTCTACACTAAGGAAAATGAAATTATCAGGTAAGTAATTTCTCCAATGATTAAAATAAAGAATTTAGCATTTATAAAGAAAGATAATCAAGATACAAGCATTGATGGTACCAGTACATATATATTTTGTGTGCATTTCAATATCCTTATGACAATGTAACTCCTCTTCTCAAGTTGTTAAATTGGCTCTCCATTTGCTTTTGCTTACAGTTCTAGCTTTTTTTTTAACCTGCCTTCAAATGCATTCCCTCTGCAACTCCTCATTTGCAATCTAGTTTTATCTTTCCCCACTCCCTTCCTTGTGAACTCTGTTCATTGGGTAAGTAACTGTATCTGTTCCCTTCTCTTCCACTCGTCTCAGCAGTAGCTGCCTTGCTGTGCAATATACATTGAATAGACTTCCATGACATACTTTCTCTGGCCATTTCATATCTGGTCTTAAAACTTACCTTTTTGAAGCTGCTTTTAAATTCTAACCACTTCTTTCCAATAATTACACTTCTCACAGATTGTCATGTATGTTTGTCTTGATAAGATTGTAAGCTCCATGAGGCTGGGACGGTCTCTTATGTATTTCCTTACAGTGCTGTGTAGTTCTAGGAGCGCTTTAGAAATGATGGTAGTAGTGTCTGCACATGCTTATGTGTGTGCAATGAGAAATATGAAATATATAGAGGTTATTTTTGCGTATTTATTGATTTACTTGGGGTGATGTCTCCGATTGAGTTAATTTTGCCCTTGTAAGCCCGGATGTGTTAAGTATCTCAATCTCAAAATTTACTGATAATGCCCTTATTACTTGTATAATGCCAAAGAGAACTTCCATCTGGAGTTCATAAGTAGCAACATGTGCATAAAAAAATTACAATTAGAAGCCAAAGTGAATAAAGACACATTTTTGTGAACAGTAGTGCCTGTTTTTACCTGTATGTAGTCAATCATTCAAACACAATACAAGATTTCTTTTGCTCACTATAACTTACCACCATATGGATACAATTGAAACTCCACTATTTTATGTTACCATTATATATGTATTGATGAGTTGTTGTTTTATTATGATTTTATGCGTCTACTTTTGTTCAGTTATTCATGTTTGTGTATTTTAGCCCCTGATGCAGCCCCAATGTGGGGACGAAACTCTGCCTGAGTCGGGCTTGCCAAAAAGAAACACGTCTCAATAGAATAGTTTCTGATTGGACATTTTGGCATCTGATCCACTTTGTTGCCCTCATGGCTTTTTTAGACAGCCTTCCTTGTTGCTTTGTTGGTCCATAAAAAAATAGCAATACATTATCTTTTTTTGTCTTCAGGGGACCATGTAATTGTATCTTTCTCTCAACTTTTTCATTACATTTTGTGGTCTGTCAACCCCACTACAGTGGATCCATAAACAAAGTTACGATGGCTTATAGCTGTACAAATTTGTTAGTTTCATCAAAAGTGTCTGTGCTATTGCTACTACCATTATTAGTCCTAGGGCTGACACTAAAGGTGGGCACACTTTTATCCTGGGTAACTTGTGGCCAATATACATTTTTCTTTTTCTTGCTTCATACCTTAATAGTAGTTTTCACCTTGCTGAAACTTCATTCAGATGTTATATCTGTCATATATTTGTATTTGTTTTTGTTTTTTTGTGTATTTTTGTAATCTGCATTGGACATGAAAATGGATTTTCTGGAATACGTGATGGTACTCAGTAAGACATAGTGAGAGATTTATTCCATTTGTTCTTTTTAGGAGAACTGGTATTTCAGCTGAAAAAAAGGCCTCCTGAGTATGTTCCAAAGAAAAACAGGAAGCAAAGTGATGGAAAACCATTTAAGGGGAAGGAGAGAGCTGATGGGTCTGGATATGGCTCCTTGCTTCCCCCTGAGAAACTACCCTACTTGGTAGAATTAAGCCCAGGTAAGACGCATGACGTTAAGAGGAGTTTGTGTTAAATCTTGATACAGAATGGCATACCACTTTTAAATACTTTATATAAATCTGTTTAGTCCTCTGAATTGATAGTTTTAATCAACTTTTATTTAGTGTACAGATCTGTTTTATGTGCAGTCTTGCCTCTTTTTTTTTTTTTTTTTTTTTTTTAATTGCTTATGGGCTTGTGCCAGAGGTTTGCTAGTTTTAAAATGTATAGTCAACCACTGGTCCCCTAACACACTGGCCAGGAAGGATTTTGAAAATAATTCGCTTCATTCTAATTCTTTCAACACCATTTATTTTTCCTTTACTTTTTTGTATAGTTAACTGCAAGGGAAAAGTGCAAGCCCCTGAAGACAGACTACAGTTTTAGTAATGCTGAGTTCAGGAGGAAGACTTTTCTTGTTTTCCAATGGGAATTTATCTCTTTTGTATTGTTGAGATAAATTGAATGAATTTGTTCCCTTGTCTGAAAGTGTTCTTTATTGCTTTTCTTATATTTGTTGATTGTGTAAATATGTAAATTATCATATCTCAGTTGTTAACACAGTTCCTATATTTTCTCTCTCTCCCTTTACTGATGACTAACTTTATCCTTCTCGCTAATTGCGTGCTTGCTATCACCTGGCCCCCTTCTTCTCCTCCTTTCATTCCTGCTCCCTCTCCCCCTCCCTGTTATTTGTAACTTTCTCACTCAGAACTTCAATGTTGATTGTAAACCGGCATGATATGTCCTATGAATGTCGGTATAGTTCAAAAGCATTTAAATAAATAAATAAATATTTTTAAAAAGTGGCATAAATCCTTAGACCAGTTTGGACTAAGTGTTTCTAGAAACTTTGAGCATGCCATTCAATCAAATATTTTCCATGGAGCACATAGGTCAATTTTTCTCTCTCTCTTCCAGGCAGTGTTTCTAAATTGTGGGGGGTTTTTTGCACATACTTTGACGGGAATGAATTTCATTCATAAGCCAGGGTATGTTGGGAATGATCTTAATCTCTCAACTTTATGCTCAGAGTCATTCTTAGTACTTGCATTGTGCCAGAGAGAGCTGCTTTCTGGAGTTCATAAAATGTAATTTTTACAGGCAACTTTCCTAACGTGTAACCAGATGGACTCAGGACCAATGAGTATTGTACTCTTCTGCTAGCAGATGGGAGACTGAGTCAGATTTCAAAGCTGACGTCACTCTAGATATACCCCTGCAGTAACCCCAGCTCTTCAGTAACTCTGTCTCCTAGCAGATGCGGACACTATCCCACACACTAGAATAGTGTGAAGAATTGCAGCAAAGAAGAAACAAAATGTACCTTAAGGAAGATCGAACCCCACTCTCCCCCAATTCCTCAGATTGATCTCCGATATCCCTCAGCGGTGTGCCTTGGTCCGGTAGCCGGTTCCAGTGTGGACTTAGCCACCCAGTGTGGCTGAAAGGCAGTGGGTGCAGAACGAGCTCGGCAGTAAAGGTAATTCCCTCTCCCCCCGCAGCTGGAGACCGTCCGGCACACAGTCGGTAAGCGCCGAGACCAGGTAAGAAAAAATCTTTAAATTCAGGTTTCCGGTCTCCACAGCTCGGCTTGCCATACCGAATCTGTCCTGGCGAGGTTAGAGTGGAGCCCCGATCGGGTTGAGCAGCCTTGGTTAGACTAGGCCTCGATCTGGTGCAAGGGTCCACACACGTGGAGACCCTCGGGGGGGGGGGGGGGGGAGCCATCTTCCTGTCTGGCTGGCGGCTTGCGCGGGGCAGGCCGCGCCTAACTTGCGCGCATCCAATACAGACGTGCGCGTAGTGGCGTGCACAACTGAGACGCGCGCACAACTGAGCGCACCCGCGTTTACAACTGCACGCGAGCAAACACATAGAAACAATGGCACCGGTGCCCAAGAAGGCCAGAAGGCACTCTCTCTGCGTATTCCTGGCACGGACCCTATGGCGGAATCAAAGAAGAACCCCATCTTGGTGTCCCTTCGTAAGGCCTCATGCTACTTTCCAATGATGGAAGCCATCCAGGAACTGATTGACCTGGAATGGGATGCCCCGGAGGCCAGCTTCAAAGGGGGGTCGGGCCTTGGAAGCCCTATACTCTCTAGAATCAGCGACCAAGGAACGCCTGCGTTTCCCGAAAGTGGACGCTATGGTCTGTGCCGTCTCAAAGTGAACAACGATTCCTGTTGAGGGAGGGGCTGCATTGAAGGACACTCAGGACAGACTATTTGAATCCATCCTTAAGCAGGCCTTCGACGCAACAGCAATGAGATTGCTTCCTGCTGCGCACTGGTGGCACATTCTGCTTGCTCCTCTCTCGAGAGAGGCAAATACTTCCGGAATGTATACCGGTGAGACGATGGAACCTGCAGCTGCCTTCCTCAAGGACGCAAGCTCAGACCTGGTATGCACCTCAGCCAGGGGCGTTGCCTCGGTAGTGGCAGCCAAAAGACAACTAAGGCTATGGAATTGGTCTGCGGACACGATATCTAAAGCGAATCTCACAAGAATGCCTTTTAAAGGCTCTCTCTTGTTCGGAAGCGAATTGGAGAAATTAGCCAGCAAATGAGGCAAATCCCCAGTACCTCGGCTACCGGAAGATAGGAGTAAAAGATCTCAGCGTCCCTCCCCCAGAAGAACCAAGGGCAGAGGATCGCAGCGCTTTAGACCCTACTGGAACTCGCAGTACCAGGCACCTTGTCCCTCCGGAAGGTCCCCCGCCCTTTCGGAACAGACAGACCAAGAGGAGAGCACGCCCAGGGGCAGGCTCCAGCTGTGCTCCACAATGAGAATGGGCCGACCCATCCACAGGAAGGAGGATATAGGGGGTCAACTTGCCCTCTTTTAGCAAAGATGGTTTGGGATAACATCAGACACATGGGTTCTAAACATCATTCGAGAAGGTTACTCTCTTGAGTTCCGCAGCATCCCTCGAGACAAAATTGTCACCCTGCCACTCCCATTCCAAGAGACTGGCAGTAGAAACCACTCTAACAATACTACTGTCTGAAGGCAATAACTCCGGTTCCTATGCCCTAACAAAATTCGGGGTGCTATTCCATCTATTTTATCATTTCCAAGAAGGGAAGGATCTTTCCAGCCCATCTTGGATTTCAAGAACGTCAACTGTCATCTGCGGGTTCTACACTTCTGCATGGAAACTCTTCGCTTCGTAATAATGGCAGTACAACCGGGAGCGTTTCTAACCTCCCTGGACCTTTCTAAAGCCTACCTTCACATCCCAGTCCATCAGGATCACCAGCGCTTCCTGTGCTTTGCGATACTGGGTCACCATTACCAGTTACGAGCACTATCCTTCGGCCTAGCAACCGCCTCCAGAACCTTCACCAAAATCATGATGGTCGTGGCAGCATCACTGAGGAAGGAAGGAAGGGATCTTGGTACACCCTTACCTGGACGATTGGCTAATCAGGGCAAAGTCTTCGGAAGAGAGCCAGCAGGTGACCAGCAGAGTCAAGAGCCTAATGCAGGAACTCTGGTGGGTCGTGAACACTGGCAAGAGCATTCTGCAGCCCTCTCAATCGCTAGAGTACCTGGGGGGCCCATTTAGACACCAAACAGAACAGTCTTCCTCCCTCCCCCAAGGGAAAGGATACTGATGGAACAATTACGATGATTGATGACTAATGCATGCCCCAAGGAATGGGACTATCTTCAAGTCCTCGGCCTCATGGCATCAACCCTGGAAGTCGTCCCTTGGGCAAGGGCCCATATGTGACTGCTCCAGCGCTCCTTATTGTCACGATGGAACCCACTGTCCCAGAACTACTCAATTCACCTCCAACTACCAGCAGAGATACTTTCTCAGCTCCATTGGTGGCTCCAGGAAGACCACCTAAGCAGAGGAGTAAGCTTATCCCCACCAAACTGGATCTTGCTCACCATGCGAGCCTGCAAGGGTGGGGAGCCCACTGTCGGGAACTGATGGCCCAGGGACAATGGAACAAGGAAGAGGCAGAATGGAACACAAACCGCCTGGAAGCTCGATCAGTCAGATTAGCGTGCCTGCAATTCAGCCATAGACTTCGAGGCAAAGCAATTCGAGTAATGTCTGACAACGCGACAATGGTTGCTTACATCAACCGCCAGGGTCAACAGGTGTCTCTGGAAACAGACCCTCTCATGGTATGAGCGGAGATAAACCGACAAGGGATCTCGGCCTCCCACATCTCAGGAAAAGACCAATGTCTCGGCAGACTTCCTCAGCAGAGAGCGCCTGGACCTGGAGGAATGGACGCTGTCGACCACAGCCTTCCAACTGATAGTAAATCACTGGGAGCTCCCAGCCATGGACCTCCTGGCCACGTGTCTCAGTTCCCAAATCCCCAGGTTCTTCAGCAGCAGACAAGAGCCGCAATCCCAAGGAATCGACATTCTCGTCCAGACTTGACCAGAGGAAGACTTCCTGTACGCCTTCCCCCCATGGCCACTACTGGGCAGGGTCATCTTCAAGATAGAACATCACAGGGGACTAGTTCTGCTAGTGACCCTGGATTGGCCAAGGCGACCATGGTTCGCAGACATGCAAAGACTCCTTGCAGGGAACCCTCTGTGCCTACCTCCACACAGGAACCTTCTCTGGCAGGGCCCGATTCTCCATGAAGATCCTTCTCGATTCTCTCTTACAGTCTGGCCCTTGAGAGGACTTGCCTGAAGAAACGCTGTTACTCAAAGGCTGTGATTGACACCCTACTCCGAGCGCGCAAGTTCTCCACATCCCTGTCATACATACAGATCTGGAGAATATGCGAAGCCTGGTATGAGGACCGCAGGATTCTCCCGCGGACAGCCAAGATTCCCATGATTCTGGAGTTCCTACAGGAAGGTATGAAGAAGGGGTTGTCGCTCGACTCCCTCAAGGTCCAAATAGCCACACTAACCTGCTTCAGAGCAGAAGTGGACGGTATCATGCTATCAACCCATCTGGACTTGTCCTGCTTCCTGAAAGGGGTTAAACAATTCCGACCACCCCTAAAGTGGCTGGTGCCTCTATGGAATGTCAATCTAGTATTAGACTTCCTAGCTGGGGCTTCCTTCAGACCAACACGCGGTCTGTCACTACGCCTCTTAACATTGAAGACTGCATTCCTGGTGGCAATATGTTCAGCTCATCGCATCTCCGAACTACAGGCTCTATCCTATCGGGAACCGTTCCTCAGGTTCACACCTGGAACCATACAGCTGCACACTGTCCCCTCCTTCCTTCCGAAAGTGGTTTCAGAGTTTCATTTGAATCAAACCATCTCACTACCATCTCCGGATGAACATAAGGACTCTGAAGATTCACGCCTTCTTCACCACCTGGATGTCGGCAGACTCCTGCTGCGATACCTGGAAAAAAGGTCAGAACCGGTGCGCAAAGCAGATCATTTATTTGTTCTTCACAGCAGGAAGAAATAAGGAGAAGCGGCCTGGTGGGCGACCATAGCCTCTACAGGTTAAGGCTCATTCTACGAGGGCCCAGGCAGTCTTCTGGGCAGAAACCAAGCTGCTGTTGCCTGCCGAGCTCTGTTGGGCGGCGACGTGGTTCTCCATACACACCATCTCCAGGTTCTACTGCCTGGATGTTCAGGCCCGGGAAGACGCAGCCTTCGCGAGGGCAGTATTAAGTGGGCCACAAGCAGCCTCCTGCCCTGTCCAGGAGTAGCTTTAGTACATCCCATTGGTCTTGAGTCCATCTGGCTACATGTTAGGAAAAGGAGAAATTGCTTACTGATAATTTCGTTTTCCTTAGTGTAGACAGATGGACTCAGCATCCCGCCCACGGCTGCCCAGAAAAAGGAGAACCTCGGATAACAAACCTCGAGACCTAGCAAATACGGGTAAAGCCGACAGTCGCTCAGCAGCGCATGGTTCGGAGAGAGGTATCTTTATAGGATACTAATGATGCATTAGAATTAGGGCATCCCGACAGTGAGGTTCCAATAATTAGAAAAGTAGTCCAAGTGCCTGTAACTAAAAACTCACCTGAGCTAAAAAATTCTAACTTATCCCTATCAATTAAAAAGCAGAATAAAAATACAAACAAAAAACAAATTTTGAAATGTTTGTATGCTAAGTAAGATGGGAGAATTAGAATGTATAGCAGTGAATGATGACATAGACTTAATTGGCATCTCAGAGATTTGGTGGAAAGAGGATAACCAATGGGACAGTGCTATACCGGGGTACAAATTATATCGCAATGACAGAGAGGAGCACTCAGGAGGAGGTGTGGTGCTTTATGTCCGGGATGGCATAGAGTCCAACAGGATAAACATCCTGCATGAGACTAAATACAAAATTGAATCTTTATGGGTAGAAATCCCTTGTGTGTCGGGAAAGACTATAGTGATAGGGGTATACTACCGTCCACCTGGTCAAGATGGTGAGACGGACAGTGAAAAGCTAACCAAATTGGTTGTGCAGTAATAATGGGAGACTTCAATTACCCCAATATTGACTGGGTAAATGTATCATCGGGACACGCTAGAGAGATAACGTTCCTGGATGGAATAAATGATAGCTTTATGGAGCAATTGGTTCAGGAACCGACAAGAGAGGGAGCAATTTTAGATCTAATTCTCAGTGGAGCACAGGACTTGGTGAGAGAGGTAATGGTGGTGGGGCCGCTTGGCAATAGTGATCATAATATGATCAAATTTGATTTAATGACTGGAAGAGGAACAGTGTGCAAATCCAAGGCTCTCGTGATAAAATGAGAAAAATTGTTAGAAAAAAACTGAAGGGAGCAGCTACAAAAGTAAAAAATGTCCAAGAGGTGTGGTCATTGTTAAAAAAAAAAAACAAAACCATTCTAGAAGCACAGTCCAGATGTATTCCACACATTAAGAAAGGCGGAAAGAAGGCAAAACTATTACCGGCATGGTTAAAAGGGGAGGTGAAAGAAGCTATTTTAGCCAAAAGATCTTCATTCTAAAATTGGAAGAAGGATCCAACAGAAGAAAATAGGATAAAGCATAAACGTTGGCAAGTTAAATGTAAGACATTGACAAGACAGGCTAAGAGAGAATTTGAAAAGTTGGCTGTAGAGGCAAAAACTCACAGTAAAAACTTTTTAAAATATATCCGAAGCAGAAAGCCTGTGAGGGAGTCAGTTGGACCGTTAGATGATCGAGGGTTTAAAGGGGTACTTAGAGAAGACAAGGCCATCGCGGAAAGATTAAATGATTTCTTTGTTTCGGTGTTTACTGAAGAGGATGTTGGGGAGGTACCCGTAATGGAGAAGGTTTTCATGGGTAATGATTCAGATGGACTGAATCAAATCACGGTGAAACTAGAAGATGTGGTAGGCCTGATTGACAAACTGAAGCGTAGTAAATCACCTGGACCGGATGGTATACACCCGAGTTCTGAAGGAACTAAAAAATGAAATTTCAGACCTATTAGTAAAAATTTGTAACTTATCATTAAAATCATCCATTGTACCTGAAGACTGGAGGATAGCAAATGTAACCCCAATATTTAAAAAGGGCTCCAGGGGCGATCCGGGAAACTGGAGACCGGTTAGCCTGACCTCAGTGCCAGGAAAAATAGTGGAAAGTGTTCTAAACATCAAAATCACAGAACATATAGAAAGACATGGTTTAATGGAACAAAGTCAGCATGGCTTTACCCAGGGCAAGTCTTGCCTCACAAATCTGCTTCACTTTTTTGAAGGAGTTAATAAACATGTGGATAAAGGTGAACCGGTAGATATAGTATACTTGGATTTTCAGAAGGCGTTTGACAAAGTTCCTCATGAGAGGCTTCTAGGAAAAGTAAAAAGTCATGGGATAGGTGGCGATGTCCTTTCGTGGATTGCAAACTGGCTAAAAGATAGGAAACAGAGAGTAGGATTAAATGGACAATTTTCTCAGTGGAAGGGAGTGGGCA
Source organism: Rhinatrema bivittatum (assembly GCF_901001135.1). Lineage (NCBI taxonomy): Eukaryota > Metazoa > Chordata > Amphibia > Gymnophiona > Rhinatrematidae > Rhinatrema > Rhinatrema bivittatum. Next base: position 231,421,794 of record NC_042617.1, on the reverse strand, counting down.
GTGGAGTGCCTCAGGGATCTGTATTGGGACTCTTACTATTCAATATATTTATAAATGATCTGGAAAGAAATACGACGAGTGAGATAATCAAATTTGCAGATGACACAAAATTGTTCAGAGTAGTTAAATCACAAGCAGATTGTGATAAATTGCAGGAAGACCTTGTGAGACTGGAAAATTGGGCATCCAAATGGCAGATGAAATTTAATGTGGATAAGTGCAAGGTGATGCATATAGGGAAAAATAACCCATGCTATAATTACACAATGTTGGGTTCCATATTAGGTGCTACAACCCAAGAAAGAGATCTAGGTGTCATAGTGGATAACATATTGAAATCGTTGGTTCAGTGTGCTGCGGCAGTCAAAAAAGCAAACAGAATGTTGGGAATTATTAGAAAGGGAATAGTGAATAAAACTGAAAATGTCATAATGCCTCTGTATCGCTCCATGGTGTGACCGCACCTTGAATACTGTGTACAATTCTGGTCGCCGCATCTCAAAAAAGATATAATTGCGATGGAGAAGGTACAGAGAATGGCTACCAAAATAAGGGGAATGGAACAACTCCCCTTTGAGGAAAGACTAAAGAGGTTAGGACTTTTCAGCTTGAAGAAGAGACGACTGAGGGGGGATATGATAGAGATGTTTAAAATCATGAGAGGTCTAGAACGGGTAGATGTGAATCTGTTATTTACTCTTTCGGATAGTAGAAAGACTAGGGTGCTCTCCATGAAGTTAGTATGGGGCACATTTAAAACTAATTGGAGAAAGTTCTTTTTTACCAACGCACAATTAAACTCTGGAATTTGTTGCCAGAGGATGTGGTAAGTGCAGTTAGTATAGCTGTGTTTAAAAAAGGATTGGATAAGTTCTTGGAGGAGAAGTCCATTACCTGCTATTAAGTTCACTTAGAGAATTGCCACTGCCATTAGCAATGGTAACATGGAATAGACTTAGTTTTTGGGTACTTGCCAGGTTCTTATGGCGTGGATTGGCCACTGTTGGAAACAGGATGCTGGGCTTGATGGACCCTTGGTCTGACCCAGTATGGCATTTTCATATGTTCTTATGCCATGGCCTACCCCTAGTTCAAGACACCCACAGTTAGTCCAGTGTTGGCATTAATTGGTTGAGTGCACTAGCGGTCTCCAGTTTGGAAATTAGTTGAACCAGTTCAAGTTTTACTCAAGTTTAATCAAGTTATTTAAGCAAAGATATATCCACAATGGCTTTTTGAAGAGAATACTGAAGAGCTGAGGTTACTGCAGGGTTATATCTAGAGTGGTGTCAGCTTTGAAATCTGACTTGGTCTCCCATCTGCTAGCAGAAGAGCACAATACCCATTGGTCCTGAGTCCATCTGTCTACACTAAGGAAAACAAAATTATCAGGTAAGTAATTTCTCCAATATCAAGGTGTGTTTTTAAGTTCTTTTAATCAAGCCAGTGGTATCCAGTATAACTGGGACTATTTCTTTATCTTTTTGCCACAGTTTCTTGGTTTCTGTTTACATCTCTTGGTATTTTGAAGGTCTTCACTTTCTCTAGAATAGTCATTTGGTATTGTCACCTCTGTATGCAATACTGTAGTTTTTCTCCTTGACCACAATATCCAGTTTTCTGCCATCGATTTTCTGTCAGTGGAAATAGGAATATTCTGGGCAATAACTTTATTCACTTCTGTTCTGTTAGTGTCATGCTCACAATGCCTTTTTGGTACATTGATATTATAATGTTTACATAGTGTCCAATGAATAAGTCGTGCCACTGTGTTGTGCCTTTTAGTTTATAGGCCACCTGATGTCAGCACATCACAACCAGTGATTGGATGTGTAACCATTTCCAGTTCTGTTCAGCAGAATCTGCATTTGTGAAGATGGTGACATAAGTGGAAGCACATTTACTGCCAACTTACCATTTATCTAATTACTTTTTCAGGAAGCCATCAAAAAGGAAGGGGAAGTCTAGAGTTTCTTTGAGTCACAGATTCTTTCTTGTTTGGCAAATGATGGACTGTTGTCCTGACTACTGGATGGATGGGCTTAAGTGACCCTTTTGTGTAAAGTGGCGAGGGAGTGTTTCGGCTAGGGAGGAGGAGGTGTCACCGAGCCCCTTAGATCAGAGACTGCTGGCGAGTAAGCTGGTAGTGGTAGTGGTTCATGGATCTGGTACGCTTGGCTCTAGAGGGTCCTCTTCAGCTAGCTCATCTAACGCATCTGCTCCGTCAAGGGCCCATATTTTCGGATCGTGAGGATCGCTTCTCTCTCGCGGCTTGGCTTTTGATAGGCGACGTTTACGCTTGAAGGGTTATTCAGAACAAGTCATTTCCACCCTCCTACAGGCAAGACGTCCAGCCACCTCTATGGCCTATGTGAGAGTTTGGAAGCTTATTGAGACGTGGTGTCGGCGTTCCTGCGACCCTTTAGTTCCTCGGGTGCTTGACTTTCTGCAACAGGGCCTTGCTAAGGGCTTGGCGTTCAATTCCCTTCGTGTAGAAGTTGCAGCTTTAGGTGTCTTGCGGGGAAACTTTGACGGCTGTTCTCTGGCAGCGCATCCGGATATTGCTCTGTTTCTTAAGGGGCTCAAACATTTGTGCCCTCCCATCTGTTTGGTGTGTCTGGATTGGAGTTTGAATTTAGTCCTGCAAGTTCTTTGTGGTGCTCCTTTCGAGCCTCTTCGTGGAGTTCCCCTGAAGGATCTGACTTTGAAAATGGTGTTTTTGCTGGCCATTTGCTCGGCCCGTCGGATCTGAGTTGCAGGCGCTGTCTTGGGATCCTTTTCTTCAGATTTACGACGATTGGGTATCGTTACATACGGTTCCGTCCTTTGTCCCTAAGGTGGTTTCAGCTTTTCATGTCAATCAAACTGTGGAGCTTCCGGGGTTCCCTAACTGGTCCCGGGAGTCTTCTCAGAACAGAGACCTTCATCTTTTGGATGTGCGGTGCGCTTTATTGCGTTATCTAGAGGTTACCAATGACTTCAGACGTTCTGATCATTTGTTCGTTCTCTTTGGTGGCCCAAAGAAGGGGGGACAAAGCGTCAAAGGCGACCATATCTTGGTGGATTAAGGAAGCCATTTGTGCGGCATGCATAGCCCGAGAGCGTCAGGTGCCTTTGGGTCTCAGAGCTCGTTCCAGTAGCGCTCAGGCTACCTCCTGGGCAGAGTGTAAGTTACTGTCGCCTCAGGAGATGTGTAGGACGGGGGTGTAGTCTATTCACACTTTTACAAAACATTACCGATTAGACGTTAAGGCTTCTGATGAACCGTCCTTCGGGGAGTGTGTGCTTCGTGTGGGTCTTTCGGGTTCCCGCCCAGTGTAGGGTGGCTTAGGTACATCCCACTTTTCTGGACTGATCTGGGTATGTTCAGGAAATGAAAATTGGTTCTTACCTGCTAATTTTCGTTCCTGTAATACCACGATCAGTCCAGAGGCCCACCCCTTTCTTCAGATACCGAAAGACTGTCTTAGTCAGAACCTGCTTAAGTTTTTTTTATTGTTAAAGCTTTTTTGCAGACATGATTCATAGAGCAGTTTTTAGCAGTTGTTCGGTCTGGTTTTTGCCAGCGAAGAAGTGGTAGTCTGGAAATTTGGTTGGATGCTACCCTTTGTTATTTAGTTCTGTTAACATGGGCTTGGGTACAAGTCAATACTGAGTGACTGCAGGTGGCACTCTCGTTATGTAGCAGTGCCCAAAGTTCTAATTGTTCTCAGACTCCACCTGCTGGTAGGGATAAACAACCCACTTTTCTGGACTGATCTGTGGTAATACAGGAACGAAAATTAGCAGGTAAGAACCAATTTTCATCTGTCCTTGGAGAGCACCTGTTACAGGTAAGCAACTCTGCTTTCTGTGGAACAGAACTGGAAGCTGTTACTTATTTCATCACTGGATGTGATGTGCAGCCTATATACAGAAAGGTGCACATCAAGGTGGCATGACTTATTTATTGGAAACTGTGTAAACATAACAATGTACCAAACAGGAGTATGACCCTAAAAAAAATAGAAGAGAATAAAGAATTTGTGATCACCAAGGACATTTCTGTGCCAACCAACAGGAAGTTTGATGCCAGAAAACCAGATATTGTGGTGAAGCATAAATACAAGAACGGCATTGTTGATAGTGTCAGCACTTTGTGACTATTCTGTGGATAATAATGGAGAAAATGAAGATCCTTGAGGACAAGAGATGCAATTAGGGACACAAAAAATGTGGCAGAAAGATTTAGAAATAGTCCCAATTATTTTGGCTGCCACTGGCCTGATTGAGAAGAATCTGTGAGTGCTCCTTGATATGTTGCCTATAAAAATTACACCCTATGAACTCCAGATGGCTCTTTGGCACAATGCAAGTACTAAGAAGGGCATTAGCAGTATATTTGAGAGACTGAGATCATTCCTCATGTACCCTGGCTTAAGAGATTCATTCCTGCAAAACAAACCCATTTGAAGAAACTGCCCCAGAGTATTATCATATTGATATCTGCAGTGGAGTGTGTTCAAGCATATCAAGCACTGGGCATGTTGATGCTGTGCTTCACATCAACAGTACATGTTACTCCCTTGGCATGTCTTTAATATGAGAAGAGTCCAGTGGACCCTCGGATCACAATGGGGTGAATCCATTCAGGATCTTTGAGACAGCATCTGCATTACCCAGCCGCTGAAGGGACTCCTGTACTGGTGGCTGATTTGTTTCACTCTAATCAGGGGTATACATTTCCACATTCCTCCACTCCAAATTGTAGAAATGGGTCCAATCAAGTCTCCCGCTACGTGAGTGATAGTGACCCGGCAGATTAAAACTTCTTTTGTTTCTGCACTCCTGTGATCTGAAGTACATTATCTGGAAGGCCTTATTTTTGTTGACAGTCGGTGTAGTCTACAGTGTTAGTGAACTCCAGTCTCTAGTAACTACCAACTTATATCAAATTTTTTCACAATAGGGATTCTGCGCACATATCCTAAGTTCCAACTGAAGATAGTGTTGGACTTCCACTTTAACCTGTGAGTCATCCTTCCTACATTCTTCCCCAAGCTGTAGGTCCACAAAGGTGAACATATGCTACACAGTATGGGCTGCTGGAGAGACTTTGCCTTCTCTCTGGAGAAGACTGAAGTCCTTAGGCCATTGAGCTAGTTTTGTTTGACACCAATAAATCTAGGGTTGCTGTTGCCAAACAAGCTTTAATTGGCTAGCTGACTGTATTTCCTTATGTTATGCCCAGGCAGGCCTGAATCTGGTGGGCCATGCTAAACCATGATGGTGTCAATGGCCCATGTAAGATCTGTTTTCATAGAGGAGATCTACAAGGCTGCAACATGGGATTCTTTCCACACATTCACATCACATTATTGTTTGTATAGGAAAGCCCAACATGAGAGTAAGTTTGGCCAGTCTGTCCTGAGGTATTTCCTTGAGATGTAGAACATTCTTCTTAGGACCTGTTATTTTGATGCCAGGCTGCCCCTACAAAATATAAAAATGGCTTGATGCCACAGTTTTTTCTTCTTGGCATTTTGTGACAGACTGTAGCTAGGGATTCTTCATGTGTGAAGACTGCTATCCTGCTTGTCCTCAGAGAAAGCAGAGTTGCTTACCTGTGATAGGTGTTCTCAAGGACAGCAGGATGTTAGTCCTCACAACATTCTTCTGCCTCTGCTTGGAGTTTGACTTCTCCAATTTTAAGCTAAATTTGAGACTGAAGGGGCTCCCGCATGGACGGTAAGGCATGCAGCACATATCCAGTATAGTTTCTAGAAACTTCTGAAATAAAATTTCCTTGCTGGCCTTCATCTGTCACCCATGTGTGAGAACTGACATCTTGCTGTCTTTGGAGAACCCCCTGTTAGAGATAAGCTACTTTGGTTTCTTTTATGACCTGTGGTAAAATGATTTTTCTGCTGTATGAATAATTTGACTTATAAGTGTCATGAGGCTACAGTTTCACGCTTTCCTGTCTTATCTTTTCTTGCTCTTCTTCACATGTTCTGCATGGTTTCTCTCCTGCTGGTGCTGCCTTCTTCACCTGGGTCCTGTGTGTATGCATGTGTTCTAATCCCAGGGAGAAGGAATCACTTTGCCTACCACACCTATCATTCTTACGAAGGTAACTGCATCTTTAATATTTTAATCCAAGAAAAGATGGTGTTCATTACAGTGAAAGAAATATATTGCTGGGAATGCTGTGTATTAAATTAAACTGGATATATCAAAAGTATCCTAATCAGTTGGACAGAAATGTTTTGATTATCTCTGTATCAGACTGTGCCAGTAGCTATGAATCCTTCCAGGATAGACGTGTGAGGTTGGTCTAAGGTCTGTTTTTCTGACCTTTGTAGTAATGATGGTGACAGGTTTGCGAACCTTTCATGGTAACTTGTGAGAGGTTCATTGCATTGTAACAGTGGTTCATAAACTGTTTTGTGAGAACAAACTGCATGGAACATTGTGCAGCAGGTCATGTTAAAGTACCAATTGACCTGTATTACTGCATGTATGTTAACCAGCTTTCCTGTTCCTTCTTGTCTTATTCTGGTAAATATCAGTGGGGAGAGGATGCAGTTGATTTGTGAACTTACAAATTTGATATAATACATATAATTCATGTATTGCAGAGCATATTTTCTTTTTTAATCTGCTAGTCCACAGGTGGAAACTTTGCTTTTTGTTTTATTGACATGAAAATGAGTATTTCCTTGGTGTGACTTTGCCCCAGCTTTAGGAATTTCTAAGTTTTAACTGCTATAACATCATTGTCATAAATAGGCTGAGTGTTGTATGTCTGTGCCATCTGTCCCTGGAATTGATTTTGAAGATTTTGTTCATGAATATGAAAATCCTGTTGATGGGTGACAGGGTCAGTGAAAGAACTGCAATGACTAGTTGGCTGCCTAGAGTGCTATAGTTGTGGGGTGGTGTGCCAGTGGCATCTCTTTTGTGCCTGCACAGATCTGAAAGAGGAAGGGTATCACATGGCCTGTGCAGGCAGGAAGAAGGAGATTACATTGCTTTCACTGGAAAAAATCAAGGAGCAGGCTGCAGCATTTGCCCGCATGACCAGAAGGACCTGGAAGCAGAGTAGCTTTGGTCCATGTGGTCAAACGTAGGAGCACCTGCCCCCATGACCAGAAGAGTCATGGTCCTATTGGCTGTAGAGCCTGAAAGGAGGCTGGGGAGAAGTGAGTCAGAGAAAGGAGTATGTAGAAGAGAGTGTGTGTGTGTGTGTGTGTGTGTGTGTGTGTGTATATATGTGTGTACGTGTGTATCAGTAAGAAGAAATTGCCATACTGAGTCAGACCATCCGATGCAAAGAGCTAGTCTCTCAGAGAACAAGTCCAATCTCTGGAGGCTAGAGTGGCAGACCTGGAGGAGCTGAGGCAGACAGATATATAGATGAGACTTTCAGGGACTTAGTAGCCAAGTCCCAACTTCAGACTGGCAGCCCTGGTGCTGCCTTGGAGGAAGAAGGTCTCATGATCAGAGAGCATCAATCTGGTGCAGCAGGAAAGGATCCTGTAGTAAGGACCTGCTCTTCAGATGGTGCATTGTTCTCTTGCACAGAGGATGTCTCCCAGGGCTACTGCCCAGGAGGGAAGGGTTAGGTCGGCATCATAGTTAGTGATTCAATTATTAGGAATGTAGACAGCTGGGTGGCTGTTTGGCGTGAGGATCGACTGGTAACATGCCTACCTGATGTGAAGGCGGCGGAACTCACGTTAGGATTCTGGGGAGTTGCCGGCTGTCATGGTACATGTGGGCACCAACGACATAAGAAAATGTGGGAGGGAGGTTCTGGAAGCCAAGTTTAGGCTCTTAGGTAGAAAGCTGAAATCCAAAACTCCAGGATAGCATTCTCTGAATTGCTCCCTGTTCCGCGCATAGGTCGCCAGAGGCAGGCAGAGCTCTGCAATCTCAATGCATGGATGAGACGATGGTGCAAGGGAAGAGGGATTCAGTTTTGTAAGGAACTGGGGAACTTATGGGGAAGGGGGATTCTTTTCTGAAGTGATGGGCTCCACCTTAACCAGGGTGGAACCATCGCCTTTCTTTAAATCCATCACTCAATGGTCTAGATACATAGATGACATCTTTTTTATCTGGAATGACTCCGAACATCAACTATCTGAATTTCTTCAATGGTTAAATTCAGCAAACCCTCACTTGAAATTCACTATGACATTTGATAAAGAGCAATTATCTTTCTTAGACATTCTCATTTCTAAAGCAACAGGAACAATACAAACAACCCTTTTTAGGAAACCTACAGATCGCAACAATTTTTTAAAATTTGAAAGTCATCATCCACGGAGATTTAAGGAAGGCCTACCTGTGGGACAATTTTTCCGCATTCGCAGGATTTGTTCCGATCAGCAAGATTTCCTACATCAAAGCGCAATCCTAAGTGACAGGTTTAAGGAGAGGGGATACCCAACAGCAACAATAAAAAGGGCTTTCAAAAGAGCAAAGTTTTCTCCTCGAGAATCCCTATTACAATACAGAAGTCGCAAACAGATGTCACAAACAGTATGTGTACTAGAACATACGAATCTTACACAACAAATTCGGCAGTCCATTCAGCGTAATTGGCATGTCCTTAGTCCACATCAGATCTTCCGTACTCCACCTATGTTTGCATATAGCAGAGGGGTTAATATCAAACAGCAAGTAGTACGTGCCACTCAACATTTGGATATTACTCCCGGCTCCCCGGGTCAGACACAGTGCGGCAATTGCAGCTTTTGTACCCTAGCCATCACTGGCGTTGAATGGCAAGACCCCAATACCCAGATTCGAATCATACGGCGACAAGCTGTCCACTGTAACTCTGATTTTGTGGTGTACGGACTTATTTGCCCTTACCAAAAAATTTATGTGGGCAGAACTACACGTAAAATTAAAGTCCGGTTAATTGAACACCGTAGCCGGATCAAGAACTTAGATGTCAAGGCCCCCATGGTACAACATTGTATTACACATCAACACAAGTTTGAACAATTCCAGTGGTTGATCATCGAACAAATCGCACAATCTTGGAGGGGGGGAGACAGACTCTCAACACTAAATTTGAAGGAACATCAATGTATCTACAGTTTACAATCTGTGGAACCACGGGGCCTCAACGAGAAAATAGAGTGGTATACTCTCATTTAGAATTTGCCCATATTGCTCGCTTTTTGTTTCTCCCCCCACCTATTTCAACCCTTTTAAAGATGGTAGACAGTGACGACATCATCCATATAAGGATAGTTTTGGGTCTATTCTCGGTCAACTTCTTTCAAGATGGCCCCCTACCATGTCATTTCCCTTCTATGGATAGTTTAACTTTCAAAATGGCGCTCACGCAAAGATTGTACCATGGGGAACCCCTAAACCGGAGATTTTTCAAAATGGCCGCTGATGTCATTTCCCTTTTATGGACAGCCCCTGTCCCAAAATGGCCCCGACTGTGACGTAAGTGCCCTTATTTGGACACACCCATATGCTTGGCGCCTTTTTTGTCTTTAAAGGTCAGCGTTCAAACGTCTCTCGCTGCCGATAGTGTATTCACGGCCCAGCGAGTGACTCCAGCATCGCGACAAGGTAATACATGCATACAAGGTATCCTGTTTTAAAATACCAAACGCAAGGTCTCTGTACTTTGTTATGCGTTGTTTTATCTGTAGAATCACACAGAGACGCCCCCGGGCGCAACAAACTGAGTCAATGCATTGTACACAGTAAGTGTTCCTTCAATTGATACTACCGTCTCTCTTTCGCGGCGGGACTTATTATGCACTTGCTCTCTTGTACCTATTTTATCCTTAGCAGTGTCAAGCATCTCCGGTCAGTGACAAAAGCAGGTAACAGTGGTACCCGACCCCCTGAGGAAGGAGGTTCCCTCCGAAACACGTTGTGTCGGACCAAAGTCTGTTTTGACCATTTTACCATCATCATCAGCAGCATTTGGACCTTGATGCCGGAGATTAAAGTTGCAAGTTAAGTACAACATCTCAGTACAATTGACTCTAAGTGCATAATTGGGGCAGCTATATTTTATATGGCGCCCTTATAATTTCGCTCATCGAGACCTATGATTATAAATAAAGAAAAGCTTACGCCATTATAAGCTTCTATTAGCCTAGCTATTGGGCATTCAATATATGAGGTCTCTTCGAGCTTCCCACCGCATATTATTGAGCGCCTGTTGTATTGAACGCTTGTTAGATTAAGCGTATATTGCTGCCGCATATTATTCAGCGCCTGTTATATTAAGCGTATATTGCTGCCGCTTATTATTAAGCGCATATTTTTCAATGGAACAGAACGCCTCAGCGTCTTAAGCAGGGTCAACTCCTGCCTCCGGCATTAAAGCCCTCGGCCTCTGCTCTGCATGCCAGCTTAGAGCCACGCACAGTGAAGAGCCAGACTCCCTATGTGCCCAATGTGAGGAGGCCGTGGGACCCTCGGGCCAGGACCAGTCTCAGCCACGATTCGCTGACAGTTCCCCAGGGGCTACCCCGGACTTAGCGGGCAGTCTTGACCAACCTGGAATCCCGGGGGATCTCGTACCCCGGCGATTAGAGACTGCCTCCATTTCCTGGGTGGATCTCTTTAAGGGGATTCATGCCTTTGTACGGATGCAAACAGCTTCCCGTCCAGGCCCTGCTGTTCCTGCTGTTCCGGCTGCGGCGGCTGCTGCAGTTGCGGCTCCAGCGGATCCTGTTCCGGGACCCTCACGCCCTTATCGTGTGCCGGACCTCCCGCCTCCAAACAGTCCAGATCAGTTGGACCCGGATGTTTCACCGGACGAGTCCAAACTCCCGGACGAGGGGGAACTTCCCTCAGGGATTGAGCCATATAGAACCATGAGGCGGTTCTTCCCTAAAGAGGATCTCTCCGACCTGGTGTCTCAGTGCCTGGCGGAGTTGGATATTACAGGTCCTAGCGCTACGGTACCCTCCGCACAGAACCCCCTGCTGGAAGGTCTTCGTCCTACAGCCCGCCATTTTCCATTCTTGCAAGCGGCACAACTAATAGATTTAGAATGGGCTGCACCAGCGGCCTCATTCAAAGGGGGTCGGGCCCTGGCAAGCATGTACCCCCTGGCACCGGGTATCCAGGAGCTGCTGGCGTGCCCTCAGGTGGACGCCTTGGTTAGCGCTGTGGTCAAGCACACTACCATTCCAGTTGAGGGGGGGGCGGCCCTCAAGGAGCCTCATGACCGGCGACTGGACGCCATTCTGAAACAGACTTTTGAGGTGGCAGCTCTATCCTTGCGGATCGCAACTTGCTGCACAATGGTGACGTGTTCCTGTTTGTCACAGGTAAGGAACAACGCTCCAGCAGCAGACATGGAGTCAGCTCTCTCGTTCCTTACGGATGCTGCATCAGACCTAGTTCGGACAACAGGCAAGGGGATCTCAACCTCCGTAGCCGCCAGGAGGCAGCTCTGGATCCGGAAATGGTCAGCTGATGCTCCCTCGAAGACACGCCTCACCAGATTGCCCTTTAAGGGCTCTTTCCTGTTTGGTAGCGACCTTGATAGACTGGCCAGCACATGGGGCGCCTCTCCAGTACCTCGACTGCCGGAAGATGGGTTCTGAAGGAACCAGCGCGCCTTTCCAAGGCCCTCCAGGGGTAGAAGCTCCCAGCGCTTCACTCCCTACAGGAGTCGCTACCAGGTGCCTCGTCCTCAGGCCCGGAATCAGTCCTTTCGGACCAAGCAGCGCAAGAGGGGAGCAGGCCCGGGCTCAGGTCCCGGCCGCGCCTCACAATGAGAATCCGCCGATCCATCTGGGGGAAGGAGCCATAGGGGGCAGGTTAACCCTCTTCTACCCCAGATGGGTCGAGATTACGTCGGACCAGTGGGTCCTCGCCATCATCCGAGAGGGGTATTATCTGGACTTTCATCATCTCCCTCCGGACAAGTTTGTGGAATCTTCATGTCCCATACACAAGAATGCAGCATTGGAAGCTACCCTGGCGAGGCTCCTGTCCTTGAAAGCCATCATCCCAGTACCTGCATGGGAAGTGAATTCTCGACACTATTCCATTTATTTCATGGTACCCAAGAAAAGGGGGCACCTTTCGGCCCGTACTGGACCTCAAGTCAGTAATTCGATACTTAAGGGTCCCGAGGTTTCGCATGGAAACTCTGCGCTCCGTCAAGACCGCAGTACAGCCAGGAGAATTCCTCATGGCCTTAGACTTGTCGGAAGCCTACCTGCATATCTCGATCCATCCGGATCATCAGCGCTACCTACGCTTCAAGGTTCTAGGATGCCACTTCCAATTCCGGGCTCTGCCCTTCGGGTTGGCCACGTCACCGCGGACCTTCACCAAGGTGGTCGTAGTGGCAGCAGCGGCACTCAGACGGGAAGGAATCCTGGTCCATCCCGACCTAGACGACTGGCTGATCAGGGCGAAGTCACGAGAGGAGAGCCATCGGACAACCGACAGAGTGATCGCCCTTCTGGAAAGCTTGGGCTGGGTAATCAACCTCAGCAAGAGTTGCCTACAGCCTTCCCAGTCACTGGAATACCTGGGAGTACAGTTCGACACCCAGGCAGACACAGTCAGTCTCACTACCAAGAGAAGGTTAAAACTTCAGACGCGTATCCGGTACTTGATGGGAGCCAGTCGGCCCATAGCTTGGGATTATCTGCAGGTTCTCGGCCTCATGGCATCCACCCTGGAAGTGGTACCTTGGGCAAGGGCCCATATGAGACCGTTACAGCACTCCCTGCTCTCTCGCTGGAGCCCCCGCTTTCGGAACTATTCCACGCACCTTCCTCTGCCAGCCAGAGTACGATCCCAGTTACGGTGGTGGTTGCAGTCCTGCCACATGAGCAGGGGGTCGAAGATGTCCTCACCCACGTGGACTCTGCTCACCACAGATGCCAGCCTGAGCGGCTGGGGGAGCACACTGCGAAGAACTCACCGCACAAGGGCGGTGGAACAGAGAGGAGTCAGCGTGGAACATCAACAGTCTAGAGGCCCGGGCAATCCGATTAGCATGCCTACGATTTGCTTACAGACTGAAGAACAGAGCAGTCAGAGTGATGTCGGACAATGCCACCACGGTGGCATACGTCAACCGTCAGGGCGGAACCAGAAGCCAACAGGTATCTCTGGAGATAGCCCCGCTGATGGCTTGGGCAGAGGCGAATCTTCAGGACATCTCAGCCGTCCACATTGCCGGGAAGGACAACGCCGCGGCGGACTTCCTCAGCAGGGAAAGCCTAGATCCGGGAGAGTGGCAGCTGTCACCCACAGCCTTCCAGATGATTGTGGATCACTTTGGGATTCCGGACATGGACTTACTAGCGGAGAAGTCCAATGCTCAAGTACCCAGATACTTCAGCCGCAAACGCGACCCGTTCTCACACGGAATCGATGCCCTGGTTCAGCCACGGCCTCCAGGGACTCTGCTATATGCATTTCCTCCGTGGCCTCTGCTGGGCGCCATCATCCACAAAATTCAGAGACACCGGGGCCTAGTTCTTCTAGTGGCACCAGACTGGCCAAGAAGACCCTGGTACGCGTACATGAGAAGACTACTGGCAGGGGAGCCCCTTCCCCTGCCTCCTCGCCGGGACCTTCTACGTCAAGGTCCCATCCTCCACGAGGATCCGGCTCAATTCTCTCTCACGGTCTGGCCATTGAGAGGGCTAGACTGAAGAAAACAGGTTACTCGGAGCCCGTGATAGATACACTCCTCCGAGCCCGCAAGTTTTCCACTTCCCTCACCTATGTAAGGATCTGGAGAATATTTGAAGCATGGTGCGACACTCATGGCACCAATCCACATGCGACCACAATTCCTATTGTTCTGGATTTCCTGCAAGAATGGGCTTCAGAAGGGTCTCTCCCTCAGCTCCATCAAAGTTCAGGTGGCTGCACTGTCTTGCTATGGTCCCAAGAGGGATGGCAAGACCATTGCCACGCATCCAGATGTGTCTCGCTTCCTGAAAGGAGTTAAGCACATTCGTCCGCCACTGAAGGGGCCAGTGCCTTTGTGGAACCTCAACCTTGTTTTGGATTTCCTCGCGGGATCCACCTTCAGACCCCTTCGGGGCCTGTCTCTCCGTTCTCTAACCTTGAAGATGGTGTTCTTATTGGCGGTGTGTTCAGCACGCCGCGTCTCAGAGCTACAAGCACTGTCCTGCCGTGATCCCTTTCTGAGAATCACTCCAGAGGCTATCCATCTTCGCACGGTTCCCTCCTTTTTACCTAAAGTGGTCTCACAATTTCACCTTAACCAAACTATATCCTTGCCTACCACGGCGGGGTTGAAGAAATCTGAAGAAGGGCGTTTGCTACGCCATCTCGACATAGGCAGAATGCTGCCCAGATATCTAGAAATGACACAAGAAGTACGAAAGACAGACCATCTGTTCGTCCTGCACAGCGGGAAAAGACAAGGGGAAGCGGCCCTCTCGGCCCACCATCACCCGCTGGATTAAAGAAGTTATCAGAGCAGCTTACGTGGAGGCCGGGAAGTCTCCGCCTCTACAAGTCAAGGCTCATTCTACCAGAGCACAAGCGGCATCTTGGGCAGAATCCAGGATGCTGTCGCCTGCAGAAATATGTAAAGCGGCGACGTGGTCCTCCCTCCATACCTTCTCCAGGTTCTACCGTCTGGATGTCCAGGCCAGGGAGGACACAGCATTTGCGAGGGCGGTCCTACATGGTCCTCAGGCAGCCTCCCGCCCAGGCTGGGAGTAAAGCTTTTGTGCCCATTTGTTCTGAGTCCATCTGGGTACACGACAGGAAATGTTGAGATGACTTATCTGATAATCTCCTTTTCCTTAGTGTAGACAGATGGATTCAGCATCCCGCCCAGCTGCCTGTGTACATGGGTTTCACCGATTCAAGGTAAGCCATGTCATCTGTTTCCATAAGAGCGTACACTCTACCAGGTGTCAATGCCTTCCGATTGGGAATGCTGGCGGTCTCCAGCTACAATTGGTCAGGGGAATCCTGTTTCACTATTTCACTGAGCGTCAGTACACACATCCATAACAGCTTTTGCAAGGAAGATTACTAAGTTGCTACGCTTCCTGTGGGGGTATGTATACCCGTGCTGACGTCAGATCCGTCTCCAACTGCTAGCACGAGCATACTAAACCCATTTGTTCTGAGTCCATCTGTCTACACTAAGGAAAAGGAGATTATCAGGTAAGTAATCTCAACATTTTTGCATTACGATTGCTTGTTTGGTGTTTTTTGGGCGTTTGTTTCTTAAGTTTAATATTTTGTCACTAAAAGATTTAGCTATTTCATTACATTTTGTTTCAGGAAGACTTTGAGGTGATTCTTGTTTGTCGTTTGTGAGCTTTGTTACTATGGAGAATAAGGTTCTTGGGTTATTGGCAAATTTTTCTATTTTATTGCAATAGTATTCTTTTTTAGTATTAAGGATTAGTTGTTTGTAGAAAGCTAGATGTTTCCTGAATTTGGTTAGGTTTTCAGTTGTTTTGTGTTTTCTCCAGTGTTTTTCAAATTTTCTGAGCTTTCTTTTTGCATCTTTTATTTTTACATTATGCCAGTGGTTATTTTGTTTTGTTTCTTTGATAAGTATTGTTTTGATGGGGTTTATTTCATCGGCTATCTTTTTGGCTGAGTCTAACCAGAGTTCCGTAGCTGTTACAATCATTAAGTATTATGCTTTTAGTTCTTCTTCTAATTTGTCCTTTAGTTCATCGTTGTTATAGGGTCATCGATATTTAAATTCAATGGGATTATGATTTTGTATGGTCTGAGGATTGAGAATTTTAATAATGGACTGAATAAGGAGGTGGTCAGACCAAGGAATTTGTGTGTAGTTAGTTGCTAAGTGTTCTAAGTAGTTGTTGTTTATGAATGTTAGATCAAGGGAGTGTCCAGCTCTGTGTTGGTTTATCGGTAATTAGTGAGAACCCTAGTGCTGTCATGACATTGATTAGTGTCTGGCATGTGTTAGAAAGAGGTTGGATGTCCATGTGTAGATTGAAATCACCTAACACCATAGTAGGTTTAGAGATGTTTAGATGTGTTGTAAGAAACTCGATTAGTGGTGAAATATTTAGATCTAGTAAACTAGGAGGGCAGTATATAAGGCACATTTGTATATTGTTGGCATTGAAGATGGCAATTTCATGATTAGGTGGTGGTATTATTGGGATTAGTTTACATTTAAAAGCTTTTTCAATAATCAGTAGTAGGCCCCCTCCGCGTTTATTTATTCTGGGGATTGAGAAGACCTCATAATTTTTGTGTGCTATTTGATTTTTTAAGACTATATCAGATTTTTTTAACCATGATTCTGTTATTGCAACAAAGTTGGGTTTATTTTCATACAGTAAGTCCGAGATGATTGGGAATTTTTTTGTGATTGATTGTGCATTTACTAAGATAAATGTTAACATTAGGTTATTTAGAGTTGTAGTGTTTGATTTGGTGGTTCTTATCTGTACCAGGTTGGTTTTTTTTTAATGAGTTCTGTAAATCTTTTTTGCTGTGTTTAGATCTAATCTCTTTGTAATTCTTGTCATATTTACCTTTGTACATGCAGACTGATATTGGATGCTTACTCGAGACTTCACCTTCCTTTTCCATGTTTCAGTTTGGCTGTTTTTTTTGTGTAGTTTGGATGGTTGATCTAAGTTCCTTTGAAGTTTGAATGGGCATACGAAAGGGCGTACAAAGGGGCATGCCCCTTTGTTGCGGCGCCTCCGGTCCTTCTTGCGCTTTAAATCCTCCCTCTTGGCTACGCTTCCAGTGTCGATGACGACAGCCAAGGGGGAGGAGTTCGCTGGTCTTCCGGGTTCCTCGGGCTTTGCGATCCAGCGTCGGGCTGCAGGAGAAAAAAGCAAGAGGAAGGAGCAAAAGATAGAAACAAAGAAACAAAAAGGCTAGTGAGCCACAGGGCAGAGGGAGAGAGTAGGTAGGAGCGAGCGGGAGGGTGGAGAAGATACAGGGAGCCTTTTGGTCTTCAGTCAGGCAGGTAACACGATAGGTAGAGGAATGGGCCCACCCCCCACCGCACCAGAATCTTTGTAGGCTTGGAGAGTCAACCCTCTCTAGCGGTTAACTTCGAGGGTATCCCAATACACATCTATTCACAATGCTTTCCATCCACATATAGAAAATCCATCCCACACGCCTACCTACCCTCCCCTCTCCTTTCCCTCCCTTCTATCAGCCTTCCTATCTTTTCCCTCACCATCCCCTTAACCATAATAGTAAACATCAATCAAAAGACTCCTTAAAATGGTGTTGGAGATCACGTTTGATGCGGGCGGGCGCCGCACCCCTGCCATCCTCATATACTTATATCAAGAGGAAAAAGAAAAAAAAAGGTTAAACCTAAAAAACAAAGAAAAACCAGTTCAAAGGATTAACCAAAGACTGTCAAGGGTCATATGCAGTAAAGCTTGGTAGCTAGCTGTTTTGCGAAGGGGTAAGCCATCTTCACAAACTATATCCTTCAAGTATCCCAGCCTCGTGGTTTAGTCCTGTTCCCCCATGGTCTGATGGGTTTATCGATACCCGGCGCTGAAATGCACATTAAATGTCATGTGCCAGGAGCAACAGGGTATTAATGCCATTCCAGTGTACCGGCCATTAGGTAGAACTCAAAAACTGGTTGGAAAGTTATGTTTAACAGCCATTGCTGATCACCTGGAGTCGATAAGGCCCATGTTTTCAAAGCGTCCCCCTTAGTCATATTATCTCTGAGAGTCTAGGTGGGAGGGATTCCACCACGAACAAGTTCGTACTCCTGCGGTTATACAAAAATCAGAACTAAAGAATACAATGTGTTCAGGAACCGCAACCAGCGGGTAAACCTCCTCGTATGTTGAAACGCCATTCCCAGAAGTATAAATTTCTGTGCTGCTTCAGCAATCTCAAAAAAACTGGATCTTATCTTTGTGCCATTAATAAGTATAGATCCATGATTAACTTGGCCAAGCGAGACTTTTGTTCCGAGAAAATTCATAAATTTCAATTCAACCCAAAACTTTTGTTTGCATATGTTTCTGAACTAACCAAATCCAGTTCACACTCACCTCCCCTGGGAAATTTAAAGAGCAAAGACTACAAATTTTCCATCTTGTTTTTAAAGAGAAAATCCATAAGCTATTAAACAACTTAACCATCTCCCCTAAACAAGTAATTTCTTTGCCCTCCAATCCGACCTTAAGATGGTCTGTCCTTGACAATGTTTCATCATTAGAAATTGCCAATGCACTCAAAAAGATGAATCCCACCAAACGAATCTTGCTAATTTCCGACCCATTTCCATACTTCCTCTGCTAGCAAAAATATTAGAAAAGGTGGTCAGCAAGCAACTAATGGATTACTTGGACAACAACCATTTACTTTTTCCTTCTCAATTCGGTTTCTGAAAATTTTTTAACACTGAAACACTACTCATCTCACTCTGACATCGTACTAAGAGGCCTAGACAATGGAAACTCTCTTATTTGCTGATTCTATTAGATATATCGTTAGCATTCAATACCATTAATCATGAGCTAATGTTAAATAGACTTTAGGAAATTGGCATAGCAGACTCTACATTCGCATGGTTCAAATCTTATCTTTCAAATAATCTTTTAAAGTCAAATTAGGCCTGGCCGAATCTGACTCAATCAACCTTAGCTCGGGGGTTCCTCAGGGCTCATACTTATCTCCCACCCTCTTTAACATCTGTATGGCCCCACTCTGCAAAATTTTGGCTGGTTTAGGACTAGTGCACTTTGTATATGCCGATGATGTCCAAATTCTACTCCCATAGAAGGGTCTATAGAGAATACCCTGAAACTTTGGAACATATATTTTAAATCCATACAACAATTACTCACAGATGTTCCTTTCCTTAAATCACTCCAAAACAGAAATTCTATTGATATGTAATAAAGTCACTGAAAAGATAACAGAAATTAAACTGACACCGTCTCACACCATTCTTCAGGAAGTAAGAGACTTAGGTTGTATATTAGATAGTGAATTTTATCCCAGGACAAGCAGGATGCTAGTCCTCACATATGGGTGACGTCATTCACGGAGCCCTTAAGCGGGAAAAACTTCTGGCAAGTTTCTAGAAGCTTTTAACTGGCTGCCTGAGGCTACTGAGCATGCCCGGCATGTCATGATATTCCCTGCCACAGGGGTCTCACTCCAGTCTTCTTTTTTCCGCGCTGCTAGCTGCATCGCGGGTTATAGGAGCCCTGTGAGTTACCTCACAACGATAAAGTTCATTTTCCGTTTTTTTGCCCCTTACAGGTCTCACTCGGTTTGTCACCGGCTGGTGACAAACACCATATACTTTTTTCGCTAAAAGGGAGTCCGAATTCATCGACGGATGTCGACTGAGAAAACTTCAGGATTCAAAAAATGTCCGGCCTGCAACCGGACTATGTCTATCACGGACCCGCACGTCGAGTGCGTTCGCTGTTTGGGTGGAGACCATGACATCGCCTCTTGTGCCCAATGCCAAGAAATGACGGTGAAAGGTAGGAAACTTCGCCATGAAAAGATGGCTCAGATTTTTCAAATCCAGACGTCGCCGTCGCCCACGACTTCGACTAAATCCTCACGGGTGGGAATATTGAAAAAGATATTGATAAAGAAAAGGATCCCGGAGGGTTCGGGGGATGCTTCTTCGCCGACACCATCCGTGGCATCGTCAAAATCTGTATCTGAGGTTCGCACAAAACATAAACACCGTAGGCACCATTCAATTCCTCCATTGCCACCGCCAGAGGAACCGGTACCTAAACAACGGAAGCTATCATCGACCTCCGTAACACCCACAGGGGAATCGATGCCATCGACTTCTGTGACAGACTTAACCGCTTTGATTAAGCAAATTGTCACTGATGCCCTTAAGGAGAAGATACCGGCGTCATCGCCGATGCTGACCGCCGGGTCGATGCCGACTTCTCAGTCTATGCCGGCCACCGGGCCGATGCCGATGGGCCAGTCGATGCCGACTATCGAGTCGATGCCGTCCTCGATATCGATGCCGGTGCCATCATCGATCTCGATGCCGGCTACAGCGTCTGCATTAACAACCCTGTCTATGCCGATAGATGTGCCGAGCTGTTCTTCAGCGATGTCCGCTACTCAGCCGATATCAGCAGCCTCATCGTCGATCCAAATGCCGGAGCCATCGAATATTTTACAAACCTCGATGTCCACAATGGCTTCCAGGCCCATCTCCTCAATGATTCCCATTTCGATGTTTTCTTTCCTTACTTCATCAATGCCAACTACTTCACAGTTAACACCTCATTACACCCTAGCTCCGTCCAGAGCTCCTGTACAAGGAAAGAAGGCATCAGGAAAATCTAAGCACACTTCCATGCATGCTCCAGAAGTTTCTTCTGAAAAAAGGTTGCATGCCATACTTACAAAAAGGTATCAGGACAGCCTGAAGAGGGAAGTGAAGTCAGTGATGGTTCACCTGACAATCAAGATCCTTTACAAGGCCCATCTGGGGTGTCACCATCTAGAAGGCTGGAACATCATCAATACCAGCCCCCAACAGACACATGGTCGGATACACAATCGGAGCATTCTTCAGAAGATTTTTTATCAGAAGGTACTCCGCCTCAGGCTAAGAAACAATCCCCTCCTGAGGACTTATCGTTTTCCTCGTTCATCCAGGAAATGTCAGAATCCATCCCTTTTCAGCTCCAAGCTGAAAAAGATGAAAGACAACAGACACTGGAGATACTACAATTTGTAGATCCCCCAAAACATAACTTGGCTATCCCAGTGCATGAAGTGCTGCTGCACCTTCAACAAAGAATTTGGGAACACCCGTGTACAACACCTGGCGTAAACAGGAGAGTGGACTCCACGTATTTAGTTCAAGCAGCCCCAGGTTTTGAAAAACCACAACTGCCACACAACTCATTAGTCGTAGAATCTGCTCAAAAGAAATCACGCAGATCCAGGACGCACGCCTCTATTCCTCCAGGGAAAGACAACAGATTCCTAGACCTTATGGGAAGAAAGATTTACCAGGGAGCCATGCTGAATTCCAAGATTGCTGCGTATCAGCTGTATATGATGCAGCATCAGAGAAATTTCTGGAAACAGAGGAATTTCTCCCATCCCTGCCTCAACAACAACAAGAGGCAGCACAACAAATTGTGCAAAAGGGTCTAGATGCTGGAAAACACGAGGTACGAGCGGCGTATGATGCTTTTGAGACTTCTTCCAGAACTGCAGCATCTGGCATTAGTGCACGAAGATGGGCCTGGCTGAAGGCTTCGGACTTACGTCCGGAAGTACAGGACAAACTAGTGGACTTGCCTTGCCAAGGTGATAATTTGTTCGGCACAAAAGTGCAAGACACTGTGGCACAGCTTAGAGAACACTCTGAAACATTAAAGCAGCTCTCCACTTTGTCACATGAAACTGCACCTCACCCTACCCGCAAGCCGCCACGTAGGGACACAAGACGTCCTGTCTACAGGCCAAGGAGATATTACCCTCAGGCCTCTAGATCACGGTCTACAAGACCTCAACAACGTCCTCAGCAAAGACAGCAACGAGCTGCAAGGCCGCAGCCTCCGCCCCAAACAGCTTCCACCTCTGGTTTTTGAAAGCCATCCCAGAGAGCAGAGCCAACCAAACCCTTATCCAGAATTACCAGTAGGGGGAAGGATTTCCCAATTTTACAACGAATGGGAAAGCATTACCACAGATCAGTGGGTCTTATCCATAGTTCATCAGGGTTACCACCTAGACTTCACATCTCCCCCTCAGGAGTTTCCACCACAAAACTCCTATCTCGAACACATTCCTCAATTACAAACAGAATTATCTACTCTTCTGAAAGCAAAAGCTGTGGAACACGTACCACACTCTCAGAAGGGAAGAGGATTCTATTCCCGGTATTTCCTCATTCCAAAGAAAACCGGAGGCCTTTGTCCCATTCTAGATCTCAGAAATCTCAACAAATTTCTAAGGAAAGAAAAATTCAGAATGGTATCCTTAGGCACCATGCTTCCACTCATACAAAGGGGGGATTGGCTTTGTTCTCTGGATCTCCAAGATGCATATACTCACATACCTATATTCCCACCTCATCGCAAGTACCTAAGATTCAAGGTGGGACACCAGCATTTCCAATACAGAGTCTTACCATTCGGCCTCGCCTCAGCTCCCAGAGTATTCACCAAATGCCTAGCAGTAATAGCAGGACATTTGCACAAACAAGGTGTTCATGTCTTCCCTTACCTAGACGATTGGCTAATAAAAAGTCAGTCGCAACAAGGAGCACTAACTTCTCTACATTACACAATACAGTTACTTCACAGACTGGGTTTTCTCATCAATTATCAAAAATCCCACCTGCAACTGTCTCATCTCCTCCAATACATAGGAGCAGAATTGGACACAAACCTTGCACGAGCTTTTCTTCCAGCAGACCGTGCACAATCTCTGGCCTAGTTGGCGTACT
Organism: Rhinatrema bivittatum; assembly: GCF_901001135.1. Taxonomy (NCBI): domain Eukaryota; kingdom Metazoa; phylum Chordata; class Amphibia; order Gymnophiona; family Rhinatrematidae; genus Rhinatrema; species Rhinatrema bivittatum. The sequence continues at coordinate 231,399,344 of NC_042617.1, read as the reverse complement.
CCATGTCCGCACAACCACAAGTGACAGCGCATCAGTTTCTCATCTTAGTAGGCCACATGGCTTCAACGGTTCACGTCACTCCTATGGCCAGACTTGCCATGAGATTAACCCAATGGACTCTTCGATCACAGTGGATCCAAGCCATTCAACCACTACATTATCGAATCCAAGTAACCCACCAACTACGCTCCTCGCTACACTGGTGGACAATCAAGGACAATTTACGCAAGGGCCTACCCTTTCAAAAACCGATCCCTCAAATAACATTAACTACAGATGCGTCCACCTTGGGATGGGGAGCCCATATAAACTCTCTTCAGACTCAAGGAACTTGAACAAAACTCGAAGCCACATATCAAATCAATTTTCTGGAACTTCGAGCAATCCGGTATGCACTGCATACGTTCAAGGACTGCCTTTCACACAAAACCGTACTGATCCAGACAGACAATACTGTAGCCATGTGGTACATCAACAAACAGGGAGGTACGGGCTCGTATCTCCTCTGTCAGGAAGCTGCACAAATTTGGGACTGGGCCTTGAACCACTCAATGTCCCTACAGGCCACTTACCTAGCAGGGATCCAAAATGTCCTAGCAGATCGACTGTCGCCAGTTCCAACCGCACGAATGGTCTCTAAATCCCTCTATTGCGAACAGAATCTTCCAACGTTGGGGACAACTATCAACAGACCTTTTTGCGTCGCATCTGAACCACAAGGTGGACAACTTCTGTTTCCTGCGCACACAGAAGAACCAACCAGCCAAGGACGCCTTTGCTCGCCCTTGGAACGCAGGCCTACTATATGCTTATCCTCCAATACCGCTCATCACCAAGACACTGGTGAAGCTACAACAGGACAGGGGATCCATGATCCTCATATCCCCATATTGGCCTCGACAAGTATGGTTTCCCACACTGCTAGATCTGTCAGTCAGGGATCCAATACGCCTGGGAGTAGCTCCCAATCTCATCACTCAGGATCAGGGTCGGTTGCGCCACCCCAACCTTCAATCCCTATCCCTGACGGCATGGATGTTGAAAGCTTGATCTTACAACCACTCAATCTTTCAACCAATGTTGCTCAAGTGCTTATAGCCTCACGAAAACCTTCCACGAGAGAGAATTATTCTTTCAAATGGAAACGGTTTACTTGCTGGTGCAAGCAAAGCAATATTGATCCTTTTACTTGCCCCACAGCTTCTCTTTTAGACTATTTGTACCATCTTGCAGACTCTGGTCTTCAGACCTCATCAATCAGAGTACATTTGAGCGCAATCTCAGCTTATCATAACAAGATAGGAGATGCACCTATATCCACACAACCTCTCGTCAGTAGGTTTATGAGAGGTCTAACTCACCTTAAACCACCAATTCGGCCTCCAGCTACACAATGGGACCTGAATCTGGTGTTAACAGGATTAATGCGTTCCCCTTTCGAACCCATAGATTCCTGTGAACTTAAATTTCTCACATGGAAAACTATTTTCCTCATAGCCATCACATCAGCTAGGAGGGTTAGTGAGTTACAAGCACTTGTCACATATGAACCTTATACAAAGTTTCTCCATGACAGAGTGGTTCTCCGAACACATCCAAAATTCCTTCCTAAAGTAGTTACGGAATTCCACTTAAATCAAACAATAGTTCTACCCACATTCTTTCCAAGGCCTCACTCTTACCAAGGCGAAAGAGCTCTACACACTTTGGACTGTAAACGTGCATTGTCTTTTTATTTGAATCGCACTACGTCCCTCAGAAAATCCAATCAGCTTTTTGTCTCTTATGACCCAAATAAGCCAGGTAAAGCAGTGGGAAAGCATACTCTATCCAATTGGTTAGCAGACTGCATACAATTTTGCTATAAAAAAGCAGGCCTTCCTCTCCAAGGGTGAGTAAAGGCACATTCAGTAAGAGCAATGTCAACCTCAGTAGCACATTTTCGTTCAGTGCCAATCATTGACATTTGTAAAGCAGCAACATGGAGTTCCCTTCACACCTTTGCAGCTCATTACTGTTTGGACAAGGAAGGACGACAGGATTCAGCCTATGGACAATCTGTCTTAAAGAACTTGTTTCCCGTTTAATCCCAACTCCTTCTACATCCAGCCTGCTGTGATCTTTGGCTGCATCATTTCCTCAAACATGCATGACTGCTAACTGCATGGACAATGACTCAGCCTCTAGCTTGCTAATCACCCATATGTGAGGACTAGCATCCTGCTTGTCCTGGGATAAAGCAAAATTGCTTACCTTGTAATAGGTGTTATCCCAGGACAGCAGGATGTAGTCCTCACGAAACCCACCCGCCACCCCGCGGAGTTGGGCCTCAGACTTTATTAATTTATTTTTGCTAACACTTATTGCTACATATAAGACTGGAGTGAGACCCCTGTGGCAGGGAATATCATGACATGCCGGGCATGCTCAGTAGCCTCAGGCAGCCAGTTAAAAGCTTCTAGAAACTTGCCAGAAGTTTTTCCCGCTTAAGGGCTCCGTGAATGACGTCACCCATATGTGAGGACTACATCCTGCTGTCCTGGGATAACACCTATTACAAGGTAAGCAATTTTGCTTAAGTTGAAGACATCAATAAAAGCCATAGTAAAAGAGGGATTTCACAAATTACTGATTTAAAAAAAAAAATTAAAACCCCTGTTACACAGTAATGATTTTAGAACAGTCCTGCAAATGCTACCATTATCCAAACAGATTACTGTAAAGCCCTGCTACTACGACTCCCTGTTCCCTCCATTCGCCCTTTGCAGCTTCTGCAAAACGCTGCCGCACAGCTTCTAACTAGCTGTAAAAAAATATGACTACATTACTCCTGTTCTGAAAGACCTCCACTGGCTTCCAATTTAGCACAGAATTCAGTTTAAATGTCTGACCTTAATACACAAAACCATATACGGAGAAAAAATTGAATGGCTGAATGCGGCTCTGCTTATCCACACTCCAAAACGAAATTTAAGGTCCTCAGGTAAAGTACTGTTATCCATTCCATCGCCAAAAACAGCTCCCTTAAACACTGTCCGAGAGAGGACACTATTACTGGCAGGCCCCAAAGTATGGAAATCACTACCATTTGACATCAGGCTAGAGACAAACCCACATTCATTCAAAAAAATGCTGAAGACATGGTTACTTGAACAAGCATTCATACAGTCGGGATGATCCCCTAAATATTCTTCTATTTTATTCCTTTTTTTATCTGCTGAGTTATTTATTGTTATTGCTTTAAATTTTATTTTTATTTTGCATTATTTAGAATCATTCTTACTGTACTTCATTTTATTTTTATTCTAATTTTAAGGGCAGTTCTTAGAATTTTCTTTTTTGTTTTTAGAATAACTGATCTTAAGAATTTATTTTTATCTAAAGTTGTCTGACATTATTTTAGTCAAAGTTTTTTGAATTGTTGTAAATTGTATTTTTTCAATGGATTTTGTCTATTTTTGATTTGCCTTGTAAACCGATATGAAGTCAACATGAATGTCGGTATATAACAGTGAATAAATAAATACATTTTTAGGCGTGCTGGGAATTGCAATGAGAACTGCATTTGTTTTGCGAATAAAGCTGAGCAAATCGGGGAAAATCCTTGCCACAGAGATGAGACCTTTGCTGAATAGTCCTGAAATATCCGGACTTTTATAGAGTTGTAAGTGATATCAGGCGATTTTCTGTAGGCTTGCAATATGGCCTGTTTGTGGGCGAAATTCAATACTTTTGCAAAAATCAGCCATGGTCTCGTATTGTCTTCCCTCCTCTGGCCTAGTCTGTGGGCTCTTTCGATGCGGAATGACGCCTGAAGCTCTGTTAGTGGGAGAGATTCCGATAGCCAGGTTTCAAGAAAGGCCCCCAGATTCCTTTCTGCTAGTGTCTCCGGAATGCCCAGGAGCTTTATGTTGGATCTTCATGTTCGGTTCTCCAAATCTTCCAGCTTCGATGTTTGTGCTGCGATAGTCTTCTCCAGAGCAAGGAGCTTTAGTGGTGGTGGCCAGGCCGTCATCCTCTACAACCGCTACCCTGTCCTCAATCTGTTCGAATCGCGGGTTTAATTCTGTGAGGGCCGTTCGCACTTCTGAGATCTGAGCAGATATCGACGCTAGTATGATAGTTTTAAAGTCCTCTGGTATATTAGTTGGTGCGTCTTTCGTGCTTTGTGATTCAGGGCTAGCAAACCATCTTGGGGTCTGCCGTTTTTGGTTTCTCCCTTTCTTACTGGTCTGAATAAGCATTCCGGAGGGCGAACGTTGCATCCGTGCCCAGTATTTTTGCCGATTCAGGGATGTTACAGGCTGGTAATTAGTGGAACAAATCAGAGTGTGGCACCCAGAGCCCTCCTAGGCATGTCCTCTCACGCTCACCGCATCATGTGGTCTCCTGCATCACTGTTTTTAAGATAGTAATACATTTGCTTAGTTGTATACAATCCTTGTAAAAACCCAATTTTTAATGTTATATTTTATATAAGCGTTATTAAAAGAAGCTTCAATCTTTATTTTTGAATATTCATTTTCTTATTCTATTTTGAACTTCAATTCTTTTTTGTGTTCACTACTTGAATGATTTTCTTTTTTCCCTTTCTCCATACTTTTATGCTACAGCCACTCTGGCCCTCCAACTAGTTCCTTTATCACCTGCTTCCATGCCCCTAGTCTGTCTTCCCCTCAATTTGCTCCTTTTAACACTTCAATTTTCTTTACCCTCTTCCTTTTCCCTAATCTCTCATTGATTTTTTAGTCAGTATTTACTCTCCTTTATATCTACATTCCAGACACTTGCCTTCCTTTCATATCTCTCCTGCTTGTTGTTTCCCATTCGTCCTTCCTTTATCTGCTTTTCAAACTTGCCATAAACTTAATCTCCCTTTTGGTCTAGATGCTTTCCCTCTAAGTGCCGAAAAGCATAATATAAATAAATATTTTGTTCTACATTTCTCTCAGCTCCCCTTCTCGTCTGTGTTTTTCTCATCCCTTTTCTCTCTCTCAATTTAATTTTTCTCTACATCTTGCTGTGTTTCCTCCTCTGCTCTATTTATTTTCCAGAAGTATGAAAAAACTGGATGAATAAAGCCCATTGGACTTGAGCTAAAGGAGTAAATTAATTGTTGTATAACAGATTGTTAGGATAATTCTGAAAAAAAACATTGCTTTCTGATTATTGTATGCAATCAATTTAATAAAATAGTACAGAAAGTATTATACAGAAATAAACTTCTTGGTTGACTGCCTCTTCAATTATAGATTTACTAGTAAAGTAAATGTAAACTCGATTTTCCTGAAAATTTGAGTTTATGTACTTTCCCATTAATAAATATTGATATATTAATGATATTTTAGCTTATTTTGATTGGGGAAAGAACTTTTCTTTTCCTTTCAATCAGAATTTGAAAAATTCTTTTTAACAAGCAAAAGAGAAGATGAAGTTACTTCTGGGTAAAGTGTGGAAATTCAGGGTTTGTACTTAAAGATTATGATGAAATACTTGGACTCGATTATTCTTTGCCAATAAATTGATTCATTTGCTCTGTTCTGCAGATGGTTCAGATTCTAGAGATAAGCCAAAGCTTTATCGGCTGCAGTTAAGTGTAACTGAAGTTGGAACGGAGAAGATGGATGAGAGCTCCATCCAGGTGAGAAGTTTTTTGGTTTTTTTTTTTAAAGCAGAGCTGTAAATTATTTGTATGTATTGAATTAGAGTTTGAAAGAGTTGCCATTGTGCATCTGTCTAAAATAAGATTGATATTCAAAGCCATTTAGATGGATAACTTACAATTTATCCATCTGAATAGGAAGTTTTGGTATATTCAGCTCCCCTTACCTTGCTAGATTTTACGTCCAGGGACGTTGCAGGGAGGAGTTAAGTTATTCGCCTAACTTAGCCGATTTTTAATTATAACCAGCTAAGTTAACCAGATAACTTTAGACCTGCTTCAGAACAGGTCTAAAGTTTTCTCACAGGACAAGCAGGATGGTAGTCCTCACATATGGGTGACATCATCAGGATGGAGCCCAATCACGGAAAACTTCTGTCAAAATTTCCAGAACTTTGACTGGCCCCCTACTGAGCATGCCCAGCATGGCACTAACCCTGCAGCCAGCATGGGTCCCCCTTCAGTCGTCTTTTTTCCGCGCAGCAGTAGCCTCGCGGTTTAGGAGCTCTGAAGAGATTCCTGACAGGAGTTTTCCTCACGGACTTAATTAAAAAAAATTCACCCCACAGGGGTCCCCCCTCTAACTTTCTCGGACCACGGTACTCCGGTAAGTTTTTTCACCATTTTTCGTCGGTTACCGTCGAGTTTGGCCCTCGCGGCCTACTGGCCGTCGACCATACCGCAGCTCAGTTTTTTTCTATGGCCATGGCGTCGGGTTTTCGTCTGTGCCCGGACTGTACTCTCACCATAAGAACATAAGAAATTGCCATGCTGGGTCAGACCAAGGGTCCATCAAGCCCTGTTTCCAACAAGGGTCCATCAAGCATCCTGTTTCCAACAGAGGCCAAAACCAGGCCACAAGAACCTGGCAATTACCAAAACACTAAGAACACCATGTCTATCACAGACCCTCATGGAGTCTGTGTTCTGTGTTTAGGCCATGAGCATGATGTCCTGACTTGCACCAAGTGTGCCCTCATGACACCATAGGGTCGCAAAGCCAGAATGGAGAAGATGGGACTCCTTTCCCGTGCTCACACCCCGACGCCGTCCATCGCATCGACGTTATCGGAACCGGCACCGTCGAAGTCGCACCACCATCAACAACCGTTCGGTGACCGCCCGCCGTCGACGCCTTCACGGCCATCGACTCCCGTTTCTCCCCCTCAAGATCGTGGGGATCGTAGGGAGAAACATCGCCATCGGCATCGTAAGTCTCAGACCTTCGAGGGAGCGAAATCGTCGACCTCGCCACCGTCGAAGAAGCCCGGTCCAGGAGCGGCACCGACCACTCCTGCGACCGGGACATCGAGGCCACCCTCACCCGATCATGGTTTGGGAGTCGCAATTCCGCCTGTAAAGGTGGTCCTTCCGACTGTGCCTCAGCCTCCCTCTTCTGTCACGGAGCCGGAGCTGATTGCCCCAGGTCTCCGGGAAGAACTGGACCGGCTGGTCCAGGAGGCCATCGACAAAGCGATGCAACGTCTCCAGGTCCCTCCGGCACAGACACCGGCACTGAGAGTGGAAACGGTGACCGACCTGATTCCAGCAGCGCTGGCACCGCTGCTCTCCTGGATGGAGGCGCTCATGACTGCCCTTCCACCGGTGCCTCCTGGGTCTCCGATGGCTCCGGTGCGCTCCCCGATGACTGCTTCATCGGGAGGAGAAACACCGTTCCGCATTCCTCCTTCGGGGGTAGTGCCTCAGCCATCGATGCCATGTTGTCCCTGTATATCTCCCCTGCCGTTGAAGCAGAGAGCTATGCTGGATATGTATTGAAAGTGAAGTGTCGGTCTTCCTCTCCTGCCGTTGAAGCAGAGAGCTATGCTGGATATGCGTGAAGTATTAGTTTTTCTTCTCCCCTGCTGTTGAATCAGAGCGCTATTTATTTATTTATTTATTTAACATTTTTATATACTGGGATTCATGCGAATTTGCATATCGTCTCGGTTTACATTGTAACTGAAAACAAGCATGAGAGAATGCTAATTACATAGAATAGGGCATAAAACTTGGTACAGCTATGTTGGATATGTATTGAAAGTGAAGTATGCATTGAAAGCCACATTATCTATCAACAAATATTGAATAAGCCTAATAATTGGTAATACCTATAGCTTATGAACTCTTCGTTAATTTTACATACTCTTGCCCACTCCTGTTTTTTGTTGTTTTTTTTTTAATTTGGAGATGGCAGCCCTCCATCCTTCCGCTCTGTGAAGGTGGAACACCAACCACTGGCCACTGGTATTCCGCTCCGTGAATGCCTCTGTGGCTACTGCCGCTCCATGCAGTGTTTTGCTGCCTCCTCTTTATACACTTCCTCTAGACCTGATGGATCCACAGTGTTTATCCCACGCCCCTTTGAAGTCCTTCACAGTTTTGGACTTCACCACTTCCTCCGGAAGGGCATTCCAGGCATCCACCACTCTCTCCGGGAAGAAATATTTCCTGACATTGGTTCTTAGTCTTCCTCCCTGGAGCCTCAGCTCGTGACATCTGGTTCTGCTGATTTTTTTCTGACGGAAAAGGTTTGTCGTTGTCTTTGGATCGTTAAAGTTTTTCAAGTATCTGAAGGTCTAAATGATATCACCCCTGCTCCTCCTTTCATCCAGGGTGTACATATTTAGATTCAATCTCTCTTCGTATGACATCCGATGAAGACCCTCCATGTTTCTGGTCGCTCTTCTCTGTATCGCTTCCATCTTGTCTCTGTCTCTTTGTAGATACGGTTTCCAGAACTGAACACAGTACTCCAGGTGAGGCCTCACCAAGGACCTGTACAAGGGGATAATCACGTCCCTTTTCTTACTCGATATTCCTCTCTCTATGCAGCCCAGCATTCTTCTGGCTTTTGCTATCGCCTTGTCGCATTGTTTCGCAGACTTCATATCATTAGACACTATCACCCCAAGGTCCCTCTCCTGCTCCGTGCACATCAGCCTTCCCCCCCCCATCGAATACAGTTCATTTGGATTTCCACTCCCCATATGCATAACTTTGCACTTCTTGGTATTGAATCTCAGCTGCCATATCTTCGACCACTCTTCCAGCTTCCTTAAATCCCGTCTCATTCTCTCCACTCCTTCCGGCGTGTCCACTCTGTTGCAGATCTTAGTGTCGTCCGCAAAAAGACAAATCTTACCTTCTATCCCGTCCGCAATGTCGCTCACAAAGATATTGAACAGGACCGGTCCCAACACCGATCCTTGAGGTACACCACTTAAAACCGCTCTCTCTTCAGAGAGAGTTCCATTTACCATCACACATTGTCTTCTGTCCGTCAACCAGTTTGCAATCCAGGTCACCAACTCGGCACTCACTCCTAAGCGTCTCGTTTTATTCACCAGTCTCCTGTGCGGAACCGAATCAAAAGCTTTGCTGAAATCTAAGTAGATGACATCGAGCGCTCTTCCTTGATCCAATTCCTTGGTTACTCAGTCAAAAAAGTCAATCAGATTTGTCTGACAGGATCTTCCCCTGGTGAATCCATGCTGCCTCTGGACCAGACACAAGGATCTTGGTCTCCAGAGGAAGCCAAACACCGGATAAATTTCCTGGAGCTTCGAGCAATGCGATATGGTCTCAGAGCTTTTCAGGATTGCCTATCAAATCATGTCATCCTAATCCAGACGGACAATCAGGTAGCCATGTGGTACATAAACAGGGAGGCACAGGCTCCTTCCTTCTGTGTCAGGAGGCTGCTCAGATCTGGGCGGAAGCGCTCTCCCACTCGATGTACCTCAGGGCCTCCTACTTGCCAGGAGTGGACAATGTCTTGGCGGACAAACTGAGTCATGTCTTCCGACCGCACGAGTGGTCGCTCAATCCCTCGGTGGCGACCTCTCTCTTCCAGCAATGGGGTTCTCCCCAAATAGACCTCTTTGCATCCCCTCAGAACCACAAAGTAGACAATTACTGCTCCCTCATTCGGAGCGAGCACTCTCTGCCCAGAGATGCATTCTCCCTCTCGTGGGCAACCGGTCTGCTTTATGCATTCCCTCCACTTCCTCTTCTCTCAAAGACTCTAGTGAAGCTCCGTCAGGCAAGGGAACCATGATCCTGATAGCACCTCACTGGCCACGCCAAGTGTGGTTTCCAATACTCCAGGATCTCTCCATACGCAGGCACATTCCCTTGGGAATGGACCCGCTTCTGATCACTCAGAACGACGGATGTCTACGCCACCCCAATCTTCAGGCCTTGTCCCTGACGGCATGGATGTTGAAAGGTTAATCCTTCAGCCACTTAACCTTTCAGATTCGGTTTCTCGTGTCCTCATTGCTTCACGGAAGCCTTCCACAAGAAAGTCTTATTCCTATAAATGGAAAAGGTATACATCATGGTGATCTTCACAGTCCCTTGATCCCTTTCCTAACCAATCCCGAGATTTTTGGACTATCTCTGGCATTTATCGGAATCAGGTCTAAAGACTTCCTTAATCAGAATGCATGTCAGTGCGGTAGCCGCCTTCCATAAAGGTGTCGGGGATGTCCCTATATCTGTACAACCCCTCGTAACACGTTTTCTTAAAGGCTTGCTCCATATCAAGCCACCCTTACGTCCTTCAGCCCATTCTTGGGATCTTATCTGGTTCTGGGTCGGCTCATGAAACTCCATTTGAGCCTCTTCACTCTTGTGACCTAAAATATTTCACATGGAAGGTGATTTTCCTTTTAACTATCACTTCAGCTCGCAGGGTTAGGGAGTTTCAGGCCCTAGTTACCTATCCACCTTACACTAAACTCCTGCAGGACCAGGCGGTACTCCACACTCACCCTAAGTTTTAGCTAAGGTAGTTTCGGACTTTCACATCAATCAATCCATCATACTTTCCCAGGCCCCATTCCAATCCAGGGGAACAGTCTCTGTATACCCTCGACTGTAAACGGGCTCTAGCGTTCTACCTAGACCGTACAGTTGCCCACAGGAAGAGCACTCAGTTATTCGTCTCCTTCCATCCCAACAAATTAGGGCAACCTGTGGGTAAGCAGACTCTCTCCTCCTGGTTGGCGGACTGCATATTCTTTTGCTATCAGCAAGCAGGCATTCCTTTTCACGACCGTGTTAAAGCACACTCGGTGAGGGCCATGGTGACTTCAGTAGCACACCTATGATCGGTGCTGCTTCCTGACATTTGCAGGGCTGCCACCTGGAGCTCACTCCACACTTTCGCAGCCCACTATTGCTTGGACAAAGCCGAAAGACAGGATTCCATCTTCGGCCAATCTGTCCTGCGTAACCTATTTCCAACGTGACGTACCAACACCTTTCCACCTGCCCGGTGGGGTTCAGGATGCTCTCTACCAAATTCCACCCCAGTTGTTTTGCCTGTTGCACACCGTTGGGTACATTTGGTGCACGTTCGGACATCCTCAGCTCTGTACTCACCCATATGTGAGGACTACCATCCTGCTTGTCCTGTGAGAAAGCAAATTTTGCTTACCTGTAACAGGTGTTCTCACAGGACAGCAGGATGTTAGTCCTCACGAAACCCGCCCGCCGCCCCGCGGTGTTGGGTTCGTAACGTTTTGTTTTATTTTTTTCAGCACTGCCTGTAGCTATAAAATAAGACTGAAGGGGACCCCTGCTGGCTGCAGGGTTAGTGCCATGCTGGGCATGCCCAGTAGGGGTCAGTCAAAGTTCTGGAAACTTTGACAGAAGTTTTCCGTGATTGGGCTCCATCCTGATGATGTCACCCATATGTGAGGACTAACATCCTGCTGTCCTGTGAGAACACCTGTTACAGGTAAGCAACATTTGCTATCTGGTTTTGTGTGGCCCAATAACTTCCTACTTAAGCGGATATCTTCAAGAGAGATCTGGTTAAGTAACGCAGTAAACAGAAAAAGAAATAAGAAAAAAAAGGAAAAAAAAAACCCTTACAGGTCCTAGGGCCCATTTCTCTATATTTCCTTACAAAAATCTGTATTTGGCCCTTTTGGGCTATATACCCCATAATTCCCTTTTAAATTTGTTGGTTTGGGGGTGGGGCGTGGGAGGGGCTATTCCATTCACTTCTATTGGGGGAGGAGCATGGGTGGGGTCAGGGGCAGGAGGGGTGGGGTTGGGGGCAGGATGGGGTCTGGGCTACACCCATTCACTTCTATGGGAGTGGGTGGGGCTTTGACCGAAAGTGAATGCTGATTGACTGACATTTTTGATTGACAGTGTGCCCATAGACTACTTACGCCAAAGTTGGAATGTACTACGCAGGTGTACCATTAAGCTGTAGGTACCCACCCCGAGAGCTTATTGGAAATTAAACTTCTGGGACAAAGGTGGAGTAAACTCACATTTTTGGTGGCCACGGTTATTCTATTGCCATGTCCAGTCTGGTAGAAACAGCTAGATACTACCACACTGGGTACAGAAATAGTATAACATGGCCACCAGAAATGTGAGTTATATTTTACCCCTGCTCTGCTCCAGGCATTAAATTTCCAGCGTTAAGAAAATGTGCTTTGTTGTCTTCCTTTTAATGCACTTTCCTGCCTTGCTGGGGAATAGCTAATGCCTTTTATTTATTCATTCACTTATAAACTGTCAATGGCTATGCTCTAGGCAGTGAACAATAAAACATGCAAAGTAAATATTAAATGAACACAATTCAAAACAAAACCAGTACAAATTACTCCTGCCAGTCACATAAAATTCTCCTGTGGAAAAAATATAAACAGTTCATACCACTGAATGCCCTAGTCAAAGACCAGTCTTAACAGTTATGTCTTTAATAGTGATATAAAAGTAGTAGTACAGTTTTTGCTAACATACCTGTGAATTCCCTGTCCCAGATTTCTCAGATCCAAAAATTGGCAATTATATAAAAAATATATCTCACACTCTAACACGACATATCATATATATAGTGATATATAAATTCATTAGAAAAGATTTTTATTGTATACAAAACATATCAAAAAACTTCAAAAAACATTCAATTACTATTCATCTTCCGATACATAGAGTTCACCATAGAGTTCACCATAAAAACTCATTCACACACACAGTCATGTTAAAAAAATTTTCTTTTAGAAAATCTATATAAAAATATAGTTGTCTCACTCCCTCTATACATTATATTTCTTTTGTAGTTCTATTTCCCTGTACGTACCCGGATCAGTCCAGACTGTGGGTTGAGCCTCCTTTCCAGCAGGTGGAGACAGACTAGAACTTGAAGGATGCCCTATATCAGGACAGAGCCTATCCTCTAACCCAGAGCTTTCCAAACTTTTCATGTTGGTGACACACTTTTTAGACAAACATAATTTCACGACACGGTAATTCAGTCTACTAGTAAACCAGAGGTTAAAGGTTAAACGAACGAAACATATTTCGACAATTTATGTATGTTTCCTTAAATATATACATAAATAAAATGTTTCACGACACAACCTATCTCATGAAAACCTTAAATTTATATTAAAAATATATATTCCAAGATTCATGTTATTGTTATAATTTATGAGAAACAATAATAAAACAAATTGTCTGTCCCCCACACACTCATCTCTCTCCTCCCCCCAGCACATGTCTGGCCCCCCACACACTCATATCTCTCCCCCTCAAGCACATGTCTGTCCCCCCAGCACGTTTGCCCCCCACTCACTCATCTCTCTCCCCCCAGCACATGTCTGGCCCCCACACTCATGTACCTCGTCTTTTTGATTGTTGCCAGTTAAGTGCTTCACTCCCTTCCATGATCACCAGACACTGCTGCTTGCAGTCAGTACTCCTCATGGCCAGGCCTCATCAGCAGCAGCAGCCAATGCAAGGACGGCTGGGCTCGTTCCACCCACCAAGCCCCCCAAAAAAACGCGATTGACAGCAAAAATCACCCAATAATAAGCAACCCATAAACTGAAAAAAAAAAGTGAATCTCTAGAAAAAAAAAGCCCAAACTCGCATCAGAGTTGACCGGGCTTGCGCGACACACCTGCACACTACAGGCGACACACTAACGTGTCCTGACACACAGTTTGGAAAGCTCTGCTCTAACCCTTCAGTATTTGTATGTCTCCAGCAGGTGTAGCATCTCCCCTTCGGTTCTCTGCTGTAGGCTAGTCAGCCTTTTCTTCTCTTTTAGGCTCAAGCAAGTACTTCTATTAGTTCTCTCTTGTAAAAAAAAAAAAAGTGACTGTTTTACTTTTTATTGATTTTTCTTTTTTCTGTGTAGGAGACGGCTCCGTCTCCCAGCTCTTGCCGGGCTCAGGGGGGCTTTGCCCCTTTTGCGCTGCATAGCCTGAGTCTGTGTACGCTTCCAGGTGTGGGGACCGAGGCTCTCGGGGTCTCGTAACCCCCTCTGGCTGCCGAGAGGGTTTTTGAACCCGCTGCTGCGCTCAGTGGAAAAAAAAAAAGCTTTAAACTTCAATAAGTTGCAGGTACTCACCTACCTCTAACTTATTTGTAGCAGTTGACCAGCATTTTTTAATTTTTCTGGTCATAGCAGGCCTTGAACCAGCAGCCAGACAGGCAGGAGGCAGCAGGTTTCCCTACTGCTGTCTCCAGCCCTGCAGGCTGTCAATCATTTTTCTCTCTGCAGCCTTTTTTCTCCTCAGAGCGGCTCTATCTTTGCTGCGGGCAGGCAGCTTGCCTCTTTTCTGCCAGCCCCCATCGAGTTTCTGCCGTGGGGGTTTCTTCTATGCCTCCCTGTCGGGTGGGGAAGGTCCCTCCTCGGCAGGGAAGGCAAATTTAGCCCGGGGATCCCGTCCCCAGAGCTTGGCCAGGCCGTTCTCTGGTCGGGCAGCCCGGGAACGGTGGCCATTTTGGATTTTTTATCTGCTCTGTTTTCGGAGCTCCCTGGGACTGGGGGGCCAATTTTTTTTGTAGCTACCCCCCGATTTGAGCCCCCCAGCTCCCCAGGAAGGTTTTTTTGTTACCCCCCCTCGCCTGCTCCTTCCCCTCCCCCACCCGGGAGTTTTGGGGGTCGTTTTTTCTGTGTGTTTTTCCCTCCTCCTGCGTAAATTCCCTTTAGTGAGCATGCAGGAGGAGGTGGAAGGTCCCTCCCTTACCCCCCCCCCCCCCCACCCGGGGACAAATCAATTTAAAAAAAAAAAAAATTAATGAAATCAGTAAACAAAATTTCCCCGCTCTGTCCCGTTGCTAGTTCAGCCGGCTGCAGAGCCCCCGGGGTCCCTTGGGGCGTGGGTGGTCCCCCTCCCTGTCCCCCGATGGATCCCGGTACTCCCGGATCCTATAGCCAACCCGGGTGTGTTAGCTAATCTTCCTGGTGCCGCCTCTTGTCCACGGATATGGCCCCGGTCCTGGCGGGATCTTGGTTTTGTCAAGCGCCTTCTCCTTCTTTCCCCGCCCAAACAGTTGCGCCTGCGGTTTTCGCAGGCTCCCTGGTTGGGCCGTGCCCTGAACGAGCTCCCCTCTCGGTGGCATGCTTTGTTTTTTAAAAAAAAATCAAACAAAAAAAACCCCCACCCCATAATCACTCCGTGGACTCCTTCTGCGGTTGCGTTTCAGGAGGGTTTTTCCTGGTTTTCAAGTTACAGGCACTAGTTACCTATCCGCCTTACACTAAACTTCTGCAGAACCAGGCGGTACTCCGCACTCACCCGAAATTCTTACCTAAGGTAGTTCCGGATTTTCATCTCAATCAATCCATCATACTACCTACCTTTTTTCCCAGGCCCCATGCCAACCCAGGAGAACAGGCTCTGCATACCCTTGACTGTAAGCGGGCTCTAGCGTTTTACCTAGACCGTACAGCTACCCACAGGGAAAGCACTCAATTGTTCATCTCTTTCCACCCTAACAAGTTAGGGAAGCCTGTGGGTAAGCAGGCTCTCTCTGCCTGGTTGGCAGACAGCATATCCTTCTGCTACCAGCAAGCGGGCATTCCACTTCAAGACCGTGTTAAAGCACACTCTGTGAGGGCCATGGCGACTTCAGTAGCACACCTACGATCGGTGCTGCTTCCTGACATTTGCAGGGCTGCTACCTGGAGTTCTCTCCACACCTTTGCAGCCCACTATTGCTTGGACAAAGCCGGAAGACAAGATTCCATCTTCGGCCAATCTGTCCTTCGTAACCTATTTACAGCGTGACGTACCAACACCCTTCCGCCTGCCCAGTGGGGTTCAGGATGCCCTCTCCAAATTCCACCCCAGTTGTGCCTGTTGCATGCCTTTGGATACATTTGGTACATGTTCAGACATCCTCAGTTCGGTACTCACCCATATGTGAGGACTACCATCCTGTTTGCCCTGTGAGAAAGCAAATGTTGCTTACCTGTAACAGGTGTTCTCACAGGACAGCAGGATATTAGTCCTCACGAAACCCGCCTGCCGCCCCGCGGTGTTGGGTTCGTAACATTTAGTTTTATTTTTCGGCACTGCCTGTAGCTTTCAAATAAGACTGAAGGGGGACCCCTGCTGGCTGCAGGGCTAGTGCCATTCTGGGCTTGCCCAGTAGGGGCCAGTCAAAGTTCTGGAAACTTTGACAGATGTTTTCCGTGATTGGGCTCCATCCTTTGATTTCACCCATATGTGAGGACTAACATCTTCTGTCCTATGAGAACACCTGTTAAAGGTAAGCAACATTTACTTACTGTTGGATGGCAGCAGGCAGACAGTCAGGAGGCAAAGGTTTAATGAGCTGCTCCTTAAATTGCTCGCACAGGGGCATGCTCTTTGGTGCAGCCCTTCGGCAGCTGCTGCAGATAGCGGGGGCTGTCAGGGGAGGAGCTGGCCATCCCTTTGCCTTGTCCAGGTGCTCTGGTGGGGAGGGGGAGAGGAACCTAGAGAGTTACTGTGGGGGTCTTTCCTCACTGCTGCTGCTCCTGAGGCCTACAGTCACGTAGTCTTCCAGCCCTAATGGGGCTTCCTGGTGCTGATAGTGGGAGCTTCCATGGTAGGAGATGGCTGTCCCTTCGTCCTGGATGGGTCCTTCATCTTGATCTCATCTCATAGCATAACAAAACAAGCTGCTAGTATTAAAATATTAGTTTTCCTAGCGTGTAGCAGATGGACTCATTACAAATGGGTATAGTGTGCTCGTGCTAGCAGTTGGAGACGGATCTGACGTCAGCACGTGGTACATATACCCCTGCAGGAAGTGCAGACGCTCAGTAATTTCTGTCTCCAAAGCAGTTTGGAGCTACCTAACGCTCACTGAGCGTTCTTCCAAATACTAACGACTAAATTCATAGAAGAATCCTACCTGAAGACGAGCCCCGCACTCCGGTGATACCCTCGGGTCCCTCCCCCAGTTGAGTTTCCCGAGGTGATTTCCGTGGTCCCTCGGAGGTAAGAGCCTCGGTCCGGTGGCCGAATCGCGGCAGGGACCTAGCACCCGAGTGAGAAGGGCTCGGGCGTGGCGTAGAGGCAGCCTCTGTCCCGATCCGTTCGCAGTGAGGTCTTGGCCCCCGAGCGAGACGAGTTCGGGCGCGGCTTAGAGGCAGCGGGTGCACTTCCTCGAGCGCGGCGGTCATGGTAATCACCCTCTCCCCCCCGCAGTCGGAGACCGCCCAGGTCGCAGCCGGGAAGCGCCAAAGATCAGGTAAGGCGTACATCTTTACTTTGGTCTCGGGAGAGCGAGGATTAGCGGGGCCTGCCTACGTGGCAGCCTGCCATTTTGCCTGCCTGCTCGCTGTCGCCCTCTACCCTGTTAGGGCGCACATTGAATTGTTAGGCGCACGTGGTTAGGCGCACGTTGATAGCATTAATAAGCGCACGTGGATAGGTGCAAGTTGTTAGGCGCACGTCGATAGCATTGCTAGGCGCACGCTGATAGGCGCACGCTGATAGGCGCACAGTGATAAGTGCACATTCATGGGCGCACGCTGATAGGCGCACAGCTTTCGCGCATTTTACAAGGCGCATACTGTCGGCTGGGAGCGCACCGGCGCATAGAGATAATAGACGCAATGGAGCGTATGAGAGCCCAGGCGTCCACGGAGCCGGCACCTCCAGAATCAGGCATAAGGGCTCTTGGCCTCTGCTCCGCATGCCACCTCAGAGCCACACAGAGCGAGGAAGCAGACTCCCTATGTACCCAATGTGAGGAGGCCCTGGGAGTTCCAGGTCAGGGCCGATCCCAGCCCAGTTTAATTGCCAGGTCCTCAGGGAACACCCAGGACCTAGCAGGCCGAGGTGAGCAGCCGGGGAACCCTAGAGACCTGGTGCCCCTGAGGCTAGACTCTGCTTCACTCTCCTGGGTGAAATTATTCAAGGGGATTCATGCCTTTGTCCAAATGCAGTCTGCTCCTCGAACCGACCCATACGTACCAGATGACCCTGCCCCTGGTCCGTCTAGGCCTAGGCACGGCCTAGACGGACCAGGGGCAGGGGGATTCAGATTGCTCTGAGGAAGAAGGCGAGCTTCCCGAGCAGGGTGAACTTGCCTCGGGGATAGAGCCGTATCGAACCATGAGACACTTCTTTCTTAGGGAGGATCTCCCAGACCTGGTCTCTCAATGCCTGTTGAAGCTGGCTATCCTGGGCCAAGGCACCCCAGGGGAACCCCCTGCTAGAGGGCCTTCGTCAGACGGCTCACCATTTTCCCCTCCTTCAAGCAGCACAGCAGCTAATCGATCTGGAGTGGAATGCGCTGGAGGCTTCATTCAAAGGGGGTTGGGCCTTGTCTAGCATGTACCCCCTGGACCCGGCAACTAAGGAGCTGCTGGCGTGCCCCAAAGTAGACGCCATAGTCTGCGCAATTGCGAAGCGCACCACCATTCCAGTGGAGGGAGGGGCGGCCCTCAAGGATGCGCATGACCTGCGCCTGGACGCCATTCTGAGACAAGCCTTTGAGGTGGCAGCCATGTCTCTACGAATTGCGACCTGTTGCACCGTGGTGACGCGTTCCTTTTTATCACAAGCCAGGAACAACAGCCCGGGAGAAGAAATGGAATCTGCTCTCTCATTCCTCACTGACGCTGCCTCCGACTTAGTTCGTACGGCAGCCAAGGGAGTGTCATCCTCAGTGGCAGCCAGGAGACAGCTCTGGCTACGAAATTGGTCGGCCGACTCCTCCTCCAAGGCACGCCTTACAAGAATGCCCTTTAAGGGATCCCTCCTGTTCGGCAGCGACCTCGAGAACCTGGCTAACAAATGGGGCGCCTCTCCGTTACCCCGTCTACCAGAAGACAGGTTAAGGAGGAACCAGCGCCCTCTTCCTAGGCCATCCAGAGGTATAGGCTCTCAACGCTTCAACCCCTACAGGACTCGCTAACAAGCACCTCGTTCTCAGACCAGGAACCAGTCCTTTCGGACCAGGCACAACAAGAGGGGAACTGGCTCGGGTTCGGGTCCCGGCCGCACCCCACAATGAGAATCAGCTGACCCATCTGGGGGACGAAGCCATAGGGGGCAGGCTAACCCTATTCTACCGCAGATGGGTCGAGATTACTTCGGACCAGTGGGTCCTCGCCATCATCCGAGATGGGTATTAACTGGACTTCCTTCATCCCCCTCCGGACAAGTTTGTGGAATCTCCTTGTCCACCCCTCAAGAGGGCGGCACTGGAAGCTACCTTGCGGAGGCTCCTGTCCCTAAAAGCCATAATCCCAGTGCCTGCATGGGAGATAAATTCTGGACATTATTCCATTTATTTCATCGTACCCAAGAAGGGGGGCACCTTCAGACCTGTCCTGGATCTCAAGTCAGTCAACCGGCACTTAAGGGTCCCAAGATTTTGCATGGAAACTCTGCGGTCAGTCCGCAGTGCAATACAGCCAGGGGAGTATCTCACATCCCTGGATCTGTCAGAGGCCTACCTGCATATCCCAATCCATCGGGATCACCAGCGCTACTTATGCTTCAAAGTCCTGAAACAACACTTTCAGTTCCGGGCGTTAGCCTTCGGGTTAGCCACCGCGCCGCGAACCTTTACCAAGGTAATAGTAGTGGTGGCGGTGTCCCTCAGGAAGGAAGGAATTCTCGTCCATCCCTACCTAGACGATTGGCTGATCAGGGCAAAGTCACCAGAGGAGAGCCACCGGGCAACCAACAGAGTTATATCTCTTCTGGAAAGCCTAGGATGGGTAGTCAACTTGAACAAGAGTTCCCTACAGCCTCCGCAGTCGCTGGAATACCTAGGAGTCTGATTCGACACCCAGGGAGACAAAGTCAGCCTGACCTCCAAGAGGAGATCAAAACTCCGGAATCGTTTGCAGACTCTGCTGAGTACCTCCCGGCCCACAGCTTGGGATTATCTACAGGTCCTCGGCCTAATGGCGTCCACTCTGGAAGTAGTACCATGGGCACGGGCTCATATGAGACCGTTACAACGAGCCCACGATTACAGAACTACACCGTGCGTCTACCTCTACCGGCCAGAGTGCGGAATCAGTTACGGTGGTGGCTGCAGCCCGGCCACACGAGCCGGGGGTAAAAAATGTCCTCCCCACCCTGGACCCTGCTCACTACAGATGCCAGCCTGAGCGGCTGGGGAGCACACTGCGAAGAGCTAACCGCCCAAGGGCAGTGGAGCAAAGAAGAGTCGGGGTGGAACATCAACCAACTAGAGGCACGGGCAGTCAGGTTAGCCTGCCTGAGATTTGCGCACAGATTTCGAAACAAGGCAGGCAGAGTGATGTCGGACAATGCCACTATATCAACCGACAGGGCGGAACCAGAAGCCGACAGGTATCCCTAGAAAAAGCCATCCTGATGGTTTGGGCGGAAGCAAATCTCCAGGACATCTCCGCCTTCCACATCGCCGTGAAGGACAACACCACGGCAGCCTTCCTCAGCCGGGAAAGCCTAAACCCGGGGGAATGGCAACTGTCACCCTCGGCCTTCCAGATGATTGTGGATCAGTGGGGGACTCCGGGCATGGACCTACTAGCGGACAGGTCCAACGCTCAAGTACCCAGATACTTCAGTCGCAGACGAGATCCTCTATCCCACGGGATCGACGCCCTGGTGCAACCATGGCCTCAGGGGATCCTGCTATATGCCTTCCCCCCATGGCCCCTGATGGGCGCCATTATACACAAAATTCAGCGGCACAGAGGCCTAGTTCTGGTGGCTTCGGACTGGCCAAGAAGACCCTAGTACGCAGACATGAGAAGACTACTGGCAGGGGATCCCCTACCCCTGCTCCCTCACAGGGACCTGCTGAGACAAGGTCCCATCCTCCACGAGAATCCAGCTCAATTCTCTTACGGTCTGGCCATTGAGAGGGCTCGACTGAGGAAAAGGGGATACTCAGGGGCGGTAATAGATGCACTCCTCCGAGCACGCAAGTTCTCCACATCACTAACTTATATATGGATCTGGAGAGTATTTGAAGCCTGGTGCGAAACTCGCAGCACCAACCCACATGCCGCTACAATCCCCATAATTTTGGATTTCCTGCAAGATGGGCTTCAGAAGGGTCTGTCCCTCAATTCAATCAAGGTTCAGGTGGCAGCGCTATCCTGCTACGGCCCCAGGTGTGACGGCAACAGCATTGCCACACACCCAGATGTTTCACGTTTCCTGAAAGGAGTCAAACACATTCGCCCGCCACTGAAATGGCCAGTGCCCCTGTGGAACCTCAACCTAGTTTTGGACTTCCTAGCAGGACCCACCTTCAGACCCCTCCGAGGACTGTCCCCTCCGGCTGTTAACCTTGAAGATGGTTTTCTTGCTGGCCGTATGCTCAGCACGCCGCATCTCAGAGCTACAAGCGCTGTCCTGCCGCGATCCGTTTCTCAGGATCACCCCAGGGGCTATCCATCTTCGCACGGTTCCTTCCTTCTTACCCAAAGTAGTCTCACACTTCCACCTCAACCAAACCATATCCTTGCCAACCATGGAAGGGTTGAAGAAATCGGAAGCAGGTCGAATACTGCGTCATCTCGACATCGGCAGGCTGCTGTCCAGATACCTGGAAATGTCGGAAACAGTAGGAAAGACGGACCACCTGTTCGTCCTTCACAGTGGGAAGCGTCAAGGAGAAGCGGCCTCACGAGCGACTATTGCTCGCTGGATCAAAGAAGTTATCAAAGCGGCCTACGTAGAAGCGGGAAAACCACCACCACCACGAGTCAAGGCTCACTCTACCAGAGCACAAGCGGCCTCCTGGGCAGAAACTAGGATGCTGTCGCCTGTAGAGATATGTAAAGCGGCAACGTGGTCCTCCATCCATACCTTCTCCAGATTCTACCGTCTGGACGTCCAGGCTAGGGAGGACTCAGCATTTGCAAGGGCAATCCTAAACGTACCTCGGGCAGCCTCCCACCCAGTCCGGGAGTAGCTTTTGTACATCCCATTTGTAATGAGTCCATCTGCTACACGCTAGGAAATGGTGAGATTACTTACCTGATAATCTCGTTTTCCTTAGTGTAGGCAGATGGACTCAGCATCCTGCCCGGCTGCCTATATATATATATATATATATATATATATATATATATACATATACATATATATATATATATACATATACATATACCTGCCGGGTGTCGACACCCGGCAGGTATATGTATATGTATGTATATGTATATATATATATATATGTATATATATATATATGTATACATATGTATATGTATATATATATATATATATATATATACACATATACATATACCTGCCGGTTGAGAACACTGGTGGTCTCCAGCTACTATCAATCGTTCAGGTTAATTATATTCAGTTAATCAATCGGTCAGTCACACATATATCCATACAGCTTTTGCAAGGAAGATTACTGAACGTCTGCACTTCCTGCAGGGGTATATGTACCACGTGCTGACGTCAGATCCGTCTCCAACTGTTAGCACGAGCACACTATACCCATTTGTAATGAGTCCATCTGCCTACACTAAGGAAAACGAGATTATCAGGTAAGTAATCTCACCATTATAGGCTAGTTCAGTAGTAGTACTATTCATATGGGTTGGTTCAGTGGCAAGTATTGTTCACTGTCTTGTGGAGGACTTGGATTTGACTCCCAGGCTAGTACTCTGCTTGCTGAGTATGCTGGAGAGGCAATATTTACAGCTTATGTGGGGGAAAGAGTATCATTTATTGTTCAGTGGCAACACCATTGATTTAAGGCCCATGTTACTGTTTTCCGCAGGGAACATTCTAGTGTCCCCTGGCAATGGACCATTACTGCAATGGCTGGGCTAATTTGGGAAGGGATATAAAATAAAGGGAAAAACCTCAAATGGTTGTGAATGAATGTTCATGACACTATAACCCAATAAAGGATGATTATAATTGAACTGATAGGCCAGATTTATTTAGTTAAAAAATTTGTATGTACTGCCTTTGAGTCCGAAGACCAATGAAAGCGGTGTACAACCAACTAAAATATAGTGAGTAAAATAACATACATACATGACTAGAAGGAAATTGGCAGGACAGAAACAAAGAACATTAACTTACTGCAATGTTTAGCTGTCACCTGTTCATTGATAACTCAAAGCAAGTTACATTCAGGTACAGTAGGTATGGCAGGTAATCAGAAGAAGGCTACAATTAATGTCCTTAAGGTTTTGTTTCAGTCTAATCGACTGTTACCCTATGTAAATAGAAATGTTCTAGTGTTCTTCCTTGTTTACAATAATTATCCTGTGATACTCTGCAAAGAATTTTTATCAAGCAGATGTGAAAAATGTTCTTAAAGTGAATAGCCTAAGAATAACAACATAATGAAACAAGTTTAGAGATGTCATGGCAAAACTTTGAAGGTTATGGATTGTGTAGTCATTGCATTAATAAATGTTGATTGTGCTCTTGCAGCTTTTTGGCCCTGGAATCCAGCCTCATCACTGTGATCTCACCAACATGGATGGAGTGGTAACTGTCACCCCTGGAAATATAAATGCAGATACGTATGTTGAAGGGCAGAGAATCTCAGAGACCACTATGTTGCAGAGTGGCATGAAGGTGCAGTTTGGGTCATCTCATGTATTTAAGTTTGTGGATCCCAGTCAAGACCAAATTATTAGTAAAAAAGCCACAGATGGAGGAAATGTAGTCAAAGGCCAAAGGCAGAAAACTGGGTAAGTAAGGAACACATAATAGAATGAGAATGTTTCATAAGTAAGACTGTTGAACAGGCAAATAGTAAATGAATATTCCTGGGTTATTTTTGATACCGAGGTTTGAGATTCTAGAAACATAGTGCATTGGTGCTGAGGATATAGGCATTTTCCTAGGACAAGCAGGATGCTAGTCCCCACAAGTGGGTGACATCAGATGGAGCCCGGCACGGAATGCCCAGCATGCCACTATCCCTGCGTCCACGAGGGGTCCCTCTTCAGTCTGTTCTGCAGAGCTATCATCCCATGAATGTGGAGCTTGTGCCATTTTCTTGGAAAACTTCCACGTTCGAATTCTTTTCTAGTTTTTTCCTGCACCGGGTCCCTCAACATTATTCTGGCTCTAATTAGTGGGCGTCGCAGTGAGTTTTTGCGTTCTTCGCAGTTGATCCCTGACTGTGCTGTTCCCCCGGTGACCATCACTCATCGGTTGTTTTTTGACGTGTCAAGCTTTCGCGGCTACCCCCAGTTCCCTCAGGCGATGTCCATTACCAACCCCCATGAGGTCTGTGTCTTGTGCCTGGGGGAATCGCACAACATCAGGGGGTGCCTCCTCTGTACCCAGATGACCCCTAAGGGTTGCCGCACGCACCTAGATAAGATTGAGAAGCTGTTCGGCACCAGAGGTCCGGTCCTTCGAGCTCCACATCGAGGGTCATCGACGCTCTTGGGGAAGGAGGATCCGGTGACTACAGAGGCTGTACTGTCTTCTCCACCACAGAGTCTCCAGGTCGAATTGGGAGATGAGATCTGGCCGACATCTCTTTCCTCTCTTTCCAGGTCTGGATTGTCGTCGTCTCTCTCAGCATTGGGGAAAGTACAGGTCGAGCACAGTGGGAAGTCGAAGAAGCACAGTCCTCGTTCTCCATCTTTACACAAGACCAAGCTTGAGAAGGCACCTTCGACAGCCGAGATGCCCCTGATGTGGCCCCGGACCAAGGAGGCGTCACCTCGATCGAGGCTGAGAGCCCAAGGTGGTCCCCACCAATACCGTTGCCAGGCATCGGTCTCCCTCGGGGTTCCGAGGGAGACCAGATAGTGCCGCCGCCTCCTCCAGCTGTCCTCTCTTCTGCTGCATTAGAAGAAGAGGTAGAACGCAGAGTATGGTTGGCGGTAGGCTGAGCCCTATAAGGCATTGAGCCACTGGGCCTGTTGGGGGTGCCGTCGATGCTGGAACCATTGCAGGAGCGCTTCTATATGCTCCTTGGTGCCCTGCCGACGCTGCCACTGACGGAGACCATTCGCATTACCAATTCTTCAGATGAGAGTACCTTCAGGCCTGGTGGTGCCTCTTCTGAGGCAGACTCCGCAGCTGCCATTGCTCAAGTCTCTACTGGGGCCATTGAAGCCCTCAGGGCCTCAGATGCCTGCGATGCCCTATGTGCCCTTCGGGCTCTCGGTGCCCTTTGGTGCCGCGCACCAAGAGTGTAGTAAGGGTTCCCCCCGCCAGTGTCCCCGGCAATCTTAGTGAGGAGGATGCCCCATTTGACCCATGGGGAGATGATGCCTCTGAGCCATCTTCTCCAGAGGAGAAGTCTAAATCCCCTCCCGAGGACAATGTTTGCGGGCTTTGGGCGAGCCATGGCGGAATACGTCCCCTTCCAGCTCCTGACTGAGTTGGACTCCAGGTACAAGATGCTACCAAAATGATAAGGGGAATGGAACAGCTCCCCTATGAGGAAAGACTAAAGAGGTTAGGACTTTTCAGCTTGGAGAAGAGACGGCTGAGGGGGGGATATGATAGAGGTGTTTAAAATCATGAGAGGTCTAGAACGGGTAGATGTGAATCGGTTATTTACTCTTTCGGATAATAGAAAGACTAGGGGGCACTCCATGAAGTTAGCATGTGGCACATTTAAAACTAATCGGAGAAAGTTCTTTTTTACTCAACGCACAATTAAATGCTGGAATTTGTTGCCAGAGGATGTGGTTAATGCAGTTGTATAGCTGTGTTTAAAAAAGGATTGGATAAGTTCTTGGAGGAGAAGTCCATTACCTGCTATTAACTAAGTTGACTTAGAAAATAGCCACTGCTATTACTAGCTATTACTTCGTGGTTGGCGAGAAGACTTCCGGTACAGGGTGCTACCTTTCAGCGTGGTGTCTGCACCCCATGTCTTCACAAAGTGCCTGGCCGTGGTAGAGGCCTACCTGCAGCAGCTGTGAGTGCAAGGTTTTCCCTACCTGGATGACTGGCTTATCTAGAGCGCCACCCAGGAGGGGGAGCACTTCGGTCCCTGCACTACACCATTTGGGTGTTGGAGACCTTGGTGTTTCAGTTCAACTACCCAAAGTTGCAGCTCAACCTGTCTCTTCAGCTGGACTTCATTGGTGCTAGATTTGACACAGCTCAAGCCAAATAGTTTCTGCCCTGGGATCAAGCACTCACCATAGTGTCCTTGGTGAGAGCGATCTCTGAGTTGCCAGTTTTCGGTGCACCAGTTGCTTCGCCTGTTGGGACATATGGCTGCAACCATCCATGTCACTCCCTTCACTTACCTACACATGCGCAGGGTGCAGTGCACCTTGTGGTCTCTGTGGTGCTTGGCCTTTCAGGACCTTCGGGTACGCATCCGTATTACTCCATCACTCCGGGTCACCTTGTCATGGTGGGAGAATCTGTCCCGTTTGTAACAGGGGTGCCCTTCCATGCTTTCCCTGCTCAAATTGTGCTCACCATGGATGCTTCAAACCTGGGTTGGGGAGCCCATGTGGAGGGTCTCCACACTCAGGGTCGATTGTCTATTCAGGAAGTGAGGTGTCAAATAAACTTTCTTGAACTCTGAGCGATCTTATACGCTCTTTGGGTGTTTCGAGATGGCCTGGGCAAACAAGGTGGTCCTCATCCAGACAATCAGGTGGCGATGTGGTACCTCCAACAAGCAGGGAGGCACGAGATTGTTCATTCTCTGCCAGGAGGTGGTTCAGATCTGGTTTTGGGCTCTGTCCCAGGGCATTCTGCTACGAGCTATGTACCTGCTGGGGACGGAAAATGTGATAGATGACCTGAGTCGTTCTTTCCACCCCCATGAGTTTTCCCTTAAGCGGGAGGTTGCGGATTTGATCTTCTGTTTCTGGGGAAGCCCGGTCGTGGACCTATTTGCTTCTCCTTGCAACAGGAAGGTAGACCAGTTCTGCACCCTGTTCAGAGAGAATGGCAAACCAGCATCAGATGCCTTTGCCCGACATCAGGCATGGGCCTCCTGAATTCATATTCTCTGCTTCCACTAGCATTGAAGACTCTCCTGAAGCTCCAACAAGACCAAGTACCATGGTCCTCATCAGTCCGTATTGGCCGTGGCAGATCTGGTTCTCCCTCCTGTAGGATCTCTCCCTCCGGGAGCCAATCAATCTGGGAACCTCCCCAGACCTCATCACACAGGATCAGGGCAGACTGCACCATCCCAACCTCCAGGCATTGTCCCTAACAGTTTGGATGTTGAGAGGGTGATTTTGCAGCCCTTAGACCTCTCGGATGATGTGTCTTGGGTTCTAGTGGCATCCAGGAAACCTTCCACTAAGGAAGTCTTATGGCTTGAAGTGGAGGAGGTTTTCTGTTTCATGTGAGCGCCATGGCTTGGATCTGTTTGCTTGCTCAACACTGAAGCTAATTGATTACCTTTTGTACCTCTCGGAAGTTGGCATAAAGACCAACGCCATCCAGGTGCATCTCAGTGCTATTGGGGCTTGCAACCAAGGTGTGGATGGTTCGCCCATCTCAATGCAGCCCATAGCGGGGCGCTTTATGACGGGTCTGCTTCAGCTGAAGCCTCCCCTAAGAACCCCTGCTGGGTCCTAGGACCTCAATGTGGTCTTGTCCCAACTTATGAAGGCTCCGTTTGACCCTTTGTGCTCCTGTGACCTGAAGTATCTGGCCTGGAAGGTCATCTTTGTGGCAGTCTCATCGGTATACAGGGTCAGTGAACTTCAGACCTTGGTGTCGTATCCATCTTACACGAAGTTCTTCCATGATAGGGTGGTTCTCCTCACTCACCCTAAAGTGGTGACGGATTTTCATCTAAACCAGTCCATTGTACTACCCACTTTTTTTTTTTTCCAAAGCCTCATTCACACCAGGGTGAACAGACGCTGCACAATTTGGATTGCAAGAGCGCCTTAGCCTTCTGGCTGGAGCAGACATCAGGCCATAGGCCGTCCACGCAACACTTCATCTCTTTTGATAGGAACAGATTGGGAGTTGTGGTTGCTAAGCATACTCTGTCCAACTGGCTAGTGGATTGCATCTCCTTCTGCTACACTCAGGCGGGACTGCAGCTTGGGGGCCATATTATGACTTATTCTGTCAGCCATGGCAACTTCGGTGGCCCACTTGCGAGCGGTTTCCGTGGACGAGATCTGCAAGGGCTGCGACATGAAGTTCCCTCCACACCTTTGCCTCGCACTACTATCTGGACAGGGACGGCCAATGCCCAAGCAATTTCAGCTGTGAAACCCAACTCTTCCTTCCTCAGGCCCTTTGTTTGGGTTCAGGCTGTCTCCCTGTGTTACCAACAAGTACCTTGGTTGTTGTGCCCATTGGCATCTGGTTAGGTGATTGTTGATCCCCTTGTTTCTGGAAGAGCCTGTAGCTAGGGATTCACCCACTTGTGAGGTCTACCATCCTGCTTGTCCTAGGAGAAAGCAGAAATGCTTATCTGTAATAGGTGTTCTCCTAGGACAGCAGAATGTTAGTCCTCAGGAAACCCGCTCGCCACCCTGCGGAGTTGGATTTTCTCCTAGTTCATTTTTCGTAATTCTATATTATGAGACTGAAGAGGGACTGCACATGAACGCGTGGATAGTGGCATGCTCAGGGTGCCAGTCAGTTTTCTGTGCCGGGCTCCATCTATGATGTCATCCACTTGTGAGGACTAACATTCTGCTGTCCTAAGAGAATACTTGTTACAGGTAAGCAGCTCTGCTTTCTCCTGCATTATGACAGATGCTGGATGGGGAAGGAAAGAATATTAAAGATATGAGTTAAAGGGTATTTTCTAGTGATGCTAGATGTAATCTGATATCTCAGAGCTGATTAGAAAGTATGATTATGGTTTTGTGAAAATTTAAAATGCACCTGCTCAACCTGGTAAATTTCCTTATTTCATATATTCCATTCAGCATCATGTGAGAAGTGCTTTGGTTTTGTTGGTGGATATAGTAAATAAAATATGAGAAAACTAGGCTTCCTTATTTGCACTTAATTTTTGTGAGTTTTTTTTTCTCCTGAAGTACCATTTTAAGTTTAAGCCTGTCCATTTTGCAGTGTATGGGAGCAGAACAAACTACTACCCAGCATACTAAACATTTTTATTTAGTGTGTGTATGTATATATAATTACAAAGTTCCTGTTAAAAGATTTTATAGTCTAAATTGGAACAGAGAGGTTCTGCGACTTATTCAGGGATTAAAGGTAAGTTGAGTGGGGCGGAGCAATAGTGGAGTAAAGGAGTACAGAGCAGCAGGCTGCGAACCAGAGAAACCAGGATTGAAATCCTACGGCTACTCCTTATGACCTTAGGCAAATCACTTTACCCTCAGGTACAAACTTTGTCCTAGATTCATCAAAAGGCTATAAATTTTGCATGAATAGTGCCAGCGCTAAAAACTACTACCCAGCGCTAAAAACTACTACCCAGCATACTAAACATTTTTATTTAGTGTGTGTGTGTGTATATATAATTACAAAGTTCCTGTTAAAAGATTTTATAGTCTAAATTGGAACAGAGAGGTTCTGCGACTTATTCAGGGATTAAAGGTAAGTTGAGTGGGGCGGAGCAATAGTGGAGTAAAGGAGTACAGAGCAGCAGGCTGCGAACCAGAGAAACCAGGATTGAAATCCTACGGCTACTCCTTATGACCTTAGGCAAATCACTTTACCCTCAGGTACAAAATTTGTCCTAGATTCATCAAAAGGTTATAAATTTTGCATGAATAGTGCCAGCGCTAAAAAAAAAAAAAAAAAAGCATGGTTAGGGTAAATTTTCACTTACTGATTAGTGCTTCACATAGGTAGGAAGAAGTTCTTGAGAAAAACATTGAAGTGTTACCAGCAAAGAGAGAGAAAATACAATGCATGCAGTATTTCAAGATCCATAACCAAAAGAAAAATCTAATTGAGATGAATAACTCTGTCAACAGTGGCACATCTACAAAAAGAAAGAGTGAAGTGAATAACAAATCTCAACTAATATCTTATAAGGAGTCCAGGAAAAGCAATAATCTTAGAGAGTACCTGGAAGGCTATGACCACAAATGCTCATAGTTTGGGAAATAAAATCCCAGATCTGCAGGCCCTAATGACTGAGGCAGAATTGGACATTGTTGCTATCACAGAAACATGGTTCACAGAATCTCATGAATGGGATACAACAATACCAGGCTACAACTTGTTAAGGAAGGACAGAGAGGATAGAAAAGGGGGAGGTGTGGCTCTTTATATTAGAAACAACATCCAAGCATCTGAGCTACAAGGAAGTTGGGGTAAGGAAGAAGCTCTATGGCTCGACCTAAAAAAAGATGACGGAGCGTCCATTTATATTGGAGTGGTTTACAGGCCTCCAAACCAAAAGGAAGAGCTGGACAGAGATCTGGTTGAAGACATCCATAAGATAGGTAAGAAGGGAGAAGTGGTGATCGTGGGTGACTTTAATATGCCAGATGTAGACTGGAAAATCCCATCTGCAGAAACTAAAAATAGTAGAGCGATAGTGGATGCCATGCAAGTATCTTTGTTCAAACAAATGGTGTTGGAACCCACGAGAGAAGGAGCTATACTCGACTTAGTGCTCACTAATGCAGATAATGTCTCAGATGTCCAGGTGGGCGCCCACCTCAGCAGTAGTGATCATCAAACGGTATGGTTTAATATCACTAAAAGAATAGGGAAAAGAACTACAAAGACCCGAGTTTTACAGTTCAAAAACACAGACTTCGAGGAAATGGGGAAGTACCTGGAGGAAGAACTTAAAGGATGGGAGAACGAGAGAGATGTGGATCAACAGTGGACCAATCTAAAAGGAGCAATCACCAAGGCAACTGCTCTATATGTTAGAAATGTAAAGAAAAGCAAAAGAAAATTGAAACCTATCTGGTTCTCAAAGGAGGTGGCTGACAAAATTAAAGCTAAAAGAATAGCATTCAAGAAATATAAAAGATCCCAAAGGAAGGAGCACAAAGAAGAATATTTGTATCAACTGAGGGAGACAAAGAAATTAATCAAGTTGGCAAAAAGTCAAGCAGAAGAGAGGATTGCCAAGGAGATAAAAAATGGTGACAAAACATTTTTCAGATACATCAGCGAAAAGAGAAAGGTCCAAAGTGGTATAGTGAAATTGAAAGGTGGTAATGATCAATGTGTGGAGAGAGACGAAGAAATGGCAGAAATATTAAACGAATACTTCAGCTCTGTGTTCACTAAAGAAGACCCTGGAGAAGGACCATCTCTACACAACAAGAAACTGGAGGGAAGTGGAATGGATGAAAATCCTTTTACAGTAGAAAATGTGTGGGAAGAGCTAAAGAACCTGAAAGTGGACAAAGCCATGGGGCCTGATGGGATTCATCCAAGGATATTGAGGGAGCTCAGAGATGTTCTGGCGGGTCCGCTGTGTGACCTGTTCAATAGATCCCTAGAAACGGGAGTGGTGCCGAGTGATTGGAGAAGAGCGGTGGTGGTCCCGCTTCACAAGAGTGGGAACAGGGAGGAAGCTGGCAACTACAGACCGGTTAGCCTCACTTCGGTGGTGGGAAAAGTAATGGAGTCACTGCTGAAAGAGAGAATAGTGAACTATCTACAGTCCAGAGAATTGATGGACCAGAGGCAACATGGATTCACCAGGGGAAGATCCTGTCAGACAAATCTGATTAACTTTTTTGACTGGGTAACCAAGGAATTGGATCGAGGAAGAGCGCTTGATATCATATACTTGGATTTCAGCAAAGCTTTTGATACAGTTCCGCACAGGAGACTGGTGAATAAAACGAGAAGCTTAGGAGTGAGGGCCGAGGTGGTGACCTGGATTGCAAATTGGCTGACGGACAGAAGACAATGTGTGATGGTAAATGGAACCTTCTCTGAAGAGAGAGCGGTTTTAAGTGGTGTACCGCAAGGATCGGTGTTGGGACCGGTCCTGTTCAATATCTTTGTGAGCGACATTGCGGACGAGATAGAAGGTAAGGTTTGTCTTTTTGCGGATGACACTAAGATCTGCAACAGAGTGGACACGCCGGAAGGAGTGGAGGGAATGAGACGGGATCTAAGGAAACTGGAAGAGTGGTCGAAGATATGGCAGCTCAGATTCAATGCCAAGAAGTGCAAAGTCATGCATATGGGGAGTGGAAATCCGAATGAACTGTATTCGATGGGGGGGGAAAAGCTGATGTGCACGGAGCAGGAGAGGGACCTTGGGGTGATAGTGTCTAATGATATGAAGTCTGCGAAACAATGCGACAAGGCGATAGCAAAAGCCAGACGAATGCTGGGCTGCATAGAGAGAGGAATATCGAGTAAGAAAAGGGAAGTGATTATTCCCTTGTACAGGTCCTTGGTGAGGCCTCACCTGGAGTACTGTGTTCAGTTCTGGAGACCGTATCTACAAAAAGACAAAGACAAGATGGAAGCGGTACAGAGAAGGGCAACCAAGAAGGTGGAGGATCTTCATCGGATGACGTACGAGGAGAGATTGAAGAATCTAAATATGTACACCCTGGAGGAAAGGAGGAGCAGAGGTGATATGATACAGACTTTCAGATACTTGAAAGGTTTTAATGATCCAAAGACAACGACAAACCTGTTCCATAGGAAAAAAATCAGCAGAACCAGGGGTCACGATTTGAAGCTCCAGGGAGGAAGATTCAGAACCAATGTCAGGAAGTATTTCTTCACGGAGAGGGTGGTGGACACCTGGAATGCCCTTCCGGAGGATGTGGTGAAGACCAGAACTGTGAAGGACTTCAAAGGGGCGTGGGATAAACACTGTGGATCCATAAAGTCAAGAGGCCGCCAATGAAGAGTGGGTGACTCGCCAGAATGACGGCTACTGCCTGGAGACAATACCCTTATTCAATAA
Source organism: Rhinatrema bivittatum (assembly GCF_901001135.1). Taxonomy (NCBI): domain Eukaryota; kingdom Metazoa; phylum Chordata; class Amphibia; order Gymnophiona; family Rhinatrematidae; genus Rhinatrema; species Rhinatrema bivittatum. Next base: position 231,366,625 of record NC_042617.1, on the reverse strand, counting down.
ACATACACATGCTTACTGTGACTCCAACATCGCTCTAAGCTTCAACAGCAAGAGGAAATGTGGAAAAATGGATTTACACTCACAAAGAGGGGAGTAGCTGGCTTGTTACGGCGGTTACTACCCCAAACCAAATAAGCCTGATGCTTCACCTTCAATGCATATACAGCATAGTTCTCTGCTTCAACGGCAGGGGAGAAGAAAAAAGTGTTCGCACTCACAAAGTGGGGAGTAGCTGGCTTGTTACGGCGGTTACTACCCCAAACCAATTGTGTCCGATACTTCACTTTCGATGCATATCCAGCATGGCTCTCTGCTTCAACAGCATGGGAGAAGACTGATACATCACGCATTTCCAGCATAGCTCCCTGCTTCAACAGCAGGGGAGAAGAAAAACAACCAATAAGGACTGTATAACATAGTCTGGGTAAAACAAATAAGCATGGGTGTAGCTTGCTTATTGCGGCGGTTACTACCCCTACTACCCCTAACTAATCAAGCTAGATATTTCAATGGTGGGGGTGGAAGGGAAATAGAACCAAGAGCTAAGAGAAACAGATAAGTATGAGAGAAAAAAACGTGTGAAGCTTGCTGGGCAGACTGGATGGGCCGTTTGGTCTTCTTCTGCCGTCATTTCTATGTTTCTATGTTTCTATGTATTTTACCACAGCACGTGTTAAATTTATCGCTGCCGCGATATTTATACTTTGCAAGCTGAGAATTGCCCAGACAGGCATTTCCTTGTTTTGGGCTGCTGAGAGACACTTCATAAGGCTCTCATCTATTTATACCACTATAGGAGGGTCATTTAGTAACCCGAGGGTGATGATCTAGTGGTGGACTAGGGTTTTCGGGGCCAGCTTTACATGCACAGTCAGATGTACGAACAGCACAGTACACAACAGTGAAGACTGAATTTGATTTGGAGTGAGGAAAGGTACACAAAGATGAGAATTCAACAATCTTCTCTCGCCCTAGCTTGATGCATTTCTACCTGGGTACTATTAAGCTAGGGCGAGAGAAGATTGTTGAATTCTCATCTTTGTGTATCTTTCCTCATTCCAAATCAAATCAATAAACATTATTAAAACACCAGCCTCTCAGTACATCTAATCTACTGTCAGGCCTCAGAAAGGCCTCTCGGTTCCTTCCTTGCTACCACCTGACTCGCTGACTCGCTGCTAGGATAGCCCCCTGACGTCGCAGAAGGGGCTGGGTGAGTGATTTTAAATCCACACTCCCCCCAGACGCCCCCACCACTCACTTGAGGGCCGTTATCTGACTTTTACACAACTTACCACCTCTCGGGGACTCCTCAATCCCTGCCGGCCTCTGGTTCCTCGATCGGACGCCTCTCTCCTCTCAGCCGTCGACGAACTCCGCAGGGGCTTTCCCCGCAGCACAACCATCTCACCAACGGAAGAACCCAGCGAACTGACCCCCCTCGAACGCACCTGCACCCGACGTCACTAATCTACTGTCAGGCCTCAGAAAGGCCTCTCTGTTCCTTCCTCGCTACCACCTGACTCGCTGCTAGGACAGCCCCCTGATGTCGCAGAAGGGGCCGGGTGAGTGATTTTAAATCCACACTCCCCCCCAAGCGCCGTGCACCGCGCGCCGAAGGAGCGCGTCCAAAGGAGCAGGCCCCTTTGCATGCCCCTTCGCGCAGCCCCAACTTATTGCCACCAGAAGCAAAAATAAAAATGATTACAAAAACACCACCTTCAAGCAAACAACCCACACCCCTCCCAAACATCCATTCAACACACGATACACACAACCAAACCCCGCAACAAACTAAAACAACCAACAAACAAAAGCAATTCAAATATCCAACTCTCAAACTACTTACTACTCTCTTTCATACTTATCAACACCCGCTCAATATTAAAAAAAATCCCTCTAATCAATGACCGATTCCAAACCTGATTTCATCGCAATAACAGAAACCTGGCTCAAAAAAACTGATGCCGTACTAATTAACCAACTATCCAACCAAGACTACAACACCACCTCAATTCCCAGAAAAAACAAAAAAGGAGGTGGCTTAATGCTTAATGCTTATCTCAAAAAAAACCCTTCAACTCAAACTTCGCTCATTAAACATATCTCCACCATTTGAAATTGCGTTATTTGATTCACCTAAACTACAGATCTGCCTTGCTTACTGTCCCCCTGGAACCCTCGGAAAAAAAACTGCTCACCATTCATAGAATATATCATGAAGAACAAACCCATCATAATCCTTGGAGACTTCAACATTCTCATGCACCCTCGCAATCTAAAACATGCCAAACCATCACCGATGCCCTCTCAAATTTAAATCTAAACCAAATAATCCAATCACCAACTCACAAAGCTGGCCACACTATCGACCTCATCTTCATCAACACTGATTTCTGGCACGCAAACTCTATTCAAACCAAAGAAATACCCTGGTCTGACCACCACCTCATCCAAGTGACTCTAAACGCCAACTCCAGCTTTAAACCTCCCAAAACATCTCCAAATATAATCTCCTACCATCCACCATTCAACACAGATCTCCTTCAAAAATCTCTTCAAGAAGAACTTAACAACATAAACCTAACAAATTCTGAGACTGCAACTTCATCTTGGATAAATATTACAAAAAAAAGTGGCAGACTCCATTAACCCCATCATCACTAAATCTATACAACAATCCAAACACAAGAACCAATGGTATAATAAAAACATAAGGATTGCCAAACGACTACTCAGGAAAAAAGAAAGGGAATGGAGAAAAACCAAAAACACCACCACACTAAATAATTATTGGACCAGCTTAACTGAGTACAAAAACATCATCAACAATGCAAAAAAGGAATTCTTCTCCAAAAAAATCTCCAAATTTCATCATAATCCCAGAATGTTGTTCACAATAGTTCAGAAACTTATCAAAACCACTCAAGACTTCACATCCACCAAACATGGAAGTGAAGACTTCGCTGATTTCTTCAACACCAAAATATCTCACTTAATCCAATCCAACTTAACCGACAACAACCAAAGCACCAAACTTAACGCCAAATTAACTTCATCATGGTCCAACTTTGATACCGCATCCACACTTGAAATTGTCTATTATAAACAAAATGAACCCCGCCAGCCATCCAATTGATAGCATCCCAATAACAACCCTTAAATCAATAGAACCCACCATATCAAAAACCATTACCAAAATTGTTAATCTTTCTATAACTGAAGGTAATTACCCCATATGCCTCAAATCGGCTGTCATAAAACCAATCCTAAAAAAACCCAACCTTGATCCTGAAATACTCTCCAACTATCGCCCCATATCAAACCTCTCATTCATTGTCAAAACCCCATTGAAAAAGTCGTACACACTCAACTTGACGACTATCTTGAAACAAAATCCTTCACCCATCCCAGTATGGATTTAGAAAAAACCTAAACACTGAATCTCTCCTTATCTCCCTAAATGACATTATTATAAGAGGCTTTGACAAGGGAGAAAAATACCTCCTCATACTCCTTGACCTCTCGGCCGCCTTCGATTCAGTAAACCACAAGATACTGTTGGAACAACTAACTCAAATTGGTTTAACTGGGACAACCCTACAATGGTTCTCCTCCTACCTATCTGACCGTACATGCCAAGTATTAATCAAAAACAAGCCATCAAAAATGATCAACCTTAACACTGGAGTCCCTCAAGGATCTGCTTTATCTGCCACCCTTTTCAACATTTACCTTCTCCCCATCTGCCAACTACTTGAAGAGCACAAAATCACACATTTCCTGTATGCTGATGACATTCAGCTTCTAATTCCCATACATAACTCTATCGAAGACACCTACAAGAAAACCTCAGATCTAATGGTTTCAATCAAACATCTCCTAAATTCTTTGAAGCTAATAATCAATTTTGAAAAACTGAAATAATTCTCATGGACAAAAAACAGAATCCAGCGCCACCACCCCTGACAATTCCAGACAAACACATATCTATAATCCCCACCAACCACACCAGGAACCTCGGAGTCATCATTGAGAAAGATCTCTCTTTTAAGAACCACATATGAAATAAAACCAAAGGAGGCTACCACAGACTCTTAACCCTAAGACATCTGAAACCATTTCTCAACCCAGACGATTTCAGAACAGTCCTGCAACTACTCATTTTCTCCACATTCGACTATTGCAACTCCTTACTAGTAGGAATACCCTTTTCAACCCTCAAACCTCTACAAATATTACAAAACTCAGCAGCCAGAGTCCTAACAGGAACAAAAAGAAATGACCACATAACGCCCATATTAACATCGCTTCACTGGTTTCCTATTACTGCACGTATTGCCTACAAAGCAATGACCATCATTCACAAAATTTTAAACAAAGATGACCAAGGCCTAAACACGCTTAACATAACTCCTCAAAAACCCTCTAGAAACCTTCGCTCCAATAACTCAAGTTACTTAAACATCCCTACCATAAAAGATGCACATCTGACAACAACAAGAGAAAGAGCCTTCTCCATTGCATCCCCCAAACTCTGGAATACACTACCTGAAGACTTGAGAACTCAGCACAACATAAAAACGTTCATAAAAGACCTAAAAACGTTTTTCTTCCGCAAATTCTTCACTGACCCACTATCAACTGACCATACCAACCATCAAATGAACTCTCAACTCTAATCCCCAACCAAACTCGCTTCCCTCCACTTCCAACCCAAGAATAGTTATTTGACCTGACTTGCTTATTTCTATATATGCTCATTCTATTATAATGTTTCAATACTGTTAAGAAAATAATATTCACTTTGTAAACCGTTATGATGGCTCTACCGAATAACGGTATATACAACTCATCAAATAAATAAATAAATACATCGATAGCTTAGCCCTTGATAAGATATGAAGCCCTCAAATAGCAACATCTCCAACAGCCTGTGTAAATAACCATGTCTTTAAATATTTTTTGAATGTCTAATAATTTGATTGTAATCTCAAATCAATAGGCCCAGCTAGTGAAATCGCTCTCGCTCTCTGACTTTAGTCATGTGAGCAGATTTAACAGACATAATTGCTAAAAAAAACAAAAAAAACCCCCCTTTATTTGCTGATTGTAAATTTCACTGTGGCGTATGAATCTGTAAAGAAGCATTTAACCGTTCTATCTTCACATTAATTGATTTGTGTATTAAGCAAGGAACTTCATATTTAGACCTGTATTTTATCGGTAACCAGTGTAATTCTTTTAATAGAGGTGTAATGTGGTCATATTTTTTAGCACCTGTTAAAACTCTGGCAGCATCATTCTGTAATAATTGCAGTGGTCTGAGTATTATCTGGAAGACCAAAAAGAAGGGTGTTACAGTAATCAATCTTGGAAAACAGAACTTGTAAAACGGTTCTAAAATCATTAAAATATAAAAAAAGGTTTTTTTCTTTTTAAGATACGGAGTTTGTTAAAACCATCTCTGATCATATTACTTATGTTCACTTTTCATAATCGCCCCTAAATCCCGGGCCAGCTTAACTAACCTCAAATCAAAGAAGCCAATTTTATAAGAGGTAATTACATTAGACTCAAGTCTTTTGCTTAAATACACTATTTCAGTCTTTTGATTATTTAGTGCTAGTTTAATATGCGCAAGCAGTTGTTGGATTGAAGACATATATTCTCAGAATTTTAATGTGCTTTCAGTGGATGCATTAATGGAAAGAAGAATCTGTACGTTGGCGAATATATAAAAAGTTATGCCTTAATCACATAACAGCTTGCAAAATGGCAACATATAAATATTAAACAATGTTGCTGATAAGGATGAAGTCTGAGGTACTCCTAAACTTGTTTTGGAATTTGATATTCCAATCCTAACCGTAAATGAATGGTCATGTAAAGAAGTGAATCAAGACAAAACTTTTACAGATAGTCCAAATTCTGAGAGCCTGTCAGTTAAAATATTGTAATTTACAGTATCAAATGCTGTAAATATATCTGTAAGGTTAACCAGAGTCCATACCTCTCAGAATAGTATGTCAGTGCAATTAAGGGTCTCCGTACTAAAAAATTTCCTAAAACCAAACTGAGATGGATATAAAACATCAATAAAATCAGCTACTTGTTTTTGTATTACTTTTTCTATACATTTAGATAAAAAAAAGGTTTGATACTGGTCTAAAATTACTTAAAATTGTCACATCAGATTCTTATTTTTTTAAATAGGTTTTATAACCACGGCTTTTATGCTGTCAGGAAATTTTTCTTCTTCAAGAGAGAGATTAACAGTAGTTTTTCCGGCATTAAAAATGTGTGTGACACTTTCGCATGCAGCATTACTACCCCACTTAAACTCCTCCCCTTTGACAAAAAAGTTGCATTTGCATCTCGTGATGCAATAAATACTGCATGCATTCTGGTGTTAACGGCCTAATGCATTTTGATGAATGACCCTGTTTGATTGTAAGTGCCTCTAGGGATAAGGAAATACTCACAGTAGCTGAATGGAATCTGCTTTGAAGTGCCAAAAAGTGGATTAAAATAAATTGTTTCCATATGCCAGTGGAGTATGTTGAAGTATTTCAGGACTCATGATAGTGGTAGTCATGCTTAAATGATGCTGCTGAAGCCCCCCAACCTTTTAAAGGAGACAAAGGATATAGAGAACATTTTTCTTCATAAAAATTCTTTAAATTGTTACAATGTCCTCACTGCTCTTGTAGATGGTATTGCTTGTGTTTCCAAACAAGGAATGTGACAATGGGAGAAGAGATGGCCCTGAAGCTTTATACAGTGAAACCCCTTTGCCATCAATGTCCAAGGAATTAACTCCACCTGCCCCCTCACATTCTTTTAAGTGAAATGTAAACAGCATTGTCCATGGTACATGAGAAACATTAAGACTGAGGCATAAGGGTTGCCTAGATATATTTTTTTATCTTTTTAAAAATGAATTGTTCTTAAGAAATGGTTTGGGAATGTAACTTTGAAAAGGGGAGAGTATGATAAAATGAGAAAATTGGAAAAAAAACTAAAAGGAGCAGTTGCAAAGGTTAAAAGTCTGTATGATGATTTTAAAACACTATATTGAAAGCAGAAACTAGATGTATTTCATGTATTAAAACTGGTAGAACGAAGACCAAATGAGTGCCATCATGGTTAAATGGTGAAGTGGAAAAGGCTATTAGAGCCAAAAGGATATCTTTCAAACACTGAAAGGCGGATACAAATGAAGAAAATAGATTATTAGCTTTGGTAAATTAGATGGTAAAGCATTAATAAGGGAGGCCAAAAGAGAATTTGAGAAGCTTGCTGGAGAAGCAAACACTCAAATAAAAACTTGAAGTATATTTGAAGTAAGAAGCTTGTGAGGGAATTGATGGGACCATTAGATGACCAAGGAAGAAAAGGAGTGCTCAGGGAAATTAGGCCATAACGGGGTGGGGGGATGATTTTTTTGCTTTGGACTTTAATCAGAAGGGTGGTGGGGTAGATTACCTACACTGGAAATACAGTTTGAGGATGATGATTCAGAGGAATTGAATCAAATCATGGTGAACTCGGAAGATGTAATAGAGCAAATTGACTGTAAAAGCTAAAATTAAATTGCAGACATTACTGGTAATCTCTGACTTCTCATTCAAATTATTAATGTTCATTTTTAAAAAGTTTCAGGAGCGATCTTAGAAATTACAGACCACTGAGCTTGATGTCTGTGCCTGGCAATTGTTAGAAACTATTGTGAAGAAAAGAATTATTTGCTATTGTTATGAAAAAAGTTTACCAAAGGACAACAGAGACAGTGTATTTCTCATAATCAAAAGCCTTTATTTCTTTTGCGCATAAGGAAGTCAGCTCCTAAGCCTGAGAGACTGACTTGGTTAGATATTGAATTGGCTAGTCTTAAATACAGTTTTGCCCTAGCAATTAACACACTCCTTTGATTTAAGGTCACAAGGTGAAAGGAAACAGTTGCTTACATCTGACATTCCAAAAAGTCCTGGGAAACTAACTAACCTTGAAGATCTACTTTTTTTTTATGACTCTTTACTGTGGGTTTAAGACTACAAAGAGATACATTATTTCTTCTGCTATCTAAAGGGAGACAGTTCGAAAGAAGGCCTCAAATTGCAAGCAGTACCCCCCTGGAATTCCACCGCACAGATGCCTACCATACATTTTTATCACGGTCCCTCTTTTGGTCCAGGGGGAAATGCTTGTCTTAAATATTTATTATATTTTCACTCATGCATACAAAAAACATCCCAGGAGGGTTTTCGGTGTCAGTATAGTGAGAAAGGTGTGTCAGTAAATTGTCTATAGCTTGCATGTGATTTCTAATACTACCATTTATTAATGGTACAACAAGAAGAATGGAACAAGAATGGAACAAGAAGAATTAATAAATTGGCAAACCCCTCCTTTGTCAGCAAGCAACATGTCTAGCGCCATATGATTATCTAGAACTACTTCTTTAAGAGATTTGATCTCTTGTTGCATTATTTATTTTATTTATTTATTTTCTTTTTTATACCGACATTCGATCGAAATATCACATCAGTTTAATTACTTCCATAATCTTCATTGTCTCATTCATTGTAACTTCCACAGTGGCAGAAATATTTTTTAAAGCACTTTCAAGTTCAAAAACTCTTAAACCAGGAAAACAGTCCTCAAAATATGATGAAAGGATCACGGTCCATCTGGAAATCAAATAGGTGACCTGTGCCTTCTCTTAGGGGCAAATCAGTACTGACGATGTTTGTTGAAAGAAAACAATGGTACAATGTATCCAAAGGAAAACTGAGCAGTAATATTAAGGAAATAGTCTTTACTGCTCCCCACGTTGCAAAGAACCACAGTCCTGAGGTATTATAAACTGATAGTCTTCTGTCATTCATTTTTACCTCAGAGGTGGTGAAGTAGATTTTTGATATGTTCCCTCAGGTTACAACAGGAATGCCCAACACAGAGCAGCCTTGTGCTTTAATATAAGCCTTGGCAAGCAGAAACATGGGTGAAGGGGTGTACTCATCATGAGTATGGTTCCCAGTACAACTGAGGTTGCATCCATAACCAGAAGGGCAGGTTCCCTAAATCCTTTTCTCAGCCTCCATAGGGCACAGCTGACGAACTGGCTGCTCTTGCTGCGGTCACAACGAGGTAGAGTCCTGTTAAAGCATGGAGGATAAATTCCACCGCACAGATGCCTACCATACATTTTTTATTATCACACTAAGTAGACAGATGTAATAGGGCAGAGTTAATATGGATTTAGCAAAGGGAAGTCTTGTTTTACAAATTGATAAATTTGTTTATCTTGAGTTTTTTTTCTTTTCTTTTCCCTTTTTTTTTTTCCCCCAGAAGACATTTGACAAAGTCCCTCAAGATATTACTGAGGAAATTAGTGTAATGGGTTAGCAGACACTGTCTTCTGGTGTATTGATAACTGGCTAATACATAGGAATAGTTATTTCTTTCAGTGGAGGAAGGTAAATAGTGGAGTGCCCCAGGGATCTGTTCTGGGATTGGTACTTTTTAATATAATTATAAATGATCTGGGAAAGGGAGTAACAAGTGAGGTGATCAGATTGGCAAATGAAACAAAATTAAGTGCTGTCAGAGCTGGGCCAGTTGTGAGGAATTGCAAAAGGACCTTGAGACTGAAGGATTGGGTGTCTAAATGGCAGATGAAATTTAATATGGATACGTGAAGATTGATGCTGGGATCTATATGGGATATTCTCATCCAGGAAAAGGATCTTGAATTGGTGGACAATACTTTGAAATCCTCAGCCAAGTGTATCAAAAAAAGAATGCGTCTCTATCAATCCATAAGTAACTCTGCTTTCAGGATGTTTCTAATGGAATATGCATTTAGGTAATATCATGCAGATGTATCTCATGCATAGTCATTAGGGATATCCTAAAAACCTGGCAGGTTTGCGGTTCTCAAGGATTGTCATTGTGAATTCTAGTGCCTTAGGGTGCTCTCCAAGGACAAGCAGGATGGTCGTCCTCACATATGGGTGACATCAGATGGAGCCCGGCACGGAAAACTTTTGTCAATTTCAAGAAACGTTTGTCAATTTCGAGAAACTTTGACTGGCACACTTAGCATGCCAAGCATGCCGCTAACCACGCTTCTACGCGGGGACCCTCTTCAGTCTCTTCCTTTCTGCGAAGCTTTTGCCTCGCAGTCGTGGAGCTCGCACTTTTTTATTCTGATTTTTGCAGTTTTTGCACACTACTGTGTTGCGTAGGGTCCTTCGTGTTTTTCGGGTCCTCTGTCATGCTCTGGTAAGTCCATCGAGTTTTCGCAGTCTATCGCCGACTGCTTCACCCCCAGTGACCGCTTACCATGGACCGCGCACTGCAGTCGACTGGTTTTCGCCGATGTCACCCAGTACCCCCGGACTATGTCCATCACAGACCCCCCCCATGAGGCCTGTGTCCTCTGCCTTGGAGCATCTCACGATGTCAGTGGTTGTGATCTCTGGGCCCAGATGACCAAGGACTGTCTGGCACGCATTGATAAGATGGAAAATTTGTTCAGTCCCAAAAGATTGGATCTGTCATTGGCTTCTGGGACCTCTACCCCACTCGGGAAGGAGGTTCCGATCTCAACCTCTTCGGGGTCGCCCCCACAACAGTTTCCAGGTGCTGAGCTGGGGACCAAGCGCGTTCTTTGTCATCCCTTTCCCGGTTGAGTTTCTCACGGTCGCCATTGGTTCCAGGCAAATACCGTGGTGACAATCGAGAAAGATCGAAGAAACATCTGTCGTCGTCTTCCAAGCAGGACCATGGACAGGCATCGACATCTGAACCTACCTTGAAGCGGTCTCGGGCGGAGGAAGCAATTCCCTCAACCCTTCCGAAGCCTCTAGGCAGCCTCCACAGACACTGGTGGAGGGCTCAGGGCCCCCAGTGGTCCTGGGGATGTCCTGATTCTGCCGCTTCAAGTTGTTTTGTCCTCGGCTGCCTTTTTAGGAGTAGTTGGAGAGGTGCATGTGGTTGGCGTTTGGCCGGGCCCTGCCCTGCGGGAGCCATCTCCACTAGTGCTTGCGCCTTTACTGGAATGGCTCGATATGCTGCTTGTTGTCCTACCAACACAGTCAGCACTGATTCCCCAAGCCCCTTCACGGCCGAAGGGAGCATCGCTGTTGCTGACACGACTCCCATTCCAGTGAGTGACTTCTCAGAGGAGGAAGGGTCATCGGGTCCGTTGGCATCTTGGGGACATATGGCACTCCGCCACCTCCCAGCTCTTCCCCCCCCCCCCCAGGGCCATCAGGATCGGTGCCTTTGGTGCCACCAATTCCCCCCCCCCCACACAGTTAGACCTGTTGGCACTTATTCGGCCTCGAGGCCCGCCGATGCCCTCTGTTCCCTCTTTGGTGCCTGCAAGGCCTACACTTCGGGTGCAGTTGCATGCTCAGCCCCCTGCATCCCCTTTATGATCCTTGGGAAGGAGAGACGTCCATGTCTTCCACAGAGGAATCAGAGGATCTGCCTTTGGAGCTCTCCCCACTGGAGGAGCGGGGGAAGTGGCCCCCCCCCCCGAGGATCTTTCCTTTATGGGGTTCGTAAAGACCATGGCAGTATCCATGCCTTTCCATTTCTTAATGGAGCAATACACTAGGCACAAGATGCTAGAGATTCTTCAATTCCTGGATGCCCTGAAAGATGTCGTGGCGGTACTGGTTCATATTCAAGAAGCTGGTGGCCCGCCTCTGGGAGCACCCCATCTCGGTGCCACAGGTGACTCGAAAGACGGACACAGTTTACCTGGTCCAACCTACCACAGGGTTTGAGTGCAGACAGCTCCCATATCAGTCGGTGGTGGTGGAATCGGCCTTGAAGAAGGCAAGGAGGCTTCCCACTCATGCTCCCAGGACGGGAGTATAGAGCCTTTGATGCCCTTGGATGCCAAGTATACCAGGGCGCAATGTTAACTGCCCAGATCTCTTGTTACCGATTTATACATGGGTCAGTACTCCTGGAACCTGTGGAAACAGGCCCTTGAGTTTAGTGAACGTCTTCCAAAGCAATTCCATGAGGAATTCCATAAGGTAGTACAGCAGGGCCTTGAGTGTGATATGCACGAAGTCCGCTCTTCATATGTCCGAGATTGCTATGAGAACCGCTGCAGCTGGCATCAGAACTTGACAGATGGCATGGCTGCGTGCCTCAGATCTCCTCAGTCCTGCCTGGCTGATTTGCCATGCACGGGAGAAAATCTGTTTGGAGACAGAATCAAGGAGGTGGTGGTGCAACTGAAGGACTATCACGAGATCTTTCAGCAATTGTCAGCTAGTACCTCTGACACTGAACCGCCCAAAAAACCCCCTCGGCAATACCCAAAGTGGCCTTTTTACCGGCCACACAAATACTATCCACCGGCACCGAGGGCCAGACCTAAACAGACTCTACCCAGAGAGAGGTTGAGACAACCTTGGATGCCTCGGCCGACCTCAGTTCCACCACAGAACCCCGCCACAGGATTTTGACTGGCGGCCAGGAAGCATGAGCCAGCTCTCTCTGTGGGGCGCCTGTTGTGTCCGGTGCCCGACGCCCTCTCTCAGCCCTCCTTACCTCTAGCGCCTCCCTCTCTGTCCGCGGGAAGACTGGCTACCGCGGCGTTCTCCTGCCAGTTTTCCTCGGGCGCTCCTGGACCGGCTTGATGCTGCAATCGCCATGTTTCCTGGAGGCCTAAGGGCGCGTGCGCGGCCCTGATTGAAGTACTGGCATTGGCGTGAACCTCGTGGGCGTCACCCGAATATGACGTCACACGCGACGGATATTTAAGGTCTTGGAATTTGCTAACACATCGAGTTAGCAAAGGGTTTCGCTACCTTAGCTAATCTGCCTCCTCGGACTTACCAGAGGTACCCGCTCCTCGGGGTCCTCGCTCTCTCCTTGTTTTTTTCAGGTGACAGTCTGGAACCAGTACTTGCTCCTCGAGGGCCCTGATCCCAGACTTGCTTCGTATACTCCTCTGCCTGGAAGTCTTCACTACCAACTATATCAGCTACATCAGTGAGTTACGATCATTCTCTCTGAGCTTTCCCTGGAACCAGGTACTCACTCCTTGAGGGCCTATACTTTCCAGCTCATGGGATTCATTGGGACATTTTGTGAGTGTTACCATCTGCATATACCCTGCCTGCTCACTATATCTCAGTCTCTTCAGCTCAGCCTCCAGGAATCGCTGTTCCAGTATCTGAGGGACTACAGCCCAGCCGGGCTTACCAGCTCACTACTGCCATCTCTGGTGGTTCAGTATACTGTCTAATAAAGAACTAGTGTTTGTTTGTCTCCTAACTCTGAGCCTGACCAGTGATCCCTCTTGAGATCATTCCCCAGGGGCATGATCATCTGCCACTGGTCCAAGGATCCACCCTCAACTCTCAAATATACTACAAATCCCGAACGGATTGCTAACTACTATCTGATTGCTTCTCACCGTCAAGCATCAGATTCAGAACAGGGGAGAAAGCCTGATACTTCACTTTCAATGCATATCCAGCATAACTCTCTGCTTCAGCGGCAGGGGGAATGAAGAAAAGTGGCTCTATAAACAGACAACCAACAAGGACTGAATTACATAGTCTGGGAAAACAAATAAGCATGGGTGTAGCTTGCTTATTGCGGCGGTTACTATCCCTAACTAATTAAGCTAGATATTTCACTTAGATGCAGTTCCAACACTGCTCTCTACATTAATGGTGGGGGTGGAAGGGAAATAGAACCAAAAGGTTACTAAGAGTGGGGGGCGCTGTTTCCGGCGGATGCGCGCAGTCGCATAAAAACTTCACTCCGCTCACCCGCTCGCTATAAACCCCGCTGACAGCGGCAAAATTGCGCGAATTCGCCGGTTTTTTCTACCCTCGATACGCGGAATCCCTCTCTTGCCTGTGGGTATGGCAGCGAAAAGAAAGACCACCGACCTGCGGCAATTTTCATTCGAAAAAGCGGCGGCACTGTCGGGCCAAGATGGCGGCACTGGGCCAGACGCGGCGGGGACTACATCTCTCCTAGAATCGGAGCAAGCTGTGGTCCAGCGCTGCAGTGAAGAAACCCCTGACGCAGCACTGCTAACTAGAGCAGAAGCCAGAACATGGTTCATGGAAATCAGAGCGGATTTAAAACAACATCGTGCGGACATCATGGCGTCTGTGGCGGATCTGAAGGAGGATCTTGCTGCATTAGGGCAACCCGTGGATGAAAACGAAACGAGGATCGATGCCCATGGTGATTCCATAAACACGTTGGCTACTCAGCAGGCTTCTGCTTCCTTTGCCATTTTGGAGCTTCAGAACAAGGTTGAAGACCTAGAGAACAGAAACAGGCGCAGCAACCTACGTATACGGGGAGTGCCGGAGACACCAGAGTTTGAGGAGGTGGCTGCGATAGCTCGCCAGATCTGTCAACATATTTTACTTCAAGGATCGGAGGATGACCAGGCAAGCACGTTGGGGTCGGAGGATATACAGTTTGAAAGGGCGCATAGGGCCCTGGGCCCTAGAACGGATCAGCGGCCCAGAGACATTGTGATATGCTTTTCCAGTTTTCCTATCAAGGAGAAGATCTACCTCTTGGCTAGAAAGATGAAAGACATCCGATGGAAAAATCACGCCATATTTATATTTCAGGATCTAGCACCAGTCACGCTGAGGAAAAGATTCGAGTTGCGTGAGGTCACAGCTCAACAGAGAGCGGAGCGTCAGATATCGATGGGCATTTCCCTTTGGGCTATACTTTCAGATCCAGGGAACTAGCTATAAGGTTGCCACGGTGGCGGAAGCGGCGGCGGCGTTCACGAGAGCTCACCTTCCTGTCACCTTTCAACCTACGGATGGACAGAATCTACAGCAGAAGATGGACACTGCACCGCGATGGCAGAGGGCGAATAAAGGAGGCAGAAGGCTTCGGAGACAACCAGACCAGAAGGGACCGGCAGAGCACGAGCACGGCTGAGGAGGCCAGGTCCACAGGACTATTGTGGTCCTAATGGGACTAAGGTTTGATGCTGTGGCTGGGCTGTTTGATGCCACTAATGGTTATCACTACATAGGCGTTAGTGTTCATGTTTCTTATTTTTATTGCTGTTCAAGAAGGAGCACCTATGGGTAGAAGGTGCTCTAGTTAATGGGAATTTGAAGGGGTTATTCTATATTCATGCACTGTACATGCTATTAGGGTGGAGCGGAGTGGTGCTGGGACTAGTGCACACCGTGCGAAACTACCGACCTCCAGAGGAGGCGCATCCCACGGAGGATAGCAGGGATGCAGTAGGATTTTTGGGGGGAAAAGCTGGAGTCTTTGTTTAAATGTTTGGGATGGGTTTGTCCAAATGGATCCACACACTTTAGACATCCACACCAATGAACGTCACTCAGGCCTAGGTCCGTTGGCCAACAAGGGTGGAGGGAACGGAACACCTTGCGACGGGATCTGGTTGTTCACTGACCGTATAGATGGCGGCTACAATTGTGTATTTAAATGTTAAAGGGCTCAATACTCCAAAGAAGCGGTCCCTCCTGCGACGGGAGCTGCAGAGATGTCAGGCGGATATTGTGTTTGTTCAAGAAACACATGTACGGAGGCACCATCAGCGCCTTCTTTGTTTCCCTAACTACACTGCGACCCACTGGACGGCTAGCACTAAACCCTCCAAATACACGGGGGTGGGGGTGTTGATAGCACCCACATTCGTTCATGAGGACATTTCCCACATATATGATGCTCAGGGTCGCTATATTTTGCTTAAATTGTGGGTGGGAAAACAGGTGTACACGTTACTCAATGTATATTTCCCCAATGCGCAAAAAGTTCCCTTTATAGAAGTGCTCCATTCTTTATTACTACAGCATTTGGAGGGGGATTTAATCCTGGGTGGGGACTTTAACTTTGTTCAAAACCCCTCTAGGGACTCCAGTTCGGGAAAAATGCATGATCAGTCGATACGTTCGAGATGGCTCCGATTCTTAGACGAATGGGGGGTTGGTGGATATATGGAGGGAGAGGTTTCCCACCTCCCGGTCTTACACCTTCTATTCCAGTGCGCATAACACCTATACTAGAATAGATCACTTCTTTCTGTCTAAGACACTACAACCTCTAGTTGATAAAACTGATATAGATGTTATTACATGGTCCGACCATGCTCCCATATGGCTAAAGTGCAACTTTACCGGTACGGACAAAGGGTTTCGAACCTGGCGTCTTAATGACTCTCTGCTCACAGATGCAGCCTTTTGCGGTCAGGTTGAGCAATTATTGCAGGATTATTTTGCAACCAACCAAACCGAAGGCATGTCACCGGTAACCGTATGGGAGTGCTCCAAGGCAGTGGTCAGAGGGGCATGCATAGCTAGGGCGGCCCATTGCAATAAATTGAGAGAGGGCCAACGTAGTCAATGGACACAAGAACTACATACATTGACGCAAATTCATAGCCGCACTCAATCCGACAAGACCTATCGCCAGATAGTACGGGTGAGGGACCAACTGAGGGCGATTGAGGACGCTGCAATTAGCCATCAACTCATGTTATTGAAACAGCAGTATTTTGAAGGGGGGAATAAGGCGGGAAAATTTCTTGCTCGCCAACTTAAGTCGGCGCAGGCTCGCACGGTGATAGCTAAACTTCAGACGGTGCAGGGGTCCATGTCTACTTCCTCCGAGGATATCCACCATCTCTTCACGGACTTCTGTTCAAACCTTTATGCTAGGGATTCTGCTATCACTGGGGAGGGCATAACTCGCTACCTGGACGGGGTACAGCTTCCCATGCTCACTGAGCAACAGAAAAATGGGTTGGACAAGCCCATAGAGGGTGGGGGAAGTGGAGGCTGCTATAAAGAAGCTAAAACCGGGGGAAGCACCAGGGATGGATGGCTTCACTGGTCTGTATTATAGGAAATTTGTGTCCTTGTTGCTGGAGCCTCTAACAGATGCCTTTAATTCCCTATTAGACAACACTTCAATTACTAAAGATTGCAACACTGCAGGCATCACCGTTTTAGCAAAGCCGGGCAGGGATCCTACCAAGTGCAGTTCATACAGGCCCATTTCTTTGATAAACATCGATTTAAAAATTCTGGCCCGGGTCCTGGTGGCTAGACTCAATCGGATACTTCCTGGGTTGATCCATAATGATCAAGTGGGATTTGTCCCAGGCAGATTAGCGGCGGACAATGTTCGCAGAATAGTGGATATAGTGGATGTGGTTCAACAGCGAGGCATTCCTGCAGTACTGCTAGCTCTGGATGCGGAGAAAGCCTTTGATCTTGTCCATTGGGAGTACCTATTTAAAACTCTGGAGACTATGGGTTTTGGGAATTCCTTTTTGCTTTGGATCCGTAAACTGTATGACCAACCCCAGGCACGGGTGAAGGCGAACGGGGGGTATGGACACCCGTTTCCCATACAGAGAGGCACCAGACAGGGCTGCCCGCTATCGCCCCTGCTATTCGCCCTGTTTCTTGAGCCCTTTGCCACAAGGATTCGGCGGGCTGGGCACATACAGGGTATCATAGGGAGTTCGGTACACTCAAAAATTTCCCTCTTTGCAGATGACATCATGCTAGCCCTGACTGACCCTAGGACATCCTTGAAAGGGGTAATGGAAGAGCTTCATAGTTTCTTAGCGGTGTCAGGCATGCGGGTCAACTATGAAAAGTCGGAGTTGCTCAACCTGACTCTGTCGCCTGCAGAAGTACAGGAAATCCGTAGTAACTTCCCGTTTCTGTGGGCTACCTCCTCCCTTAAATATCTGGGAGTCAAGATTGGACCCCATAATCGTCAATTATTTGATTTAAATTACAAACCCCTAGTCACCAAGATACAAGAGCAGCTTAGAAGATGGGGCCACCTTGCTCATTCATGGTTGGGGAGACTAGCTATAGTAAAGATGACGGTCCTACCTCGCTTTCTGTACTTTTTTACTACTATCCCTATCCATCTTCCTACCAAGTACCTTACGCAGTGGCAACAAATAATTTGTAGCTTTATTTGGAGGAAAAGGCCACCGAGGGTGGCTAGACATGTTCTATTTAGACCTAAGAATAGGGGAGGCCTTCAGCTGCCTAACATAGCCTGGTATTACTACGCAGCACAGTTGCGAGCACTTGTGGCCCTGCATGACAAACGTGAGATTCCCCAATGGGTACATATTGAGCAAGGACTAGTGGGTCATTTCCCCATAACCGCGCTGCCATGGCAACCACGTACTACGTGGGGAACTATTACATACCTCCCGTATGCCCTTAGCACAACTCTGCGCGTATGGGACAGATGGAAGCCCTCGTTGATAGGGGGGGAGAGATATTCCCTAATGACACACTTATTTACTAACACAGCTATCCCTTTTCAGGAGCACTCATTAGCTATTCGGCGCTGGCTGAGAGCAGGTCCCACATGTTTACGTCAGGTCATCCAACAGGGAGAGATGACACCCAGGGACAAATTATGCACTCTCTACTCGGGCGGGAGTATTGATTGTTTCCTTTATGCTAGGATTCGTTCCTTTATTAGCAAAGGAATCCGGTTGCGCATAGTGCGTACAACTAATACCTTATTTGAAACGCTGTGTCAGCATGCATCGGCTATTAAAGGTATTATTTCTAAAATTTACACACTGTTTAACAATGCCCGGAACAATGAGTCTAAATACCGAGGGTTGTGGGAAACTGATTTTGGGACTCAGCTGGACGATAGCGATTGGGACATTATCTATACCATGGCTTGCAAATGCTCCATATCAACAGGACTTCAAGAAAATTGTTATAAAATGATCTATCGCTGGCATTACACGCCCGCTACACTTCATAGGTTTTATTCTTCTATCTCTGATCAATGTTGGCGGGGATGCGGAAATAGGGGTACATACTACCATGTTTGGTGGCTGTGTCCGCAGATCTGTACCTTTTGGAATGCAGTGTTTCAGTTGTTAGCCCAGCTGTCGCAAGTTACACATACAGTACAGCCTTGGCATGCTCTATTGGGGCTCCCACTGCCAGAACATAACACTCAGACACAAAAATTGTTTTTGCAAATTTTTATTGCAGCACGAGCAGAGATCGCATTACACTGGAAACAGGCAGCACCTACATTAGCTGGGGTTCAACATAGGGTGCTATCGTATTACCAACTAGGCAGGCTGACGGCAACACACCAAAATAAATTGTCAACTTTTCAGGCTACTTGGGCACCATATAAGACATGGTTAGACAATCAAAGCTTCTAACCATACCATAGTTAACTGGGCAGCTGTTTTAGGTTATGAAGACGAAATAGTACCATGTACAGATTTTCCTTGGGGCTATAGTAAGGAGCACTTTCCCTGACCAATCTAAGTGGCGGATCTCTTCTCACCTTGTTGTATAGTGGATTTTTGCTTCCAGGTTGCTAGTGATCCTAGCTTTTTCTTTTATTTTGGTTTTACATGATGTACCCAATTTATACTATCAATGCTATGTTTTGTATTGCTCTCCAGCAGGGGGGGGGGGAAGGGAGGGGGGGTGTTTTCACTTTTCACTTTTCTCCTTTCTATGGTAAATTGTCTCCGAGACACATGTATAAGATGCTTCGGGATGTCAGTTGTCGGTTTGATGTGTTCCGCTTTGATTTGTTTTGTATTATGCTTACCAGTTGAGACAATAAAAACAGATTACATACAAAAAAAAAGGTTACTAAGAGCCAAGAATAACAGATAAGTATGAGAAAAAAAAAAAGTGCAAAACTTGCTGGGCAGACTGGATGGGCCGTTTGGTCATCTTCTGCCGTCATTTCTATGTTTCTATAACAGATTGCTAACTCCCTAGCAAATTCGGAACAGCGCAGACTCCACTGTCGGGGGTTGGCTCCAGCTGTTTGCAGATCGATGGATCTTGATTACATTGGACCTCTGGGTCCTATCCATCATGCATCAGGGCTATAGATTCCAATGAGTTGTAACCTCTCACCTCCGTGACGCCAGTGGAGAGTAGCAGGGAACTTGCAAATACTTCAAGTAGAGCTCTCTGCCCTCGTACTGGCTCGAGCATTTGAACCCGTTCCACCCAGTCATCAGGACAAGGAGTTCTACTCCTGGTATTTTCTGATTCCCAAGAAAATGGGTGGTCTTCGGCCCATTCTGGACCTGCGGACCTTGAACCATTTTCTGATAAAGGAAAAGTTCAAAATGGTCTCGTTTGGCACCATGATTCCCTTTCTCAAAGTGGGAGACTGGCTCTGCTCCCTCTAACTAAAAGATGCATACACCCATATCCCCATCTCTGAGGTGGATCGGCAGTATCTGTGATGCCTAGTCGACGGGCGCCACTACTAGCATCTGGTGCTACCCTTGGGCCTTGCGTCCACACCCCGTGTTTTCACCAAGTTTCTGGCAGTGGTCGGAGCCTATCTTCAGAGGTGGGGGATTTACGTTTTTCCGTCCCTAGACGATTGGCTTATCAAGGGACACAGAGTGCCCTGCTTATCACAGTCCGGGTCTTGGAAACTCTGGGCTTTCTGATCACTTAGCCGAAATCCCGTCTCCAGCCATCCTTGCAGCTGGACTTAATCGGTTCGTGGCTGGATACCATCCAGGCGAAAGCTTTTCGGCCTCTGGACAGGGTGGAGACCCTCACAGCTCGAGTTGTCTCCAATTGCTGCCGTTTCTCAGTGCACCAGTTTCTCCGAATACTAGGCCGCATGGCAGCAACGGTGCATGTCACTCGTTTGCTTGACTGCACATGCACAGAGTGCAGTGGATGTTGTGTTCCCAGTGGTGTCAGGCTACCCAAGACCTACGTCCTTGTGTCCTAATCACCATGCTGCTGCGCCAGTCCCTTGAGTGGCGGGCGACCCCCCCCCCCCCCCCCCCAAATCTGGAATGGGGTATGCCCTTTTGGAGCCCACAGCCCCAGGCTACCTTCACCACAGATGCATCTCAGATGCGGTGCAGGGCACATGTTGCGGGCCTCCAGACCCAGGGGCTTTGGTTCTCAGAGGAATCACAGTTCCATATCAACTATTTGGAGTTGCGTGCGATTTGGTATGCTCTACAGGTGTTCAGAGAATAGCTCCTAAGCAAGGTTGTCCTTGTTCAGACAGGTAGCTATGTGGTATCTGAACAAACAGGGGGAACGGGGTCCTTAACCCTCTGTCAGGAGGCAGTCCACATCTAGTCATTGGCCATCGACAACGGCATCCTCCTCAGGGCAGTGTACTTCCCAGGGGTGTACAACACCCTGTTGGACTGCTTGAGCCATGCCTTCCGACCTCATGAGTGGTCCCTCAATCAAGAGGAGCAGACCGTATCTTTCGCTCATGGGGGACTCCAGACATAGACCTCTTTGCTTCCTTGGAGAACAGGAAGGTGGACTGCTTCTGCTCCCTAGGCACTGAGCTGTGTTATGCTTACCCTCCCCTTTCTCATCTCGAAAACGCTGCAGAAACTTCAGTAGGATCAGGGAATCATGATCCTGATTGCACCATTTTGGCCCTGCCATGTCTGGTTTCTGACTCAACGGGACCTGGCCTCTTGCCCCCTCCGATCAGACTGGGGACGGCTCCGGACCTATTCTTTTAGGAGCAGGTCAGGCTCTGCCACCCCAATTTCCAAGTCATGGCTCTCACGGCTTGGATGTTGACCAGGTGACTGTACAGGTCCTGGGCCTTCCGGAAGGGGTATCACGGGTCCTACTGGAGTCCAGAAATCTCTCCACTGGGAAGTCTTACAATCTGAAGTGGAAGTGGTTTTCAGCTTGGTGTGAGGGATGCGGCCTGGATCCCTTTTCTTGTTCCCCACCGGCGCTCTGACTACCGGCTGTTCTTCTCCGACTCTGGTCTACAGACCACGTCGGTGGGGGTTCACCTGAGTGCCATTGGGGCATACCATCAAAGTATGGATGGTACTGCAATCTCTTCCCATCCGCTCGTGGGGCAGCTCATGAGGTGCTTGTTACAACTTAAGCCCCTCATGCGCCTGCCAACAGTCTCCTGGGATGTCAGTGTAGTCTTGTCATAACTCATGAAGTATCTGTTTGAGCCACTGCAATTCTGCAACCTGAAGTATCTTTCCTAGAGGGTTGTTATCTTGGTCGTGGTTACATCAGCTCGCAGAGTCAGTGAACTGCAAACTCTGATGTCATACCCACCTTATATAAAATGTTGTCATGACAAGGTGGTTCTGTGGACGCACCTGAAGTTCCTTCTCTCATGCGCGTGTGCCCCTGGAAGGGGTGGAGTCAAACTCGAGGCTCGGCGTCTCCCCCACGGGGATGCTGCCAGGAAGAGGCCTGGAAGCACCGCGGCCCGCAGCGGGAGGCAGCAGGCAAGAACCCGGTTGCTAGTCCAGCGACCGGGATCGCAACAGTACTCCCTCCCTTACGCCCCATCTTCAAAGGACCTGGTTTACCAGGATGATCCAAGTGAAACGTTGCAGAAGAAATTTGTCTAGGATGTTGCGAGCAGGCTCCCAAGTGTTCTCCTACTCACCACAGCCTTCTCAAGCTAACAAGTATTCCCAGCGACGATTAAAGAAACGTACATCAA
Organism: Rhinatrema bivittatum; assembly: GCF_901001135.1. Taxonomy (NCBI): domain Eukaryota; kingdom Metazoa; phylum Chordata; class Amphibia; order Gymnophiona; family Rhinatrematidae; genus Rhinatrema; species Rhinatrema bivittatum. The sequence continues at coordinate 231,344,089 of NC_042617.1, read as the reverse complement.
GGATCTCTTGAACCTGGTACGTAGGGTCATCAGCAGCGGGGTTCTCCGTAGTATCAGGAGATCTCTGATGAAATCGAGAAAGAACTACCGGTTTAAGAAGAGAAACGTGAAATACATTGTGGATGCGTAGCGCAGTAGGTAGGCATAAATGATAGGAAACCATTCCAACTCTCTCAGCAACTCGGAATGGTCCGCAGAACTTAGGAGCCAGTTTTTTAGAGGGCAAATTGAGGTGAATGTTCTTGGTGCTAAGCCAGACTTTGCCTCCAGGAAGGAACACTGGCGCTGGTCGACGATGCCAGTCGGCATGCCTTTTAGCGGCTGTTGCTGAAGTGGTGAGTTTATCTTGGATTGAATTCCAAAGTCTATGCAACTGCTGGGCAGACAACTGGGCTGCCGGTGACGACACAGACATGGGTAGTGGTGGTTTAAGTTGATTTCCATATACTGCTTGAAAGGGTGAACTTCCAGTAGCCGAGTGAATTTGGTTATTGTAGGAAAACGTGGCCCAGGGTAGTAACTCTACCCAGTTGTTCTGTTTGTCGTTAGCAAAAGCTCAAAAGAAAGTCTTTAGGGAGCGATTCATTCACTCTGTCTGTCCGTTACTTTGGGATGAAATGCGGTGGAGAAACTGAGTTTTACTTTAAACGTCTTGCCCAGAGCTTTCCAATAGCGGGTCGTAAACTGCGGGCCCCCTTCAGAAACGATGTCCTGCAGAAGTCCATGAATGCGAAAGATGTGCTGTGCAAATAGCAGTGCTAACTCTGGTGCAGACAGCAGCTTGGTCATCGGCAGAAAATGAGCCATTTTGGAAAAACAGTCCACCGTGACCCAAATGACGGTGTTCCCATTGGACGAAGGCAAATCTACTACAAAATCTGTAGCTATATGAGTCCACGGTTCAGTTGGAACAGGCATTGGTTGCAATAGCCCCCAAGGGTGACCAATTTGAGGTTTTTGTCTAGCACAAGTAGGACAGGAACTCACATAAGTACGTACATCTTGTCTTAGGTTTGGCCACCAGTAATAGTTCAGTAAATCCAAAGTCATGTCTCGACCATCGTGGCCTCCAGTCAGGGAATCGTGGGCCCAACTCAAGACCCTTGTCCGGAGATGCTTGGGAACTACTGTCTTCCCCAGAGAACTCACAATCATAGCGGCCAGGTTAATCTTAGTGGGATCCAGGATGTATTGAGGACGCTTCTCCTTCTCCTCTAACTCAGATGTACGGGGCAAGGCATCCGCACGGATATTTTTGGATGCTGGCCGGTAGCGAAGGGTAAAATCAAAACTGTTTAAAAAAAAAAAAAAAAAAAAAGAGACCACCTGGCTTGTCTGGGGTTCAACCTCTGTGCTTGGCACAAGAATTCCAAGTTTTTATGATCAATATAGACTGTGACAGGATGGATTGCATCTTCTAGCCATTGCCTCCATTCCTCGAAGGCCAACTTAATTGCCAAAAGCTCCTTATCCCCTATACTGTAGTTACACTTGGCCGGTGAGAATTTTTTTTTGAGAAATAGGAGCATTGAAGCAACTTGCCTGTGTCTGAGTGCTGACTGAGAATCGCTCCTACTGCGATGCTGGACGCATCTACCTCCACAGTAAAAGGACGTTGCGAATGCGGATGATACAAACAAGTGTCCATCAGGAATGCCTGTTTTAAATCCTCAAAGGCTTGACAAGCTGTTTCGGACCATTCCTTGGCATCCGCCCCTTTATGAGTTAGTGCAGTGAGGGGTGCAACTCTCAAAGAGTAATTAGGAATAAAATGTCTGTAGAAGTTCGCGAATCCGAGGAAACGCTGCAAGGCTTTCTCCCCCATGGGACGGGGCCAGTTTGTGATTGCTGATACTTTCTCTGGATCCATTTGAAAACTGGTAGATGACACGATGTACCCCAAGAAGGGAAGCAACTCACATTAGAACATACATTTCTCGAGTTTGGCATACAGGTGATTGTCTTTCAAGACTTGCAACACTTGTCTAACATGTTGGCGGTGGGACTTCAGATCTTGGGAATAAATTAAGACGTCATCCAAATACACTATGACGTAAGAGTGCAGCATCTCTCTCAATACCTCATTCATAAGATTTTGGAAGACTGCCGGAGCATTACACAAGCCAAACAGCATTACTAGGGCTTCATAATGCCCATCTCTTGTATTAAAGGCAGTCTTCCATTCGTCTCCAGGACGGGAAAGCCGACAGTCGCTCAGCAGCGCATGGTTCGGAGAGAGGTATCTTTAAAGGATACTAATGATGCATTAGAATTAGGGCATCCCGACAGTGAGGTTCCAATAATTAGAAAAGTAGTCCAAGTGCCTGTAACTAAAAACTCACCTGAGCTAAAAAATTCTAACTTATCCCTATCAATTAAAAAGCAGAATAAAATACAAACAAAAAACAAACTTTGAAATGTTTGTATGCTAATGCCAGAAGTCTAAGAAGTAAGATGGGAGAATTAGAATGTATAGCAGTAAATGATGACATAGACTTAATTGGCATCTCAGAGACATGGTGGAAAGAGGATAACCAATGGGACAGTGCTATACCGGGGTACAAATTATATCGCAATGACAGAGAGGAGCACTCGGGAGGAGGTGTGGCACTTTATGTCCAGGATGGCATAGAGTCCAGCAGGATAAACATCCTGCATGAGACTAAATACAAAATTGAATCTTTATGGGTAGAAATCCCTTGTGTGTCAGGGAAGACTATAGTGATAGGGGTATACTACCGTCCACCTGGTCAAGATGGTGAGATGGACAGTGAAATGCTAAGAGAAATTAGGGAAGCTAACCAAATTGGTAGTGCAGTAATAATGGGAGACTTCAATTACCCCAATATAGACTGGGTAAATGTATCGTCTGGTCACGCTAGAGAGATAACATTCCTGGATGGAATAAATGATAGCTTTATGGAGCAATTGGTTCAGGAACCGACGAGAGAGGGATCAATTTTAGATCTAATTCTCAGTGGAGCACAGGACTTGGTGAGAGAGGTAATGGTGGTGGGGCCGCTTGGCAATAGTGATTATAATATGATCAAATTTGATTTAATGACTGGAAAAGGAACAGTGTGCAAATCCAAGGCTCTCGTGCTAAACTTTCAAAAGGGAAACTTTGATAAAATGAGAAAAATTGTTAGAAAAAAACTGAAAGGAGCAGCTACAAAAGTAAAAAATGTCCAAGAGGCGTGGTCATTGTTAAAAAAAATACCATTCTAGAAGCACAGTCCAGATGTATTCCACACATTAAGAAAGGTGGAAAGAAGGCAAAACAATTACCGGCATGGTTAAAAGGGGAGGTGAAAGAAGCTATTTTAGCCAAAAGATCTTCATTCAAAAATTGGAAGAAGGATCCAACAGAAGAAAATAGGATAAAGCATAAACATTGGCAAGTTAAATGTAAGACATTGATAAGACAGGCTAAGAGAGAATTTCAAAAGAAGTTGGCTGTAGAGGTAAAAACTCACAGTAAAAACTTTTTAAAATATATCCGAAGCAGAAAGCCTGTGAGGGAGTCAGTTGGACCGTTAGATGATCGATGGGTTAAAGGGGCACTTAGAGAAGATAAGGCCATCGCGGAAAGATTAAATGATTTCTTTGCTTCGGTGTTTACTGAAGAGGATGTTGGGGAGGTACCCGTAATGGAGAAGGTTTTCATGGGTAATGATTCAGATGGACTGAATAAAATCACGGTGAACCTAGAAGATGTGGTAGGCCTGATTGACAAACTGAAGAGTAGTAAATTACCTGGACCGGATGGTATACACTCCAGAGTTCTGAAGGAACTAAAAAATGAAATTTCAGACCTATTAGTAAAAATTTGTAACTTATCATTAAAATCATCCATTGTACCTGAAGACTGGAGGATAGCAAATGTAACCCCAATATTTAAAAAGGGCTCCAGGGGCTATCCGGGAAACTACAGACCGGTTAGCCTGACTTCAGTGCCAGGAAAAATAGTGGAAAGTGTTCTAAACATCAAAATCACAGAACATATAGAAAGACATGGTTTAATGGAACAAAGTCAGTATGGCTTTACCCAGGGCAAGTCTTGCCTCACAAATCTGCTTCACTTTTTTGAAGGAGTTAAACGTGGATAAAGGTGAACCCGTAGATATAGTGTACTTGGATTTTCAGAAGGCATTTGACAAAGTTCCTCATGAGAGGCTTCTAGGAAAAGTAAAAAGTCATGGGATAGGTGGCGATGTTCTTTCGTGGATTGCAAACTGGCTAAAAGACAGGAAACAGAAAGTAGTCTAAGAAGTAAGATGGGAGAATTAGAATGTATAACAATTTTCTCAGTGGAAGGGAGTGGACAGTGGAGTGCCTCAGGGATCTGTATTGGGACCCTTACTTTTCAATATATTTATAACTTATCTGGAAAGAAATACGACAAGTGAGATAATCAAATTTGCAGATGACACAAAATTGTTCAGAGTAGTTAAATCACAAGCAGATTGTGATAAATTGCAGGAAGACCTTGTGAGACTGGAAAATTGGGCATCCAAATGGCAGATTAAATTTAATGTGGATAAGTGCAAGGTGATGCATATAGGGAAAAATAACCCATGATATAATTACACAATGTTGGGTTCCATATTAGGTGCTACAACCCAAGAAAGAGATCTAGGTGTCATAGTGGATAACACATTGAAATCGTCGGTACAGTGTGCTGCGGCAGTCAAAAAAGCAAACAGAATGTTGGGAATTATTAGAAAGGGAATGGTGAATAAAACGGAAAATGTCATAATGCCTCTGTATCGCTCCATGGTGAGACCGCACCTTGAATACTGTGTACAATTCTGGTCGCCGCATCTCAAAAAAGATATAATTGCGATGGAGAAGGGCTACCAAAATGATAAGGGGAATGGAACAGCACCCCTATGAGGAAAGACTAAAGAGGTTAGGACTTTTCAGCTTGGAGAAGAGACTGAGGGGGGGATATGATAGAGGTGTTTAAAATCATGAGAGGTCTAGAACGGGTAGATGTGAATCGGTTATTTACTCTTTCGGATAGTAGAAAGACTAGGGGGCACTCCATGAAGTTAGCACGGGGCACATTTAAAACTAATCGGAGAAAGTTCTTTTTTACTCAACGCACAATTAAACTCTGGAATTTGTTGCCAGAGGATGTGGTTCGTGCAGTTAGTATAGCTGTGTTTAAAAAAGGATTGGATAAGTTCTTGGAGGAGAAGTCCATTACCTGCTATTAAGTTCACCTAGAGAATAGCCACTGCCATTATCAATGGTTACATGGAATAGACTTAGTTTCTGGATACTTGCCAGATTCTTATGGCCTGGATTGGCCACTGTTGGAAACAGGATGCTGGGCTTGATGGACCCTTGGTCTGACCCAGTATGGCATTTTCTTATGTTCTTATGTTCTTATGCTCCCCACAGATCAAGCTTTGTAAAGATCTTTGCCCCCTGCAGTCTGTCCAAGAGTTCTGGAATTAAAGTGAGGGGGTACCGATGTCGCTTTGTAATGGTGTTTAAGCCTCTGTAATCTATACAAGGTCTGAGTGTACCATCCTTCTTCCCCACGAAGAAAAACCTCGCTCCAGCTGGTGATCGAGAAGGGTGGATAAATCCCTTGGCGAGGTTTTCAGTGATGTATTCAGACATTGTGCGTGACTCCGGCAGAGACAAAGGATACACTCTACCACGCGGCTGCGTGGTGCCAGGCAATAAGTCTATGGCGCAGTCAAAGGGACGATGATGTGGCAAAATCTCTGCTTTCTTTTTTGAAAAAACCTCTGCAAAGTCCATGTAAGGTGTAGGAGGCAATACAGAAGTACTTAGCATGTGCATGACAGAAGGCCTCGGCACCTTGAGACAATTGGAAAAGCAAAAGGGGCTCCACTGAACTATTTGTAAGGAGTCCCAATGAATTATGGGAGAGTGCTGCTGTGACCATGGCAACCCCAGTACCACCGGATGCACAGCTTTCTCCAAAATCAAAAGATATCTCTTCCGAATGCAGTGCTCTGGTCCAAAGAGTCAGAGGAACCGTAGAGTCTGAAATCCTCCCAGGCAGGACTGTACCTCGGATAGAAGTGATGTGTAGCGGGGAACTTTGAGGAACAGTAGGCAAACGCAATTGTTGCACCAAATCTGATAAAATAAAGTTTCCACCTGCTCCAGAGTCTATGAAGGCGAGAGTGTGAAAGGACTCTCCTGAGTACTCTAGAGTCGCCGGTACAGTACATTGAGGTAAGTTAGATCACATAAATTGCTGTCATATGGGCTGATCAACTAGTACTTCCCTGGCTGTTGCCTGATCCATCTGTACCAGTCGAGCTAGATATCTGAGAATATCTGCTCAATCTGATGGGAGAAACATTTCTGTAGTCTATCCATGTCCCAATGAAGTTGATTTTCTGAGATGGGATCTTTTTTTTTTTTTTTAATTTACTAAAGTCTAGAAATTGAAGAAGCTGACTTTTCTTCTGTAGGGAGGTCAGCTCGGCACCATTAACTAGTCAGTCACCTAGGTAAGGGAAGACACATGCCTTGACAATGGAGATGTGCTGCCACTATAGCTAGGCATTTGGTATAGACCTCTGTGCCACTGAGAGGCCGAAGGGTAGCACCTGGTACTGGTAATGAGCAGATTTTTTCACAAAGTGTAGACTGTGCCAGTGGGATGAATGGATGGACATACACGTCTCTCAAATCCAGGTACATATCCACTCCCTGGTCTGGATGAAGGGCAGAATGGTATGGAGGTGTTCATCTTGAATTTCTCCAATAATAGATTCTTGTTCCATCTTTGTAAATCAAAATGGGTCTCAATCCACTGGGTTTCTTGAAAATAAGGAAATAGAGTAGAACCCCTGGCTTTGTAGATTAGGTGGGATAGGTTCTATTGCCCGCTGTTTGAGAAGCGACTCCATCTCCAGGTGAAGCTTGAGGAGTGAGACAGATCCGGATTGAAAGTTGAACAATGGAGGAGCGTCAAAGTTTGGAGAAACATAAGCGGTAACCACATTCCACGGACTTGAGTAGCCAGTGATCTCTCCTGTGCTGCACCTTCAGGTAGAGATATCCCCCTCCCCCACTAGGGGGAGTTGAGTGCTGGGTTTGGAGGCTGGTAAAAATTGGGTACAGGTTTTGACTAGACCTGCTGTGTCACTTTGATGCCTCTCGTGCTGCCAGCTTTGAACCAAAACTTATCGTTGCTAAGGAAGCAGAAGTGAGCTCAATACCACTGGAATTGCCAGAAAGCAAGTTTCTGAAAGCAAGAATGCTTTAAAACATTGCATGATTGCTTTGATGACAACTGTTCAGAGCTTATAGAGACTGAGCTGCCACATAAGAACATAAGGTATGCCATACTGGGTCAGACCAAGGGTCAATCAAGCCCAGCATCCTGTTTTCAACAGCGGCCAATTCAAGTCACTTGCCAAACATTATCTGAGCTACAGTTTCCCTGAGTTTGTCTCCAAAAAGATTATACCCTATGCAGAGAACATCTGTCAACTGCTCATGGCGTACAGACTGCTGGTCCATAGCCACCTTATGTGACGTGCTTCCACAGAAGCAGGTGATGAGTCTGCCATTGTTGAATGCCTCATCGAATGAGATGGCTTGTACACTCTTCTGTGTCTAGGAGTGACTGCAGATATGTAGTATGCCCTAATCAACTGGGCCTAACAGTGGCTTCATTTTCTGTATGCAATCATGTAAATACTGCACCATGTAGAACTGGTTCATGGAAATATGAGCATTAAGAATTGAGCTCTGGAACACCATTATCCAGGAACCCAGTGGTAGTGCAGTTGACTGAGGTATGGAGTCCTTGGTTGCCTTCGAGGGGAGTACATCTGGAGAGAGCTTCCTTTGACTGGCTGAGCTCCATTGCGAAGAGAATGGTGACTATTCAAACCCCTTTCACAAGGGCTCTGAAATCACTACGGGTGCCACTGAGAGCAGTGTGGCCCTGCTGAACTTGTCAGAGTGGTTGGCAGGACCATGGGAAGAGAATGAGCAATGTGGCCCCACCGGAATCTGCAGTGGGGCCTCAGGAGGAGGAGCAATAAGTGCAGCTATGTAAGGAGTAGTCCATAAGATTAGAACTGGGTCAGTCGACCTGGCCCAAAGTTGTACTGTCAGCCATGGGGATGGAAGAGAATGCTGCTGCTTCAACAGGGAGGAAAAGTGAGTGAGAGAATGCATTGAGCAATTGTATCAGCATGAATGAGCATGCATGTATGAGTATGTGAATAAGTGTGTCCATGTGTGTGCGCAGCAACCCCCGTTCCTATCTGCCTGCTAATCCATGACAATCTCAGGTCATTTGGAAATCAAAAGTTCCTAGGTATGGAAAGAGGAGGATTTTAAAAATCCTTTAGTTTGTTAGGTGGTATTTGATGTTTGTCTTGAAATATTAATTTCCAGTTTAATTTTTGTTTGCAAGATTGTTTATACTTTATGGCCTCTCTTATTCTGTATTTGAGCGTCTGTCTGTGTTCAGCATGTGTGACCGAGGTGAGAGATTCTGCTATCGTATAGTTTCTATGTAGTGATCTATAACATCTTGGCTTGTTCTATTTTCCTAATTGGGGGTGTTATTGGTGTTAGGGTTTGGCATAATATTTGCAGTGTTACATTTCCATAGGTTGAGTTGTTGCTGTTGAGTGCTAGCAATTAGTGCTGTTTTGATATAGAAGTTTTATTGTATTGTAATTTTCTTGTGACTTTCTGAGAGCGAAGTCCATGCCCAAGATGCCTTACAGTAACCGAATTCCATATGGAGTCAGACTCAGAACCAATGTCAGGAAGTATTTCTTCACGGAGAGAGTGGTGGATGCTGGAATGCACTTCGGAGGAAGTGGTGAAGACTAAAACTGTGAAGGACTTCAAAGGGACATGGGATAAACACTGTGGATCCATAAAGTCTAGAGGATGTGAATGAAGAGAAGAGGCATGGGGGGGCTTGCGGAAATGACGGCTACTACCAGGAGATAATACCTTTGTTCAATAAACATACACACGGTTAATGCGACTCCAACATTGCTCTATGCTTCAACGGCAAGAGGAAATGTGGAAAATAGGATTTGCATTCACAAAAAAGCAGGGAGTAGCTTGCTTGTTAAGGCGGCTACTAACCCAAACCAAATAATGCCTGATACTTCACTTTCACTGCATATCCAGCATAGCTCACTGCTTCAACGCCAGGGGGGATGATGAAAATATTATTTATATTCAGACAACAACCAACAAGGACTGAATTACATAATCCGAATAAGCATGGGTGTAGCTTGCTTGTTATGATGGTTACTACCCCGAATCAATTAAGTATAATACTTCACTTGGAATACATATCCAGTCAGCTCACTGCTTTAACTGCAGGGGGGAATGAAGTAAAGTGGAATTTATATTCAGACAACCAACAAGGACTGAATTGCACAGGCTGGGTAAACAAATAAGCGTGGGAGTAGCTTATTGAGGCAGTTACTACCCCTAACCAATTAAGCTAGATACTTCAATAAGATGCAGCTCCAGCACTACTCTCTACAGCAGGGGTCGGGAACCCATGGCTCGCGAGCCAGATATGGCTCTTTTGAGGGCTGCATCTGGCTCGCAGACAAGTGTCGCCACACTTTCCCGCTGACCCAGCTGCTCCCCGGTCCTCCTCCGCCCGGGCTTAAAATGCTGTCAGCCAGGGCGGAACGCGGCAGGACAGCTGGAGTCAGCGGCACCAGCGTGCTCTCTTCTTCCCGCCCCCACCCCCGCGGCCCGGAAGAGGAAGTGGAGAGTATCGGGTGCGTGCGCGGCAAGAAGAGGCCACGCTAGTGCGCTCGGCATCGGCCCGAAGAAAAGAAGACTGCAGCGCGGCTCGGAGGAAAATGAAGAGGTTCAACCGCGGCCGATGGGACTCCGCCTCCGCGAGGGCTGAAAATGAAGAGGTTAGCGTTGGGAGGAGGCTGCTGCTGCCGCGAGTTCCCGGGGTGGGGGAGAGAGAGAGTGAATGAGCGACCCCGGAAACTCGCGGCAGCAGCAGCCTCCTCCCAACGCTAACCTCGTAATTTTCAGCCCTCGCGGAGGCGGAGTCCCATCGGCCGCGGTTGAACCTCTTCATTTTCCTCCGAGCCGCGCTGCAGTCTTCTTTTCTTCGGGCCGATGCCGAGCGCACTAGCGTGGCCTCTTCTTGCCGCGCACGCACCCGATACTCTCCACTTCCTCTTCCGGGCCGCGGGGGGGGGGGGGGGGGGGGGTGGGCCTCTGTGTGTGTGTGTGTGTGAGATCGCATGTATGTGAGAGATCGCATGTATGTGAATGAGAGCCTGTACATGTGAAAGAGAGTATGTCTGTGATTGAGAGCCTGCCTGTGAGAGAGAGAGCATGAATGTAAGTTTAAGATTGGGAACCTGTATGTGTAAGTTTGTGATTGAAAACATGTTTGTGTGAAAGAGTATGTGTGTATGATTGAGATCCTTTGTGTGTGAGAGAAATCATGTGTATGTATGATTAAGAGCCTGTGTGTATAAGTAAGAGAGAGATCATGTGTGTCTTTGTGTGATTGAGAGCTGGTTTAGGTGATGGAGCATGTGAGTATGTGATTGAGAGCCTGTGTTTAAATGAGAGAGAGAGACCATGTGTATCTGTGTGTGATTGAGAGCTGATTTAGGTGAGGGAGCATGTGAGTATGTGATTGAAAGCCTGTGTGTAAATGAGAGAAAGAGAGGACATGTTTGTAAGCATGTGAATGAGAGTCTGTGTGTGAGAGAAAAAGACAGCATGTATTTATGTGATTGAAAGCCTGTGTTTGTGTGTAAGCGTGAAAAGATAGACAGCATGTGTGTAAATGTGTAATTAAGAGCCTATATAAGTGAGAGAGAAAAAACATGTGTATATGTGAGTACTGAGAGCATGTGTGTATAGGTGTGTCATTGAGAGCCAGTGTGAGAGAGAGCGCTGGTATGTGACTGAGAGAGGAGAAAGTTCCAAGCAAACCACCCCACCTCCTGCTAATTCAGAACAATCTCAGGACACCTGGATATCAAACGTTCCCAGGTATGCAGAGCAAAAAAGTTTTTGTATCCTTATTATTTTTCATTACTGGGTCTTTGTGTCTGCTATTTTGAAATATTTTGTTGGTATCTGGAAATGTTTTATATGAGTTTTTAATTATTGGATATTCCACTCATCAGCTGTTTTGAAATATGTTCTTTTTGTTAGTACAGTTTTACTGCTGATGATTTTATATTTCTTGATTTGTTTTATAAGGATGGGTGATGTTTCTTTTTTCCTTTGTTACACTGCATACAGAGACTCTGGCTTGTTGCAGTTTCCAATTCAGTTTTTTCTGCATACTTCTTGTTATGCGTTTTGGTCTCTTTATTCTATGTTAGGTGAGGGGACAGCACGTGATTCAGGTGAGGTTTTCTGCTGGCGTGTAGTTTCTGTGTAGGACTCTATAGCAGCCTGACTTAGTCCGTTTTCCTAATAGGAGATGTATTGGTGTCTTAAGGCCTGGTGTAATATTTTCAGAGACTTATTGTACTTTAAAAGTGTGATCTTACATAAAATGCACACATTTACTTGTATTTAGTTTTAAACATATTGTATGCCTCTCATGGAATTACATTTTAAAATATGTGGCGTTTATGGCTCTCTCAGTCAAAAAGGTTCCTGACCCCTGCTCTACAGCAATGACGGGAGTGGAAGTTTAATGGAACCAAAAAGTTACTAAGGGCCAAGAGTATCAGATAAGTATGAGAAAAAAAATAAGTGTGAAAGCTTGCCGGGTAGACTGGATGGGCCGTTTGGTCTTCTTCTGCCGTCATTTCTATGTTTCTATGGATTCCAAATGTCTTGTTGTTTTTGCAGGGTTTTCTGGTTGTACCATAGCAGTGTATATATTTTGATATTTTTACCTTAGACTGTACTTTGAATATCCTTTTTCATGTAAAATCTATTATACATGGATAATTTTTCATTGTGTGGAGGAAGTGTGACGGGGTGGGTGGGTGCAACTTTGTAAGGTTTACCTATGGTGTCTACTACCTTTGCACTGGCCTTGGGCATTCCTGTACAAACATTTAGCAGTTTTCCAACTTGTGGTATCGTATATTGTGTAATGGGTGAGGGTGCAGTTTTTCATTTAGCCATAAGTGCCAAATTATCTGGCTACAGCTCTGGATTGTGGTAAAAGGTACTCCTTTTTGAGGGAGAAAATCTGGTACCCAAGAGGAGACATTGAAGGGTGCCCTCCTTGTCCTTCACCACTGGGTGGTAGTTGGTGGTGGGCAACAAAGTCTTCACCAACACTACCACTTGGTCTAAGACTACTGAATCCTCTGGCCAGGCATTGGGGGTGGAATATCCTCTTCTGAAACCAAGATGGGCTTCTTTTGAAGGCCCTCTGGACTTTGCAGTATCTGCCTTGGAGGGCAGTTAGAGATTAAGGGCACTATCGAGCAGATGAGGTCCTGTGTCTCTAGACAGAGACATTGCTCAAGCAGCCTTGACAGAAAAATAGCCTTTGAGATAGGAGGTAAATGAAGCATGTTTCCTTCTGCATCTCCCATCATTTCTGAAGGTGTTGGCATTTGAGGAATAGTTGTGTTAACAGCATTGAGGCCAGTGTATCAACAGTGCTGATCTGAGGCTTGAGGCATCCCCAGTCTGGCATGACTGTGGGGCTGAGGGAGGAAGCCTAGTTTGAGGCTTGATGCTTTGACTCCAGGGCTGGATGCATCTGTGCCAGGGCCGCAATCTTTGAGGCCCTTGATGGTTGGCTTCTTAGGTGTGGACATTTTCCAGTGAAGAATTTTTTTTTTTTTCTAAATAGCACTGAAAAGTGCTGTTTGGGGTGCTGCCAAGACAACATGGTAGAGAAGAAAAATTAGAAACTGGGAAATATGAAGAGATATCACTTAAAGAAAAAATGAGACCAAGAACATCTCCATGCTGAAGCTCGGATGAAAAAAGACTGAGGGGCTCACAAGTCAATGTTTGCGTGAGAACTCCCACACATGATCAGTAGAGCAAAAAAACTGTGAGCTGAGAGAAGGGTTAGTTCAGTGCTTTCGGATAATGCACCCATGTTTAATGGCTAATTCCTACATGTCAACGGAAAAAACTCTAACAATCTGACCCTCCCTTTCCAGCTTGATTCAGAGGCTAGGGAACTTTGCAAGGAAGGGCCTATTACCTTCAGCAGCCCTGCTTCTCTTCCTAAAGCCACCTAGTTGCTTTCTCTGGTGTTAAAGTGCTGTCTTCAAGCCTTCTGGATCAGTTGATGGCAAGGACAGAGCTGAGCTTTGCCAGCTATCCCCGGCTTGATTGTTTAGTTAAAGTTGAAGAATCTAGCATTTTCTGCAAACTTATTCTGCCTTAGGCCTGATATTGAAACACATTGTCTGATGAATGTGTTAGAGGATCTTATTGATTGGGTAGCAGATAAATTGTTAGGGAATTTTATTGTGTCCAATTACTTTGGAAGCTGAATAGGAAATTTTTAGCAAGAGTTAAAAAATTCTGCAGGATTTGTGGCATATTTGTATAGATTTGCATATTATATAATGTTAATATTGACTTGTTAGAAAAATAGTAGTTTTCTGATATTTGTTTTCTGTCCACATAATTTTTTGTTCTTTTTTTGGGGGGAAAGTTATTTTCATGATCTGTACTGGGAATAGAGGAGGGAAATAGAGAAAAGGGCTATTGGAGGCGATTTCAGGGGGAGGGACAGAGGGATAGGAGATGGAGGAAAGCTGAGAGGAGGTGGAAATGTGACCAGTGGGAAAGAGGTTGAGGAGAGGAAAGAGGATACTGGATTAGGAGGGGGAGGAAGGAAAATAGTGGAAAGTATTCTAAACATCAAAATCACAGAACATATAGAAAGACATGGTTTAATGGAACAAAGTCAGCATGGCTTTACCCAAGGCAAGTCTTGCCTCACAAATCTGCTTCACTTTTTTGAAGGAGTTAATAAATGTGGATAAAGGTGAACCTGTAGATGTAGTGTACTTGGATTTTCAGAAGGCATTTGACAAAGTTCCTCATGAGAGGCTTCTAGGAAAAATAAAAAGTCATGGGATTAGGTGGCGATGTCCTTTCATGGATTACAAACTGGCTAAAAGACAGGAAACAGAGTAGGATTAAATGGACAAATTTCTCAGTGGAAGGGCGGTGGGCAGTGGCGTGCCTCAGGGATCTGTTTTGGGACCCTTACTTTTCAATATATTTATAAATGATCTGGAAAGAAATACGACAAGTGAGGTAATCAAATTTGCAGATGATACAAAATTGTTCAGAGTAGTTAAATCACAAGAAGATTGTGATAAATTGCAGGAAGACCTTGTGAGGCTGGAAAATTGGGCATCAAAATGGCAGATGAAATTTAATGTGGACATGTGCAAGGTGATGCATATAGGGAAAAATAGCCCATGCTATAGTTACACAATGTTAGGTTCCATATTAGGTGCTACAACCCAAGGAAGAGATCTAGGCGTCATAGTGGATAACACATTGAAATCGTCGGTTCAGTGTGCTGCGGCAGTCAAAAAAGCAAACAGAATGTAGGGAATTATTAGAAAGGGAATGGTGAATAAAACAGAAAATGTCATAATGCCTCTATCGCTCCATGGTGAAGACCGCACCTTGAATACTGTGTACAATTCTGGTCGCCGCATCTCAAAAAAGATATAATTGTGATGGAGAAGGAACAGAGAAGGGCGACCAAAATGATAAAGGGAATGGAACAGCTCCCCTATGAGGAAAGACTAAAGAGGTTAGGACTTTTCAGCTTGGAGAAGAGACGGCTGAGGGGGGGATATGATAGAGGTGTTTAAAATCATGAGAGGTCTAGAACGGGTAGATGTGAATCGGTTTTTTACTCTTTCGGATAATAGAAAGACTAGGGGGCACTCCATGAAGTTAGCATGTGGCACATTTAAAACAAATCGGAGAAAGTTCTTTTTCACTCAACTCACAATTAAACTCTGGAATTTGTTGCCAGAGGATGTGGTTAGTACAGTTAGTATAGCTGTGTTTAAAAAAG
This sequence comes from Rhinatrema bivittatum, assembly GCF_901001135.1. NCBI lineage: Eukaryota > Metazoa > Chordata > Amphibia > Gymnophiona > Rhinatrematidae > Rhinatrema > Rhinatrema bivittatum. The sequence continues at coordinate 231,329,067 of NC_042617.1, read as the reverse complement.
GATTGGATAAGTTCTTGGAGGAGAAGTCCATTACCTGCTATTAATTAAGTTGACTTAGATAATAACCACTGCTATTACTAGCAACGGTAACATGGAATAGACTTAGTTTTTGGGTACTTGCCAGGTTCTTATGGCTTGGATTGGCCACTGTTGGAAACAGGATGCTGGGCTTGATGGACCCTTGGTCTGACCCAGTATGGAAATAATTTACTCTCCCACCCAGTGATCCTTTCACACTTCACACCAGCTCTAAGTCCTTCACTTCACCTTCCCTCCCACAGCTCCTCTCTCACTCACATCATACCTTCTTCACACCGTACCATCTCCCTTCCAATCCCCTTACTACAGGGTGGCCCATAGAAAAGTAGCTTGCTCCAATGCACTGGTATTGGAGGCAGGCTACTTTTCCATGGGCCACCCTGTAGAACTCAAATGGAAACCCTCTTCTTCCACCTTATCTTTCCTCTCCACCCATCCACCACATGTGCTGATCTGGGCTTGCTTTAGACGAGAGCATAGCAGCAGTATGCTGCTGCCTTAGGCTTTTCCTTTTCTTGTACAGCCCAGGGGTTGTAGCACTTTGAACTGTTACGGCCACTATAGTGCCTTGCAGTTTAAAGTGTGACACACTCTAGCCCTGGGCTATACAGAAGAGGAAGCAGCCTGAGAGGCTATATTGCTGCTGCCATGCTCTAGTCATGTAGTTCTCAATCCAGTCCTTGATACTTAGCCAGTTTGGTTTTCAGTGTATGCATAGTGAATATGTACAAGAGAGATTTACATACAATGAAGGCTGTACATGCATATCTATCTTATGAATATTCATTGTGAATATTTTGAAAACCTGGCTAGGGGTGCCTGAGTTCTGGGTTGAGAACCTCTGCTCTAGTCTAATGAAGCCTGGCTTAGATGCACATGGGTGGTAAAGACAGAAAAGACGTATCGGTTGCTGTTGCCCCTGTTGTTTGGTGTCCTAACTCAAGTCTCCATGGCAATCTGTAGAGAGAGAATTCTGCGGGAATGGCTGGATTTTTGTATCCCTTCTGTGGTTGCAGACTAGCAGGAGACCAGAGTCCCTAATCATAAGTCAATTTTGCTGGAGATTTTACTATCCATGCACCCTGTACTCAAAACGAACATGGTTAATTTTTCAAAACTTATGAATGACTTGGGTTTATTCCAGAGGGTATATGAGCCGATACATACTCATTTGACATGGTATTTTGTTTTGATACTGATAAGATATATTGTGAATATATCCCGGTAACTTGGTCAGACGATTATTTTTTTGAAATTCATAATGTTATTTTTCCAACTGACCAAATTTTTACAGGTTCACTGTACTTTAGGAGTTTAAAGCATATTGATATGATGGAGTTGGCTAACAATAGATCTTTCCCGTCCTGAATCTGGGTTTGTCTAAAGGACAATATCCTAGCATGTAGACAGATGGACTCAGGACCAGTGGGTTTATGCTCCCCTGCCAGCAGATGGAGACAGAGTAAGCTGTGACCACAGTGACCCCGGCCTGCCATTATTCTCTGTCTCCAGCAGATAGTGGACGTGCATCTCCCTATGGGGATTGCTTTGAGCTTTTTGAAAGGAGAAATTTGAACTAAATTAAGGAAAAGAAAGCCGTGCTTTCCTGCGGTGATACCTCAAGGTCCCTCTCCCAGTTGAGAATTCCTGAAGCAATTTCCGTGATCTCGCGAGGTGTGTCTTAGTCCGATGGCTAGCTTTCCCAGCATGGACTTAGCTTCTAGTTCAGCTGAAAGGCAGCGGGTGAGGAGGCCGAATGAGGATGTGATGGCAAATGCCTTCTTCCCCACAGCTGAAGAATGTCTCTGTACTCAGCCGGTAAGAGCTGAGATCAGATAAGGTTTAAAAAAATAAATACATTTTTACCTTATTCAGAAGCAATTAGAGGGGTTTCAGGACTTCTCTGTTCTTGTCGTGCCATGCCGACGTTCATTCACGCTTCCATTGAGGTTGGGGAACTGTGCAGCCTGGCAGGTTGAGTGGCCCCCGGTGGGCTAGGCTCCATACTTAGGCTTTTTTCATGCATGCCGCATGGTAGGCAGCAGCAACCATTTTTGCTCATTCATGGGAGTGTTCTGCTGCCCTCTATAGGCCGTCTGTGTGCTCAGTAGTTTGGCTCTGCGCACAAGTGTTCTTGGTTTTTGCGTGCACTTTTTAAGCGCACAAACTTCTTTATGCGCTTAACTTGGTGTACAGGTTGTGTGTATGCCTTGCCACGCTTTCTTCTAGGCGCATTTCATTTTTGAGCACGAGCCGTTCAGGCACCTGATTACTGCAGTGATGGCGCTGGTAAGCAAAAAGCCTAAGCATCTTCCTATTTATGTTGTCTGTCGTATTAGGACTTCTCAGCCGGACCTGGCTTTTAACCTATGTCAGCGCTGATAAAGACGCTCAGGGAGAGTTATCTTCCTTGGATTTTGCTAAGCCTCACTCTTCCTATTCTGATGGGTTGGTCACGGCCTTGACTGAGGGGACGCCAGATCTTGCTTCTCCCTTGACTGGCTCCTCCTCTGGCGAGGGCAGTTCTGTGGAACTAGCTCCAATTCATTCTGGGCTTGGTCTGAACCTGGCTGCTTTTTCTGGGGTGGGCTTTTTTCAAGGCTACAAGCCTTTCTTCAGTTGCAGTCCTCCACTTCCCCCATTTCTGTCCAGTTGGACCCTCAGCCAGTGGCTTCTCCCTTTTCCAGTCCTTTGTTTAAGTGCCGGTGCTCACCCTGGCGCCTTTCAGGTGTTCCCGACAGGAATCCAGATGGCACTGATGATATTGATCCTGATTTCCTGGAAGATGGGGAAATTCCTCTAGGGCTGGAACCGTATCAAACCACGTTGCAGTTTTCATAGATTAATTGCCGGCCCTGATTTCCCAGCCCTTTAAAACAGCTTGGTGTTCCTGATTTGGATGCCATGTCAGAGCCAAGGAAGAATTTAATTTTGGCTTCCTTACGTAAAGCTTTTTGTTTTTTTTCCAGTGATGGATGCCATCCAGGAATTGATTGATCTGGAAAGGTATGCCCCAGAGGCAAATTTTAAAGGGGGTCAGACATTGGAAGGCCTGGATCAGCTGTGAGACAGCATTTTGCGTTTTCCCAAAGTGGATGCTCTGGTATGTGCATGTCTAAGCAGACTCCCCGTAGAGGGAGGCACAACCTATGAAAGATGTACATGACAGAAGATTGAGGCTAATCTTAAGCAAGCCTTTGAGGCTGTGGTGATGAATTTACAGATTGCTTCTGTTGCACCCTAGTAGTAAGATCTTGTCTATTTCTCTCTGAGGAGATTGAGTCTGGAGGGAATTCCAGAGCATTATGGAGCCTGCTGCTGCCTTTTTTAGCAGACGTAGGCTGTGATTTGGTATGGACCTCAGCCAGAAGAGTGGCTTTGGTGATAGTGGCCAGGCGTCAACTCTGGTTGCAAAACAAAACTGGTCAGCTGACAAGGCTTCCAAAGCCAGTCTTACCAAGGTGCCTTTTTCTAAGCTCGCTTTTGTTTGGGAATGACTTGGGGAAACTGGCCAGTAAGTGGGGCGAGAGTCCGGTGGCTCGGTTACCGGAGTATAAGAAAGTTACAGCGCCTCTTCGGTATGATGTCGTTACCAGGGTTCCAGGCGTTTTTCTCCCTACAGAGGGTTGACCTTTTAGCGGACTCTGCCTTTCAGTTGGTCTTAGTCCTTGCGTCCCCATCAGCCCAAGAGAGGAGCGGGCTCGAGTGATGGACCTTACAGAGCTTCCCAGTGAAGGTTTGCTGACCCACCTTCTGGAACAGGAAATAGGGGGATGTCTGTCTCTTTTATCAGAGGTGGGTTGAGATCCTGGAGGTAATAGATAAAGGGTATGCACTGGAATTTTGAAATATTCCTCAGGATGTGTTCAAGGTGTCCTCTTGCCACTCCCCGCAGAAGAAGCAGGCAGTGGAGTTTGTTTCAAAGACTCTTCAGACTGAGTGCCATGATTCCGGTGCCCATGTCTCAAAGTATGGAACGATATTCATTTATTTTGATGTGCCCAAGGAGGGCTCCTTTCATCTCATCTTGGATCTCAAGAGGGTCAACCATTACTTGAAGGTGACTCTTTTTGAATGGAAACCTTGGGCTCTGTAATAATGGTGGTGCAGTCGGGGGAATTTCTGACCTCCTTGGATCTGACAGAGGTTTACCTTCATATTCTCATCTGAGTGGAACACCAACGCTTTCTACGTTTTGCGGTGTTGGGGGTGCCATTATCAGTTTTGGGCGCTGCCTTTTGGTGTCACTACCCCTCCCAGAAAAGTTTTCAAGATTATGGTGGTGGTGTAGCGGGCTTGTGAAAAGAAGGAATCTTGGCTCTCCTGTATTTGGATGACTGACTGATTCGAGCCAAGTCTCAGAAAGAGAGCTGCCGGGTGATGCACAAGGTGATCTCCTTATTACAGGAGCTCAGTTGGGCGGAGAACCTGACTAAGAACAATCTTCAACAATCCCTGTCGTTGGAGTATCTAGGGGTCTAGTTCTACAAGGGACAGGACAGAGTTTTCCTACCAGAAGTTTGGATCCAGAGAGTGATGTCTCACTATGGTGTGGTCCTAACTACAGGTGCTTGGCTTGAATGCAGGTACCCTGTACGTGGTGCCTTGGGCAAGGGTGCATATGCATCATCTTCAGTGCTGTCTATCTCGTTGGAACCCACAGTCTCAGGATTATGGGGTTTGGCTACACTTGCCAATGGAAATCTGCTTCTGCCTCCAGTGGTGGTTGTAGCAGGATCATCTGAGAAAGGGAGTTCCCTTGTCCTCTCCAGCCTGGTTGGTACTTATGAGAGATGCAAGTCTCCAGGGTTGGGGTGCTCATTGTCTGGAGTTAACCTAGTGGTGCTGGAATGCCGAAGAGTCCCACTGGAGCTTCAGTCACCTGGAGGCCCGGGCGGTACAGCTGACATGCTTGCTGAATAGCCACAGGCTGTGGAATCAAGTGGTTTGCGTGATGGAGAATGCGACTGTAGTGGCCTACATCAATCGCCAGGGAGGAACCAAAAGCCAGCAAGTGTTGCAGATCTCAACCTCTCACATTGCAGCAAAAGACTATGTAAAAGGAGACTTTCTCAGCTGGGAGAGTCTGGATCCAGGAGTGTGTGTGTTGTCAGCCGAGATGTTTCAGCTGATTGTGGATTGCTGAGGCCTTCAGTTCTTAGACCTACTGGTGACGTCTCGCAATGCGAAGGTTCCTCGTTTCTACAGTCGCAGGAGAGATCCATGGTCCCTGGGAATAGACACACTCATACAGGTCTGGCTGGAAGACAGATTGCTTTTTGCCTTTTCTCCATGGCCCTTGCTGGGCAGGGTAATTCGCAAGATCAAAGGCCACAGGGGGCTAGTACTCCTGGAGGTACCAGACTGGCCCACGCATCCATGGTATGCGGATTTTTGACGACTCTTGGTGGAGGACCCCATTTGTCTTCCAACGCATATGGATCTGCGTCAGCGGGATCTGACTTGATTCTGTCTTACGGTTTGGCCTTTGAGAGGGCTCGCCTGTTAAAGCATGGTTATTCCTCTATGGTTATTGCCACTTTACTCCATGCTTGCTAGTTCTCCAATTCTTTGGCTTATGTGCAGGTTTGGAGAGTTTTTGAGGCCTGATGTGAGGAGCGGGGTGTTCTTCCTTGTTCAGTTAAGATTCCTCTCTTTCTGGATTTTTTGCAGGATGGCTTGAATAAAGGCTTAGCCCTTAAATCCCTTTATCCCAGGACAAGCAGGATGCTAGTCCTCACATATGGGTGACATCAGTAATTGAGCCCTATCATGGAAAACTTTCTGTCAAAGTTGCTAAAAAGCTGTGACTGACACTGGCACACTGAGTGCACTGAGCAGTCTTCTTTTTTCCACTTTGCAGTAAGCATAGCGATTAGGAGCTCTGTGAGAAATTTTAACACTTTTTTCCTCATGGAAAGGTTTACATTTTTACTTCACAAACACTTTTCCCTGCACGGGTCTCCCTCCACATTGGTTTAATCGACGTTCGGTGAGTACTATGCCATATTTTTTTGGTCGGTTCCTGTCACCTTTCTGGCTGCCAACCGACTGCGGCCTTCCCTCTCCCTATTTTTTTCAGTTAGTCACACACAGCCTGCAAGTATCCCTCTGTGACACTCTGCTTGGCTATTAGTGCTAGTGGGACAGTGACTTCCACGATTACCGGTGTCGCCACTGCCCTGGTAGATTCAGGTCCTTTATTTTCCTCAGTATCTTCGCGCAGTACATACCCCATTGCTACCGTCTGTACCCCCCTTCAGACCATCTTGCATTTTTAGATGCCACAGGTACCCTTCCCCCTGCGGTACCCTGATGCCATCCTCCCTACATCGTTTCTATCAGTGCCATCTATGTTTCATCCATGGCACTGATTTATTTCCTTAGCTTTTATCGGTGTTATCAGTGCCCGAATGGATACCATCGACGAACACCTTGTCTCGTCTCTGCCATCCATACTCTGGTCGATGCCACCGTTGCCCGGGACACTTCCATTACTGTTGGGGTCAATTCCATCGATGCCATCCTTTAATTTATGGATGCCATCGATGCCCAGGACTTTTTCATAGATTTCCATCGATGGGCATCGATGGCCAGGTCGATTCCATCGATGGCATCGATGGCCAGGTCGATGCCAAAGTGGATTCCACTTAAACCAATGAAATCCATGCCAACATCGATTCCATCGGTGCCCATATCAGTGCCATCAATGCCCATGTCCGTGGCATAAATGCCATGGACATCATTATCGCCCGAGTCTATACAATCAATACCGCCGATGCCCGTGGCCATACCACAGATGTTGTCGGTGCCCGCCTCCATACATCGATGATCTCGACACCCACGTCGTTCCCATCGGCATCTTCAACGTTTTTATGGATGCGGTCATTGACTTCGTCAATGCCGGTATCATTTTTTCCGAAACCAGCGATGTTTTTCGATTATGCCACATCGTTCCCATAGATACCTACGCCGGTGTCGTCAGTGCTTCGTCACTGTCAACATTGTTGGACGAGTCATCAACGTTTTTCATATACATTTTTATGTTTCTCTCGAGACCACCTTGGCCGCCATAGACACCGTCAATGCCGACATAACACCGCCACATAATGCCCTTCCCTGAACACAGTGCTCCATACTTTGTGTCCTTTTTAAAGCCCCGTATCAGGAGCAGAGCAGGCATGCTGACAGTCCGTCATCGATCGCCATCCAGGACAGCGAGGGCTTCCATCTCGGCGCTGGAGAATGACCAGGTTGAGCACCGTGACATTCATCGTCACCAACACGATGACCGTCCGCCACTATCGCTATCCAATCTCGATGCTGGACAATGCTCGGACCGAGCAACATCACCACTGCTATCGACACTGTTCCACACAGTTTTGGCAGTCCTTCCTGCTCCAGAAACAGCAGATCGAGGTCCGCAGAATTCTGCACTGGCGTCAAGAGACATCGAGCCGCTGCTACAATGGTTGGGTTCATGAGTTTGTTAATCAGCTCCCTTGTTCCCAGGCGTGCCCCACTGACATCGGTGTGGGATTCTGGCCCTCCGCTCATTACGGTCTAAGCGCCAGCCATGCCCAGCCTTGTCTCCTCTATACCTGCGCCACCATACCAGGTATCAGACTTGAGACGGACGTTGTCATCCACAGGCTACCCCTTGAGGACTCCGGAAATCCACGGAGCCAGCAATCTTCACCGGCTCGTCCTTCGGCGGTTCACGTCATTTTATTTATTTATTTATTTAAAAACTTTTCTATACCGTCGCTAAGTTATATACCATCGCAACGGTTTACAAATAGGCACATAGATGTCAGATGGTAAAAGTACCCGCTTTTGCGGCATTCTCATTGAGATGTGTTCTCTAATTCGGACCACATGGTTCGAAAAGTTCTAGGTCATGTACTTTCCAAGAACTGTATTAGTGTCACATATTGCTGTGCCAGCTATGTCAGCTACAATACAGGAGAACCTCTCTTTCTTTTCCTTGGGATTGCATCAGGGCTTCCCCCCTTTTTTTTAGCAACGTGGCTCTGTACTGATTAATGCTCTAGCTTTTGGTTTCTGTTTCGGTACCAAAGTTCCAGGTGCATTCGCTGTTCTGCTAAACACGAAATCCAGCACATGCTTCCTCAACTACAAGTCCACCTCGAAGCCTGATACAGGTCTCGATGTCTCTTTGTACAGCACTCAGAAATGCAGGTAAGACTTTACCGCACTCACTCCCATGGGAGGTTACATGATATCCAGATTACATCACCCCCTCCAGTTGGACACCTCCCTGTTTTCCAACTGGCCGGATATCAGAGCAGCCATCCCCACCTTGTTTTAAATACATTATTCTTTCTTTCAACAGAAAGTAGTTACTCTCCCCCTATCCTGGACCTCAGAAATACCAATTTTCTTCAGAAGGCACAGGTAAAATGGTATCTCTTGTTACCATGCTTCCAAAACGCAGTAAGTACATTACCTCTATTCTTTCTATGTGCCTCATAGTAAGTCAACAATATTACAATTCCAAGCTCTGCCGGTGGCACCAGCTTCAGCAACTGGGGTATTTCATTGAATCAATATCGATGACTTCTGTTTCTCTACAGAGTCCAACATCATTCACGCTTTCCTTGCATGGACAGCTGCATAACCACAGGCAGTCCACTATCTGAGATTACTGTCACTGCTATAATTCCCTTATACACTTCTGGACACCACAGTCACAATGACCTTCTTGTCCAGCATCCGCGCAGACATTCTAATACATTTCTACATGTCCCTGCGCGCATATTCCATAACCGTAGCCCCCAAACATTTTTACATTATCGGGCTCTGAGGTTTTTTCACTATGCACTTTCCTTATAGACCAAAACTGCTATGAGTTAGATTCAGTGAAATTCCCTTATCAGTGGGTCTAAGCTATTCAACCGCTTTTGTCCCTCTCTATAACACGGATTTAGAACCAAAATCCTAGTCTGATCCTGCTCATGCTCGCATTTACTTCAGGTTTTAAGTTTGACGACAAATCTTCTCAACCCAATATGCGTCTATTCTGCTCCAAGCAGTTCCACATAAACTTCCTGGATCTTATACCATGCGTTATACCCTTATGCCTTCCCATACTGCCTCTGCAACAATTCTTTGTGCATACAGACAGACAGCATAGGGACAATGTGCTTTCCAACATACAAGCATGCACAACATCTTAGCTGCTCTGCAATGAAGCTGCACAGCTTTATCCTTAGCCCTTGCTCATTCTATGCATCCTCGGGCCACTAATCTCAGACACTTTTTGAACGCACTAGCAGACCATCTCCAAATAGGTCCATCCTTTTGAATGGTCTTGAACATGTGTAGCGAGAGAAATCTTCTACCGCGGAGGTCAACCAAACTTGCCCTCTGCTTCCGAATTGAACCATACGGTGCACAGATTCTACTACCTACACATGGTTCCACTGCATTCCCATAGATGCCTTTCTTCCATCAAGGGCCTCCTAAAATGTGTCTCTTCTGCTACCTCTCATAGCCAGCACTCTTATGCTGAACCGGGACGGAGTTGACTGTTCCTCAGGCCCACGTCCTGCCCGAGATCAGTATGCTTCCCATACTTCATACCCAAAACTCTCGTGATCCAACAGGACAGAGGAACAATAGTCCTCTTAGCCCTATACTAGCCTCGACAAGTATGTTTTCCCATATTCCTCGACCTCTCAATCAGAGACCAGTTCGCCTAGGCACAGCGCCCACTCTCGTAACTCGGAATGAGGACAAGTTGCGTCATCCCAACCTAACAATTCTTGCCCTGACAGCTTGAATGTTGAAATTCTGCAACCATTTAATCTTTCAACACACGTCTCAAGTTCTCGTAGCTTCATGAAAGCCTTCCTCACGTAAACCTTACCACTTTTAGTGGACTAGATTTACCAAGTGGTGCACACACACAGGTTTTTCACCTTTTTTCTTGCCCCACTCCTCCTGTACTAGATTATCTATATCACCTTTCGGATTCTGGTCTCCAGACATCCTCTGTAAGGGTACACCTAAATGCCATAGCGGCATACCACAAGGAAATAGGGGATATGCCAATAACAGCGTAACCCCCTAGTATGTCGGGTTATGAGAAGCTTGCTTCACCTTAAGCCTCCCATTTGACCACTGGTCATTAAATGGGACCTAAGTATACTACATTCCTGCGGCAAGGAATTTCTTACATGGAAATTAATTTTCTTAGTAGCCATTACATTGGCTAGGAGGGTCAGTGAGTTGCAACCTCTCATCACATACTCACCCTACATAAGGTTCCTGCATGACAGAGTAGTCCTTTGCACTCACTCCAAATTCCTACCAAAAGTAGTAACAGATTTTCACTTAATCAGTCAATAGTCTTGCCTGCTTTATTTTCAATACTTCTCTCTAGCCAAGGAGAGAGAGTCTTATACACCTTAGACTGAAAACATGCACTAGCTTTTTACCTGAATTGCACGGCGGTCCATAGGACATCCAAACAACTTTGTTTCTTTTCACAAAAAATAAACCAAGAGTCACGGTAGTAAAACGGACTCTCTCCATCTGCCTAACAGATTATCGAAATCTGTTATGAAAAAGCAAAAGTTCCTCTCCAAGGGCGAGTAAAAGCACACATAGTAACGTCTGTGTCTACATCAGTAGTACACTATCGATCAGTGCCCATTATTACCATATGTAAATCTGCAACATGAAGTTCCCGTCACACCTTTGCAGCTCATTATTGCTTGGGCAAAGAAGAACGACAAGATTCGGCCTTTAGACAATCTCTTACAGAACTTGTTTCCAATATATTCCCAACTCCTTCTACATCCAACCTGCTGTGATTTTGGCTGCCTCATTTTTACCAACAATACTGCAATGTTGATTCACTACAAAATGACTCAGCCTATAGCTTGCTAATCACCCATATGTGAGGACTAGCATCCTGCTTTTCCTGAGATAAAGCAAAATTGCATACCTTGTAATAGGTGTTATCCAAGGACAGCAGGATGTAGTCCTCACAGAACCCACCCGCCACCCCGCAGAGTTGGGTCCGATACATTTTATTATTTTCTTTTATATTTTCGCTTACGCATAATGCTACAAACGAGACTGAAGGGGAGACCCCTGTAGACGCAGGGATCATAGCATGCTGGGCATGCTCAGTGCACTCAGTGTGCCAGTATCAGTCAAAGCTTTTTAGAAACTTTGACAGAAAGTTTTCCGTGATAGGGCTCCATTACTGATGTCACCCATATGTGAGGACTACATCCTGCTGTCCTGGGATAACACCTATTACAAGGTAAGTAATTTTGCTGAAGGTGCAGGTTGTGGCTGTTGCCTTTTGAGGCCTAGTGAATGGTGTTTCCTTCTCATCTCATCCTGATGTGGCCTGTTTTTTGAAGGGAGTGAAGCACAGGCCTCCCTTGAGATTACCATTCCATTGTGGACTCTTAATTTGTTTCTGGACTTTTTGGCGGGCCCTATGTCCCGACCACTGTGTAGCCTTTGTTTACGGTTGTTGACTTTGAAGACTGTGTTCTGGTGGCTCTGTGTTCTGTGCGTTGGGTTTCTGAACTGCAGGCATTGTCTTGCCAGGAGCTGTTTCTTTGGGTGACTCCAAGGGCATTACAGCTGCATACTGTTCCATCCTTCTTGCCCAAGGTAGTCTCGGACTTTCTTTTGAATCAGTTCCATCTCCTTGCCATCCCTGGATAAGGTCAGGGATGTGGAGGAGTTTTGCCTTTTGCGCTCCTTGGATGTTAATCGTCTTGTTGTGCGGTATCGGGAGGTCTCTGAGTCTTTTTGAAAGACGGATTACCTGTTTGTTCTCCATGGTGGGAGTAAGCAGAGTGCTCCAGCTTTGTGGGCTACCATAGCTTGTTGGATTAAGGAGGTGATCATGGATGCTGGCCAGCCACAAATGCCAAGGTGAAAAGATAAATCTTAAATTGTTTCCTAAATATCACAAGGTCAGTTTCTCTTTTTTTTTTTTTTTTTTTTTTTATTATTAATTAATAGGAAGTTCGTTCCAGAGACATGGTCCTGTCATCCCAAACAAATTGTCTCTTGAAGATTTTAATTTAATCTGTGTATTAGTCATACCAAATTTTTTTTTTTAATTTGTTACTCTTGCAACTGTCTAAATTTTTACAGATTCACTGTAATTTAGGAGTTTAAAGGATATTGATATATTGGAGTTTGCTAACAGAACATAAGACATGCCCTACTGGGTCAGACCAAGGGTCCTTCAAGCCCAGCATTCTGTTTCCAACGGTGGCCAATTCAAGTCACAAGTACTTGGCAAGTACCGAAACATAAAATTTTTCGGCGGCCCACAGATCGGCGCTCAGATTTTTCGGCGGCCCACAGATCGGCGCTCACCCGCACCCAACCGCTTCCTCTTCCCTGCCGAGGCTTGCCCGATCGGCGCGGCCCATCCGGGGCAAGAGCCTGCTCACCAACCATCTCGAGCCGTGCAGGAGAGACCGGAGGCAAAGGAAAAAAAATAGAAAAAACGAAAGCAAAACGCAGGACGCAACGTGGTGAGTGAGCCGCGCCCCTAAGCAGGCATCAGGCCTATCAGAGGGCGGCTACTGCCCCCTTTAAACTCAGGCGCATCTCGGCGGCGTCCATTTCGGCGGTCCACAGATCGGCGCTCACCCGCACCCAACCGCTTCCTCCTCCCTGCCGAGGCTTGCGCGATCGGCGCGGCCCATCCGGGGCAAGAGCCTGCTCACCAACCATCTCGAGCCGTGCAGGAGAGACCGGAGGCAAAGGAAAAAAATAGAAAAAACGAAAGCAAAACGCAGGACGCAACATGGTGAGTGAGCTGCGCCCCTAAGCAGGCATCAGGCCTATCAGAGGGCGGCTACTGCCCCCTTTAAACTCAGGCGCATCTCGGAGGCGTCGCGCGCCCGAAGGAGCGCGACCTAAGGGGCCTGCCCCTTAGCGCGCCCCTTGGAGCGTCCCAGAGCCGGGGCCGATTCTCTCCCCTATCCATTCATTCACCGACCACTCATCCACCAATTCAATCTCCAACAGCACTCATCCAGCCTATCAGCACATCCAGTCTCCAACAGCACTCATCCAGCCTAGCAGCACTCATCCAGTCTCCAGCAGCACTTATCCAGTCTCCAGCAGCACTCATCCAGTCTCCAGCAGCACTCATCCAGTCTCCAGCAGCACTCATCCAGTCTCCAGCAACAATTATGCACTACCGCCCACGCACCTACAAATCACTCACCCCAATCATGATTTCCCCCACAACACAGTTCCTAGGTCTCACCCTTTTCACCATAATCCTATTCAACGCCCAATCAATCACCAACAAAACTCTTATACTCAACGACATTCTGCAGGACACAACCCCAGATTTTTGCGCCATAACTGAAACATGGCTCAAATCCACAGACATCACACTCATTAATCAACTACCAACACAGACTTACGATTTCTTCTCCATCCCAAGACAAAAAAAAAAAGAGGAGGGGGTATCTTCCTCGCTGCAAAAAAATCCTTAAGGTTCACACACCACCCCATCAGTACAACTACCAAACTAGAACTAGGATTGTTCAAATCAGAACATCTCCAAATCCTTCTAGTCTATGCCCATCCAGGCTTACTAGAGTCAGACCCCTCACCTATTATTGAAACCATAACCTTACATCTTAATCTTGACTCCCCTGCTATAATTCTGGGCGACTTCAACTTACATGTTGACAAAGTCCCCCTCTCAACAAACTGTGAAGCTTTCCTCACCTCACTGTCATCGATGGGTTTCAGCCAAGAAATCAACAAACCCACTCACAAAGCAGGCCATACGCTCGATCTCCTCTTTACAAACGCCAAGATTTCTCTTACAGAACAACCAAATTGTAAAAAAGTCCCATGGTCAGATCACTCTCTAATCTCCACCAGCTTTTCTATACCTCGATCAGACTCCAACCTCAACTCAAGACCCTCTTTCCAATACAGAAAATCCTGCTCCTCAGAACACCTCAGCAAACTTCTAACCTCTGATCTACCACTCATTGATGTCTCCACACCCAACTCTGCCCTCCAATCCTGGTCCAAAATAACAAAAGCTATTGCAAACACTCTCTGCCCACTGACAACCAAAACAAGGTCTTCCAATGCATCCAAACGACAACCCTGGTTTAACGATGAACTACGAAAGCTCAAACAACTACTTCGGCAAAAAGAGAGAAAATGGCGTAAAGCCCCTTCTCCGGCCACACTCTCTGACTACAAACGATCACTCCATCTATACAAAAGTACCACGTTAAAAACCAAAAGAGACTACTATGCCCGAAAAGTTCATCATCTCACCTTTGACTCAAAAGCTCTATTCACCTTCGTCTCCAGACTCACTAAACCAATCACTCCAGATATCCCACCCGAACAAGCCCAGACTAAAGCAGACGAACTGGCTCTCCATTTCAACAAAAAAATATCGGATCTCCTCAATCAGCTAACTCCAATCACTACTTCTCCAGATAACACATACTTCCCCCAAAACAAAGAGATCCAGTTTATTGCCTTCGAACACATCACAATCACAGAGATACAAACGGTGTTAAAAAGAATGAAACCACCATCTCACCCATTTGATCAAATTCCATCCAAAATGCTCCTTCTCATCCCGGACACAATAGCAAAAACCTTAGCAGATATCATAAACTGCTCTCTATCACATGGTATCTACCCTGATGACCTAAAAACTGCCTCAATCAAGCCACTGTTAAAAAAAACCAAATCTAAATGCAAGCGATCCCAACAACTTCCGCCCTATTTCCAACCTCCCATTCATAGCGAAAATCATGGAAAAATTGGTAAACACCCAACTATCCAATTACCTAGAGGACAACAGTATTCTTTCCCCAAACCAATATGGTTTTCGCAAAGCCGCAAGCACTGAAACGCTACTACTCTCACTCACGGACTTCCTCCTCTCTGGAATTGACAAAGGCCAAGCATATTTACTAATCCTCCTTGACTTTTCGGCGGCATTCGACACCGTCAACCATGCCCTCCTTCTAAAACAGCTGGCAAACATTGGTTTAACAGGTGCCACACTAAACTGGTTCAAAACATTCCTTGAAAATAGAAGATATAGAGTCAAAATCCACAATAAAGAATCCCAATACCACCATTCTAATAGAGGGGTGCCGCAGGGTTCTTCACTTTCACCCACGCTATTCAATATCTACCTCCTACCACTTTGTCAACTTCTTACAAAACTAAGCCTGAAACACTTCCTTTTCGCAGACGACGTACAGATCGTGATCCCCATAGAAGAATCAATATCTAAAACAATGGAATACTGGGACAGTTGCTTAGTAGAAATTAAACTTCTCCTCACCAGTCTAAACCTGGTACTTAATGCTTCTAAAACAGAATTCCTGCTCATATCACCGGAAAACAAAAATACACACCCAAAACCACCCACACTCCTTCAAACAGCCCATGTAAGAGATTTAGGAGCCATCCTGGACAATCGACTCAACCTCAAACCTTTCATTAACCAAACCACCAAGGACTGCTTCTACAAATTACATATCCTGAAAAGAATTAAACCACTTTTTCACGCCCAAGACTTTAGAACAATTTTGCAAGCAATAATCTTTTCCAAATTAGATTATTGCAACTCATTACTACTAGGCCTCCCAGCTTCCTATACCAAACCTCTACAAATGGTCCAGAACTCTGCAGCCAGAGTCCTCACAAACTCCAGGAAAATGGACCACATCTCACCTATCCTCAAAAACCTCCATTGGCTACCGATCCACTATAGAATCATGTATAAAACCATCAACATCATATACAAAACTATCAACCAAAACACGCACCTCGACCTACAAATACCTCTTAAAAAATACACTTCCGCTAGACCCATCAGGGAATGCTACAAAGAGTCACTCCAAATACCAAAGGCCAAAACCTACCAACATAAATCATTGAGTCTCAGAGCCTTCTCTTCAGCAGGTCCAACTCTCTGGAACTCTATCCCACCAGATTTGAGACAGGAGCCATGCTCTCTAACATTTAGGAAAAGACTAAAAACTTGGCTTTTCAAAAAAGCATTTCCAAGCCTTGAATAATACCTCCATTAAATAACACAAACTCTTATCCAATAACTGGACCAAATACAATTCAATCAACCTTAAATTGACAATCATCAATACCTGCTGAACTTTTATCATACCACTGTCGTATTTATGCATTTGGTTATTTATGTTCCGTTCCATAGTGAGGTATTGCCACAGTTTCTCACATATTCTTATTTACTCACTATGCCACTCTATTACATTAATAGACTGAAATGTAAATATTGCTCTGTGCAATCTCTCCCCCTTTTCCAGTTCCAAGTTGATTTCCCTGATTTATTGTAACTTTCTCAATTCCTTTATCTGATTCACGATATTTAAAGTTCAAGGTTCTTTTTGAGAACATTGTTTTACGTTATGTTATGTTTTACACACTTTGTTAATTGTAAACCGGGTTGATGTGATGCCTGTCATGAAACTCGGTATAACAAAAACAATAAATAAATAAATAAATAAATTAAATAGATCCCAAGCTACTTTTCTTATTAATTAATAGCAGTTTATGGACTTCGCCTTTAGGAACTTATGCAAACCTTTTTATACCCAGTTACCCTAATTGCCATAACTACATCCTCTGGCAGTGAATTCCAGAGATTAATTATGCATTGAGTGAAAGATAAGTTAAAGATATTTGGAGAGTAATAACTAGAATTGACAGTGTTTTAACAAATCCTGTAAAACAGTTGTCTTTATATACTGAAAAAGCTTCCCTTAAGTTTTCTGACTTGGAGAATAGATCGTTAAAATTGGAAACAGAGGTTAAACTGCAATCTGGTATTATATCTAACCTGCAGCAAACCTCGGTTTCCTCTATTAAAGATAAATTAATTATTCATCAGAAATATGAAGCTCTGGAAAATCATTTACGGTTAAATAATTTACATTTATTGAATTTCCTGGTAACTCGTCTCCTTTCAGGAATTGAGTTACTTAAAAAATATGCAGTTGAGAATTTTCAATTCACGAATGAAAAAATGTTTCTGATTTCTAATTCTTACTATTTACTTAGTAAAAAGAAATAGGGGTGATAAATAGGAGGGCTCTTTTGATATTTTGACACCTATTGATATTCCAAATATGTCCTCATTTTTGGAAACAGATGAAATACGAACAAGGGCCACCTTTGTGGTCACGTTCATATTAGAATCAGATATAAATTTATTTTCCCGCCAATTTTATAAATTTAAGGAGTCAAATTTTTGTGGTCAGAAGATCCAGATATTCCTGGATGTTTCGAGGGAAATTCAATTGAGAAGAAAACAGTTCCTCTTACTAAAGCCTAGTGTATTGTATATGGGAGCAACTTTTTATTTGAAATTCCTGTGTAAATGTATTTCATTTCAGGGTAACAAGCTTATTTTCTTAGACCCGGAAGATCTCAAGAGGTTTCTTAATGATAAGAAGAACCCAGTTTGAAGGATATGGCATGGGTGTCACAGCATAGTAATCTCTAAATTTCTAGATAGATGTTTCCTTAGTTTTCCCCTCTAGATGTGGGCTAATGTATGATTACTAATATTATTTTTACTTCTTTAGATTTCCTTTCTCATTTTGTTTGATAATGATGCTTTACCTGTCATTCATTGACATATGTAATGATTTGAAAAGTTAAAGTGTAAATAAAAAAAAAAATTTGAAATTCCACTGAAATTGTAATTTTTGCAGGAAGGTTTGGTTAAAGGTTTGGCCTTAAAACAATCCGAAGGTGCAGGAAGCAGCTCTCACCTGCAATTGGGGGAGGCGGGGTTTAATGGTAGACTCTTGTCTTCCTATCGAGATGTGTCCAGGTTTTTGAAGGGAGTTAAGCTTCTATGTCCTCCATTTTGGCTACTGGGCGCCTCTTTGGGACCTTAATCTGGTCTTACATTTTTTGGCAAGTCCTACATTTTGGCTACTGCATGGTCTCGCTTTGTGGCTGTTCACCTTAAAAACAGTTTTTCTGGTAGCAATCTGTTCAACACGGCAGCTCTCCAAGTTGCAAGCTCTTTCTTGCCGTGAACAGTTTCTGCGAATGACTTCGGGGATGGTACAGCTTAGGACTGTAGCTTCCTTTTTGCAAAAGTGTTTTTGGAGTTTCATTTGAATCAGTCTATTTCCCTGCCCACGCTGGACAGGTATATAGATGAGTGTGATTATCATCTGCATGCCGTGGATGTTAAGTGGCATCTGGTGAGGTATTTAAGATTACTCGCTCTTTCAGGAAGTCTGATAAGACCGCATATGCTCTTTGGTGGAGGTAAACAAGAGAAAGTGGCGACGCTAGTCTGAGTGAAAGAGGTCATCACCGCTGCCTTTGTGGATGCAGATGTCCCATTACCTAGACAAGTCAGGCCGCATTCCACTAGAGTTCAGGCAATTTTGTGGGTGGGGCTTCTGTTGTCTCCCATCTAGATTTGCAAGATAGTGACATGGTACTCCTTGTACATTTTCTCCAAGCATCACTGCTTGGACGTTAGGGCTCAGGAAGAAGCAGCTTTCACGTGTGCTGTGTTGAGGGAGCCGCGGGCAGCCTTCCACCCTTTTCGAGAGAAGGTTGGTACATCCCACAGGTGTGGATTGGCCTGCCTGAGTGCAGTGGAAGGAGAAATTACTACTTGGCTGCTAATTTTCTTTCCTTTAAGGAAGGCAGGCCAATCCACACCCCCCCCCCCCCCCAAGGCAGTTTACTTGCTTTTAGTTTGTCCTTTCTATGCAATTCCTCAGCTACACGCAGCAGATTTCAAACGTATTTATCATCTTATATTAACCAAACAACCTGAGCCGCCTTCTCTTGGTTTTATATTACAGATATATATATATATATAATAATGAGATAAATACCTTTGATATCTGTGATTTCCTAGCCATGGTATGAAGACGTCCATAAAAGTTTGAACACTGAAGGTGTGTTGGAAGTATGGGAAAATTTTTTGGCATCTCTTCTTCCTGATGAAGCCAAGCATTGGCAAAACGGAGGTCCTTTATCGAAGATAATTTGTTGACAACGGGATACTAGATGTCAGCTAGAATGGATTGAAGCACAACACAGCACATTTCCAGTGCGGAATTGCAGCTGCACGCAGCACACTTGCAGGATGCATATAAATTGCTGTCTGTTTGCTTAGCATTTGGCTTGGGGACAGTATACTCAGAGTGCTGGAGACATCTATAAATTATAAATAATAGTTAAATTGATATTTGATATTTGATATTTTTAGATCCATTAAGTGGCTTGTGATAGGACATTTGAGTTCTTAATATATATGAACAAAATGTTTAAAAAGAAAAATTGTTTAATAACCTTGTGATTGTATAAAGTGAGGTATTCTGTTAAAAAGATATATATCAGTGTTTGCGATAATTGCATATTTACTTGGTGTATTATTAAACACTTGAATATCTTATTTATATACTTTAATAAAGGGCTTTTTCTATACACCGATCTTTGCTATCTTTACTGCTATATATATATACACATACGTGTAGATGAATATATATATGAATATATAGATATATATATTTTTTTCGTCGATAAGCAGGGCATTTAGCCATGCATTGTGGGTGGCGTCGTCCATGATGTCACGGAGAACATAAGAACATGCCATACTGGGTCAGACCAAGGGTCCATCAAGCCCAGCATCCTGTTTCCTTTTTTTTTTTTTTTTTTTTGCAAAATCATTTTTATTATAAAGACAAGCATTGCCACAAGTACTACATTATAGTTAAAAAAAAAAAAAAAAAAAAAAAATAACAAGAGAACAAACAGTACAGTAGCTATGCTGGTCTTCTTTTGAGTAACAAAACCCATCCCAATAAGCAACCATACCCCCCCACCACAACCCAAGCACTCCTCTCACAACCCATTCAAATAACCACCTCACCTAACACATTCACACCATCCCTAACCCCCGCCCAGGGGCCCCTAAAACATTCGAGTTAAAATAACCCTCAGACTAACAATTCTGGAGAGAAAAGGAATAACAGGAAAGTTTTACAATTGAGTCCACTCAGGGGTTACTTGCCCTGGGAGGATTGGTATACCAAGTATCAATATATCCTGCTGTAATCAATTGAGTCTGTAAATCCACAGAGAGATGAGAGTAATAGCGAGCCCAGCAATCTGCATATCGTTTATCCATAGACTTAGGAGACTTAGGAAAATCCATGCGTTCCATCAGAATCATGTCCATCATATGGTGATTAATCAACAATAATAGAAGCAAAACCCTCTCCAAATTATATTCAATAAAGAAAAAGAAGAGGAAAAAGGATCTAAATCCAATATCCAACTTATAAAGCAAAACTAATAAATCTAAATAACTTATATAACAGCAGATGAGAATATCATCAATGTTTGCCTCTAGATCTCTCTTTGCAGCCTCTCGCCACTCAATGGGCCGCAAGCCACAATCGGTCAATGAAGCAATTAGTTAGTCATAATCATTTATTGTCATCATGCTGTAAAGTTATAACAAATTTTTATGAAGAAAATTAATTATGTTTTAAATTAGAAATCTCAAACACTGTGATAATGCACCACTAGAAAATCTAAAAATCTGCTATGTTTCCCACATTATAACTACCCCAGTAGTTATAATGTGGGAAACATAGCAGATTTTTAGATTTTCTAGTGGTGCATTATCACAGTGTTTGAGATTTCTAATTTAAAACATAATTAATTTTCTTCATAAAAATTTGTTATAACTTTACAGCATGATGACAATAAATGATTATGACTAACTAATTGCTTCATTGACCGATTGTGGCTTGCGGCCCATTGAGTGGCGAGAGGCTGCAAAGAGAGATCTAGAGGCAAACATTGATGATATTCTCATCTGCTGTTATATAAGTTATTTAGATTTATTAGTTTTGCTTTATAAGTTGGATATTGGATTTAGATCCTTTTTCCTCTTCTTTTTCTTTATTGAACATCATATGGTGATGCCATGCCACAAGTGAGGGTGTAATCGCAGGCTCAATCCACTCAGCAAGTATTGTTTGGCAAGCTAGTAGGAAAGCAGTTAAGCCAAAGCGATCTTGCGCCCCTGTACTTTTCACACAGAGCGCCTGAGGTCCAGTCAATAGGAGCACCACAGACAACCGCAGAGGTATCTGGATACAGTTAGTGACGCAGGCTAGGATATGTTTCCAGAAAGTCTCCAAGGAAGAACAAAGAATCAGCCGATGCACCATGGTACCATCTGTTGCGAAACATTTAATACATAGTGGAGAGGAGAGACCCATTCAGAAACGACGCATGTCATCACAAATTGTATGATGGATAATCCAAAATTGCAAGTCACGTAACCCACAGTCCTTCAGCCGTTTATGTAAAGAAGTGAAGCAGGAAATGAGGAAGGGAACTTGGACATCCCTTGCACAAAACGGCGTCTAATAATGGGCCAAAATATCAAGATGAGGAGTCAAGAGCATATTGGAAATCAATCTACTCCATCCTTGTATAGAGTTATGTAGGTGTGCACATTCAAACAGTGTTTTAGCAAAAGCAGTTTTGCGTGCAAACTCCTCTGGTTGCCAACGAAAAGTCTGCAAGTAGTGGCGAACTTGGAGGTAAGCAAAGTAAAACTTACGGGGCAACTTGTAATTCTCAACCATAGTTGTATATTGTAACACTTGAGGGGACGTCTTCCTCAAAATAGTGAAAAGCATACATAAGTCCACAGCGAGCCCAGGTCTTGAATATATCACTGGTGATAATACCAGGCTGAAAATCACAGTTACCCACCAGCGGGGTAAACAATGAGAACAAGCCCGGCAAACGATACAAACGGCGAAGCCATCACCAGGCTCTGCGACAGGGATAGTAAAAACATTTGGGAATATTGAGAGATTGTACCACATAGAGAGGGGACCATGGCAAAGTCATGCGAGTTAACATCCCTTCTTCACAGTAAGTATATTCGTCAAGAATCCATTCCCCGACAAAACGCATCTGACAGGCAACATTATAAGCACAAAAGTCAGGCAAGCCCCACCCTACCCGAGCCTTCGGGTGCACCAGTGTTTGATAGGCAATCTGTGCACGCTTACCCGCCCATAGAAATTGGATCAACCCCCTCTGCAATTTAAGATCATGAACTTTGAGCCAAAGGGGGATCATGTGTAGCTTGTATAGCAATTTGGGAACAATCATCATTTTAATTAGAGCACACCGCCCTGAAAAAGTGAAGGGAAGAGACTGCCAGGCCTGTAGTTGCTGCCCCAGGGTAACCAGGGTTTCACATATGTTACACTCATAGAGCTTATCCAACTCTCTGGGGATCCATACTCCTAAATATTTTAATTTCCCAGGTGCCCATTTAAAGGGGAAAGAGCCAGGCCACGTCTGCGTAAGCTGTGAATGTAGGGCCAATGCTTCTGACTTAGAAAAATTGATGCGGAGGCCCGCTATATCCCGGAACTGTGTAAAAATAGAGAGTATTACGGGCACACTCTGCCGGGGTCATCCTACAAAGAGCAAAATATCCGCAAACAAAGCAAGTTTGACGGAATGACCTCTCAAACTAATTCCCCAAAATCCTTTGTCCCGTCGTAGCGTTTCAGCTAGTGGCTCTATTGCTAGTACAAATAGCAAGGGGGAAAATGGGCACCCTTGCTGAACCCCACATTGTAGAGGGAAGGGGGCCGATAAGCCTCCATTAATAAGAATTCTAGCACTAGGAGCATGGTATAGAACTTGTAGCCACGTAACAAAGTCCCCAGATATCCCATATTGCTGAAGCACCCAAAACATATAGTCCCAGGATAGGGAGTCGAAAGCCTTTTCAGCATCCAAACTGAGAATCAGAGCTTCCTCCTGTGGATAGTAATTTACGGCGGCGATAAACCTTCTCACATTTTGCACCCCTTGGCGATGAGAAACAAAGCCAGTCTGATCTGAGTGCACTAAGGTAGGCAAGATATTGCTGAGTTGAGCCGCCAAAACTGCTGCAAGAATTTTGATGTCCACATTAATTAGAGAGATGGGCCTATAAGATCCCACCTTTTGTAAATCCCTCCCCGGTTTTGGCAATAAAATGATAGTGGAACAATTTTCGTCTGGTGGGAGGTTCTTACTCTGAATGAGAGAATTGTAATATAAGATTAGACTAGACAATAATGGGAACTTTAGGGTTTTGTAAAATTCATTACTTAGCCCATCAGGACCGGCTGCCTTGCCCTTTTTCAGTTGCTGTATGATAGCAAAAATTTCAGAATCCACGATGGGGGCATTTAATATAGAGAGGGTATCTCCCGGCAGGTTTGGCCAATTTAGATGCTGAAAAAAACCCTCAGGTTTAGAAGCATATAGTGACTTATACTTTACAAAACTAGCTTCAATATCATGAGGACCAGTATGGTGGGTGCCAGCACTACTCTTAACCCCTGCAATAAAAGACTTGGTTTTGCGAGGTCTGACTAAATTCGCAAGAAGTTTACCTGGAACATTCCCATGTTTAAATAACTGATATTTATAATATCTTAGGGATTTCGATGCCCTTTGATACAAAGCTGTGTTTAAGGCATGCCGTACCCGGTCAGCCTCTTGCTTGTTAGCTGCAGTGGAATCGCGAGCAAATTTGACCTGTGCTTGCTTTAACTCTGTGGTAAGACGTAGAATTTCTGCGTTTCTCTGCTTATTGTGCGTGGCAACATAAGCAATAATGTTTCCCCTCATTACCGCTTTCCCAGCGAGCCAAAGCGTATGCGGACAAATACCGGGTGTTTTGTTAAATTTAATATATTCTTCCCAGCCCTCTTCAAGGTACTCCTGAAAAGGTGCATCAGAATCTAAATGTGGAGGCATTCTCCAAGAGAAAGCCGCAGGAAGGGATCTCCCCAAATTTAAAGTAACAGATACGGGGGCATGATCAGAAATTGAAATGGGCCCGATAGTGGCGTCTGAGACGTAGGAAAAAAATGTTCGGGCACCAGGATATAATCCAACCGTGAATGAAAGCTATGAGGGTGAGAAAAAAACGTGAAATCCTGTTCCCCTGGGTGTAGAATTCTCCAAACATCTAGTAAATTTAGCTCATGACACAGAAAATTAACGCCTTGATGCAGGTCATTGCTGTTCACCGCCCTAGGGGGTTTACAATCGATTTGCTTATCCATGACCGAATTGAAGTCGCCTCCCAAAATGAGGGCGCAATCAGGTAATTTTGTTAAAATACCCACCAAATGAGCGAAATAATTATGGGAATAGACGTTTGGAGCCATATGCATTACAAAAAGCTATTCTTTGATGACAGAGCGTCCCCACCACAATGACATAACAACCCTCTACATCCAGCTGAAAGGGTACCTGTTTGTGCAGAAGGATTGCCACTCCTCTCTGTCTGGAAGAATATGATGATGAGTAGCAGCTCCCAACCCACTCCCGCTTCAATTTGTTATGCTCCAACTCTTTCAAGTGAGTCTCCTGTAAAAAGACCACCTGTGATTTTGAACGCTGAAACAAGGATAGCAACTTTTTCCGTTTGATTGGAGAATGTATGCCATCCACATTTAAAGATGTTATCTTAACCGATATGTCAGCTGTTTAAAGGAAACATAACAGATTGCACAGAAATGGCATTCACAGTGACTGGACCGAACGCCCCCCAGCCTTGGGTGCTCCATCCCCCACGTCAGAAACAGTATAAAAACTTTATTTATTTTGAATTCTTATATACCGACATTCCTGTATAATATACAAATCATACCGGTTTACAATACAACAGAACAGTCACGGATAAGGCGTTACATTAAAAGATTGCATCTAAGAGGATATAAATATGAAAACATGTAAACACTGAAAGGCTCCTGGGCGTATCCTTGACCCCTTCCCTCCCCCCCAGCCTGTTTCACACACACACACTCACAATCAGCATCCATACCCACACATACCCCACACATACAGAACTCATCCAACCCCAAAATTCCTTGCTCCTCAAGAGGCACGAAATACCCATCCTCCTCAAGAGTTATGGGCTTCTCTCTGCCCCCCTCTCCCCCCCAGCCTCCGCTTCCACCATCCCCCTTTCTTATACTTAAAGCTCTACAACCAGTGACAATAAAACAGACCTTGTGAAGTGTACTAAACAACTGAACCGCCCCTCAAGGAATAATAAACTGTAATGTAAAAAGTCTGTGAGAAGATGAAGATTTTACCCCTGAATAGGGGCCCAAAGCCAGTCATAGAGTGACTTGAGTGGAATGAAAACAAAGTCTTTTGCAAGTGCAGATCCAGCATGCTTACACCACTCAAGGAGCAGATCCGGGCTCTAGCGAGGATATAAAAGAATTGGCTTCCTCCTTTTTGGTGAAGAAGAGGACAGTACCATTATGCTGCACTCTGAGCTTAGCAGGGAAAAATAGTGCAAACTGTATCCCCCTTTTGTGCAGCTCAGTACATGCAGGGGATAAGGCTTTACGCTGTGCTGAGACTGCTGCAGAGAAATCATGGAACAGGATTCAATGGCCCTGATATTCCACAGCCTGGTGTTGATGAAAGGCACGCATAAGCTGAGTTTTATGGACCCAATTTAGGATTCTGGCCATCACTGGCCGAGGTTTGCTAGTTGTGTCCCTGGGCGGCCCTATTCTGTGTATCCTTTCACAGCGCAAGCGGCCTGAGGTCACAGTCAGACCCAAATGAGTTGGGAGCCAGGTTTCAATAAAAGTATACAATTCCTGTTCGGGCACTGATTCTGGAAAGCCTATGATTTTAATGTTATTGCTATTCTCTTGGTCATCTAAGCAGTCCAGCAGCGAAATGTTTTGCGTGGATAACTCTCATACCTGCCCGTTCCACAGTGTGCAGCCGGTCCTCTTGATCAGATAGTCTATCTCCGCCTCATCCAGCCTTTTAGCCTGCCCCTCTACATTCTTTATATCCTTCATTGAAGATTGAATTTTTAATAATCTAGTGTCCAAAACTTCAGCGACCCTGTTGGATATTTTTAGCAGGGCCGTTTCTGAAACCTCTGCCAACGGGGCTGAATTGTCTCCCGCGGTCGCAGCCGCCATCTTGGCCACCTGCTTCTTATGTTGCTGAGAGAGCCGCGCTGATCTCTGGCACATATCAGGCCCCAAAGCTCTCACTTGAGTCCCAAACCACAGCGAATCGAGAATCTCAAGTGGCCTCCGCTGCCCTAACCAAAAAGAGCAAGGAGGGACACAAAAACAGACAGATGGTGAGCGATGGAAGCGGAAACAGTCCGGAACAGACTCACTGTTGCTGCTGGTATGGCGCGCCGATCAAACCCTCTTTGCCGACCTCAGATCACTCGCCCAGGACTACAGCGACTCAATAGCCCTCAATGCCCCACCAACCATCCAATAAAAAAAAAAAAAATGAAGCTGCTATATTAATTTGGTGGATGATGGCAGCCGATTTGGGGGGGGGAGGGCCCAGAGCTAGTTCACAGCTTTACCATCCCCCTTGAATTCATCCCGAAATGCACCCCAATGAAGATTATAATTGTTAGGTTTAATATCTTTAGACCACAAAGATTTTCACAGTGCCCTCTGCTGCAGTAAATTTACATCAGTAAGTGTTTGATTGTTTAGTTTTATAATTATTAATTGTGCTGCGTTTCGCCTGGGAGGGCCGTTTCCACTTAGCTCGTGCTCTTCAAGATGGCGGAGGGAGAGACGAGCAGCCAGTACCTTCTCTGCCTCCTTGTAATGTCTACTCGCTGCGGCCTGACTTCCTTTGCGGGCGATTGTGATCCGCACAATATGTAGAGTCTGTCCCCGCTATGGCTCACCGAATATGAAAGTGATTTTGGGGAAGAATTAAATTGTGGCCGGACACGGCAGAGCCTCAGGCACGAGCCGCCATCTTCGTTTGTGGCGAACAGCGCTCCTCGGATCTCGGCAATTTCTAACGTTGTACTGGCCCAAAGCACTCATTTTTACCACTAAATGTGGCGATCCGGCAGCCAAAAGCGTTTTTTATGTCCCCCTCAGCTCAAAAGAGCAAAGGTGAAAATAGATGAGGATGGTGGCCGATACCAACGGAAGAAGACTGGGCCTGACCTGCTGACGCTGCGAGGAGAATCATGCCTGTTAGTGTTGCTTTACTGGCGATTGAGGGCTCGTTCTTGCCGCAAATCCCTGCAAAATAATAGCCCCAGAAATCCTTTTCACTCTCCCGGCAAACAAAAAGAGGGGTCATGAATTTTTAAAGTGTGGACGTTGGCTGGTGGGGGAGAAGGGGTCTGGAGGAGATGCAGCGGCCAGAATTGTACACAGTATTCAAGGTGCGGTTTCACCATGGAGCGATACAGAGGCATTATGACATTTTCCGTTATATTCAGCATTCCCTTTCTAATAATTCCCAACATTCTGTTTGCTTTTTTGACTGCCGCAGCACACTGAACCGACTATTTCAATGTGTTTTCCACTATGACGCCTAGATTTCTTTCTTGGGTAGTAGCACCTAATATGGAACCTAACATTGTGTAACTATAGCATGGGTTATTTTTCCCTATATGCATCACTGCACATAGGGAAAAATAACCCATGCTATAGTTACACAATGTTAGGTTCCATATTAGGTGCTTCTACCCAAGAAAGAGATCTAGGCATCATAGTGGAAAACACATTGAAATCGTCGGTTCAGTGTGCTGCGGCAGTCAAAAAAGCAAACAGAATGTTGGGAATTATTAGAAAGGGAATGCTGAATAAAACGGAAAATGTCATAATGCCTCTGTATCGCTCCATGGTGAAACCGCACCTTGAATACCTCATCTGCCATTTTGATGCCCAATTTTCCATCCTCACAAGATCTTCCTGCAATTTATCACAATCTGCTTATGATTTAACTACTCTGAACAATTTTGTATCATCTGCAAATTTGATTACCTCACTTGTCGTATTTCTTTCCAGATCATTTATAAATATATTGAAAAGTAAGGGTCCCAATATAGATCCCTGAGGCACTCCACTGCCCACACCCTTCCACTGAGAAAATTGTCCATTTAATCCGGAGCTTTCTCTCTAAGCTCGAAGTGCGCATGATCACGGCTTCCCGTGCTCCTTGAGCCTGCCTCAGTTTTTGTTTTCCGCGCACTGCACGGACGTGTGGAGTCTATCTCTCTCTCTCATCTCCTCACGGGACAAAAACTTCACTTCACCGAACTCATTGGAAACAATGCCAAAGAGTCCAGGATTCAAATACTGACCAATGGGCATAATTACTGCTATTTATGCCTTGGTCCCGACCATGATCAGTCTGCATGCAGGGACTGTGGAAGAATGTCCCCGCAAGCAAGGAGACAAAGGGCAGAAAAAATGGAGAGGCTGAGGCACTTATATGCCCCCTCTCTGGTGGATGGAAGATCAACCAAGTTCTCCCTGGGTAAGAAAAAACCTTGGTCCGAGACTCCTCGACGCATGCATTCGGCCTCGGAAGGTCGTGCATCGCAGCCTGCGTCGTCTACCACGCAAATTGCGTCGAGCGCCATTTTGGCCACGACGCATGCATTGTAATATGTGTCGAATCGACTTACTTAGACGCATGTGTCGACTCCACTGAAAACGTCGAAGGTTTCGACATCTCGACGCAACTAAAGATCTAGCGACGCATCTCGACGCAACTAACAAAGATACGACACATTAGACAAGACTATGACGCATTCCATTCACAAGTGTCAAAAAACTACCCATACTTCTGCAAAACCAAAGGACTCAGTTCCTCAATGACCTGAAATACCAAAAAAATCAGTGTCAAAGACAAAGCATATTACACCTCACTCTGGAGCATTGTCTTCCTCAAAATCTACTAGACAAGACTCCACATCCCGACATGGAGATCACAATTCTCCATCTTCGGTATTATCTGATATAGTCATTGATGACCCAGTAGGAGATTGGGAGACCTCACCGGATATACTCCCTCGACCTCCACATTCAAAAAAGACAGACATCTCCATTGGCTAAAACACCTGTCTAGTGTCTCAAAAAAGCCACAAGACCGCTTGATCCTCCTTGCGCTACTGCTGGAGACGATGTTGCAAATCATTTCTTTATTACACAGTTTTTTCCAAGATTTACCTCCAGATCCAAATATTCTTCCACAGGATCCTCAAGATCCTACGTTGCCACATATTTCTCCTTATTTACCTCCAAATTTGCCGTCTCCAACACATTCAACCGCACGAATCCTCACTGGTCACAAAAGAACAGACCACATCTCTCCTGTTCTAAAAGATCTATACTGGCTCCCCGTTGAGAAAAGAATAGAGTACAAAACTCTATCAATCATCCACAACTCCATTCACCACAATGAACACGACTGCCTCAGCACCCTCATCCAAATTCACCACACTCAATGCAACACCAGATCAACTAACAAAACACGTCTAGAGATCCCTTCAGTCAATACAGCCAAACTTACCACAACCAGAAAAAGAGCTTTCTCAATTGCTAGACCTCACCTCTGGAATACACTACCAGTCACTCTACTTCTTCAAAGTGACACCAAAATTTTCAAAAAACTACTCAAAACATGGCTTTTCAAACAAGCATACAAAGAGGGGATAGCATAACCGACCAAAGGCCAACACCCACCAGCCCAACGCCACCCTTCTCCTCCCCGCTCCCAGCACCCTAGCCCTCCCTCCTCCCTCCCCATCCCTTCCACCTCTCCATTGTCTAACCCTATACCTTCTCTCACCCAGCCATTCAATAACCTCAGTTTATCCTCATCCAATGCTTTTATCTAACCACTTCCAATGTCACTCTTTATTAACCAATTTTCCCACTGTTACCATGAAATTACAATGTTAATCTGTTATTGTTCCTCTGATTTAACTGTAGATAATTGCTGCAAAAGTTATCTTGAAGTTACCATTGCTATCCATTGTTGTTGTTGTTCATCTGATTCAAATGTAGTACGTTGTTGTAAATGTAAACCAGAGTGAAGGCCAACACCAATACTTCGGTATATAAAAAACTTAAAATAATTCTACCCACACAGTTTCTCCGGGTTTCTCTCCGCCGTCATCTCCAGGGAGTTCAACTGGTATTCCTTCAGACCCTCCACAAGAATTACCTCAACCAACATCACCTCCGGAAGACCTAACTTATGCTAAATTCCTGGAGAAGCTAGGTTTAGCTCTTAACATAAGAGTCCCGCAAACTCCCAGACCCAGGATCAGAGGTTATGGGAATCTTGCAGATTCTGGATGTTCCGTCTGAACCCACTGCTCTACCTCCACATCAGATTTTGGAGGGCCTGATGGATAAATTTATTTATTTAACATTTTTATATACCGCAATTCATGTAGCAAAGTTACATATCATTTCGGTTTACATTATAACAATAACAAGCATGTAAGAATGCAATTAAATTAAAACAGGGCCACTCATTCTCATCCCAGTTTCCAAGAAACTGGATTTAAAATACAGAATGCAAAAGACGACCTACTACTCAAATGTTCAACTCTCTCATAATTCAATAGTCGTAGAGTCTGTGCTGAAAAAAGCCAAAAAGAACAGGCTTTTCTCTAATGCTCCCCCAGGGAAAGATAATAAGTTACTGGATGACTTTGCAAAAAAGATCTACCAAAATTCAATGCTAAACTCTTGCATTAATCTTCATCAGTTTTATATTATCCAAGATCTTTTCAATTGTACGCAGAAACTACAACCTTTGCTGCATACCTCACAGGGAGACTCTTCCTTGCCTCAGCCATTCCTGGATTTACAAGAAAGTCTACGGCATTTGTTCCGAACCTCATATGAAGCTTTTGACACTTCAACGCATGAGTCAGCAACCTCAATCTCGGCTAGATGCCTGGCATGGCTTCGAGCAAGCAGTATATGTGACTATGTTCATGATTGTTTGGCCATGTAGGCCAGCCAACTTATTTGGAGAAAAACTTCAGGAGACTGTATCTTTAATTAAAGATCAGAATATTGCTGTTCAATCTTTAACGGCTCCTACAGACACGCTGTCTACATCCAGATGTTACTTTCCCCAGTATAAAAGAGGTTACTACTACCACAGACCATACCGGTACTATCAGCCCTATCAATAGACCACAACCTTTCCAGCAACAGAGATCTCAATCTCAGTCAGGGACAAAGACCGCGTCAGAGATCCCAGAGGCCACAGAAACTTCAGGCTACTCAGCAACCAACCAATCTTTTTAAGTTCGAATGCCACAACAGCATATGTGGGAGGAAGACTATCTTTGTTCCATTCCCAGTGGACCCATATCACTACAGACCAATGGTTCTTGAGCATTATACAACAGTGAATACTGTCTGCGTTTCAACTCCATACCACAGTTACCTCATCTTATTCACCCCAACACTCCATTGATTCAAATTCCATCACTCGTGAAGGAAATTTCACTCCTCCTTCAAGAGAAGGCTATCTGGCTGGTGCCTTCCAATCAAATGGAGAAAGATTTTTATTCCCAATACTTCCTAATTCCCAAAAAATCAGGAGGCCTTCGCCCAATTTTGGATCTTCGAGCACTCAGATATTTGCAGACAGAGAAATTCAAAATGACCTCTCTCACTACAGTCCTGCCCTTTCTCCAAAAGAACGACTGGATGTGCTCACTCGATCTAAAGGATGTTTACACTCACATCCCGATCCACAGTCATTGTTGGCAATACCTCTGTTCAGGTAGCAAATCAACACTACCAGTACAAAGTGCTTCCCTTTGGTCTTTCCTCAGCTCCAAGAGTCTTCACAAAATGTCTTGCTGTTGTTGTGGCACACTTGCGCAAACAGGGCATAAACATATTTCCTTATGTAGCCGATTGGTTGATCGTATCTCATGATGCCCACTTGCTACGATCTCACATAGAAAACACACTCCTCTGCCTGCAAGAACTAGGCTGGATAATAAACTACGAAAAATCTCAACTCCAGCCAACCCAGAACATTCAATTTATAGGAGCCATACTCCGGACTCCACTTTCCAGAGCTTATTTTCCTCCAGAAAGAATTCAGACATGATCCCTAGCTCAGACTCTCTTCCATCGGGAAAAAATGCCAGCTCAACAAGTTATGGTCCTCTTAGGTCACATGGCTGCAGCAATACATGTAGTTAAGAATACTTGACTTCACATCAGATGCCTACAATGGGACTAAAATCCCAATGGAACCAACTTAAACGATGTCACACAAGGTTCAAGTTACGAATTCCATGAAAAAAGATATGGTGGCTCCAACCATCTATCTTGGAAGAAGGGAGCCCATTCCGACAGCTCCCTCATCAATTGATTCTCATGATGGATGCTTCAACAACGGGGTAGGGAGCACATCTCCTCCATCTAGAGACTCAGGGACATTGGTCTGCAGCAGAACAAGCCCTTCAGATAAATTTGTTAGAACTCAGAGCAATAAAGAATTCCCTTCTGGCATTCCGAACATGGATAAAAAGGAAATCTCTGATGATCCATACTGACAATCAGATAGCAATGTTTTATATAAACAAACAAGGCGGATCCAGTTCCTTGATTCTTTGCAAGGAAGCAGTTCAGATTTGGGAATGGGCAGAAGACATCTTCCTTCAAGCATCCTACCTACCGGGACTAGCAAATACCAGAGCAGACAGACTCAGTAGAATTTTCCACCCACACGAGTGGTCGCTGCATCAGAAAGAAGCAAACAAAATCTTTGTGACATGGGGGACTCCAGACATAGACCTGTTTGCATCGGAAGAGAACCAGAAAGTGAAAAACTTTTGCTCTCTCCGTCCCAGCAGATACAGAATGTCGCAAGATGCATTCCTGATTTCGTGGGACAAGGGTCTACTATACGCTTTTCCTCCAATTCCGCTAATCTCACGCACAATCCAAAAATGTATAACAGACTCAGCAGACTTAATCCTCATAGCACCTGCGTGGCCGAAACAGCCATGGTATGCCTATCTTCTTCGTCTGTCTCTGAATCCCGCAATACCACTACCAAAGGACCCACTCCTCCTTTCACAAGGCGGAGGAACCTTAATATATCCGATGCAAGTCTTCCTGCATTTGACGGCATGGAGATTGAACCGCAAATACTGAATTCACCTGGATCTCTCGTCAGGAATCAGACATTCTCGATGCGGCAAGAAAACAGTCTACCAGATGATACTCTGCATGGTGCACCCTTCAAAAGTTCGATCCTTTTTTTGTATACCAGCGTCATTGCTGGCTTATTTACATACGTTATCCCTCTCAGGACTAGCAGTTACATCCATTAGAGTTCACCTCAGTGCTATTGCAGCTTATCATTTGGGAAAACATGGTTCCATATCCTCTCATCCCTTGATATCCTGGTTTATGAAAGGTTTATTGCATCTTCACCCGCCAATTAAAAAAACAATAGTGCCTTGGGTGGTTTTGGCTTTTTACTTGAATGAGATAATCTCTTTACCAGTTTTTTGCCCGAAACCACATTCTAACGATCGACAAAAACTACTTCATACCCTCGATTGTAAGAGAGCGTTAGCTTATTACAAGCATACTACTGAAGCAATCAGACATTCATCGCAATTGTTTATTTCCTTCAACCCAAACAATCCAGGCCAACCTGTTTAAAAAACAAACTCTTTCTAACTGGCTAACAGCTTGTATCCAGTACTGTTATTCTACAAAAGCGACACCTCTTGCAGGCCCAGTTAAGGCCCATCAAATCAGAGCAACTGCGGCTTCTGTTGCGCATATCCAAGGGGTGGCAATTCAAGACATCTGCAAAGCAGCGACCTGGTCTTCCATACATACATTTACTTCCCACTATTGTTTAGATCAGCAGTCGGCAGCAGATTCCTCATTGGGTTCTGCAGTTTTACAGACTATTTCCAAATCATAATGGCTGTCCACTGTCTTTAGGTTGCAAAAAAAAAAAAAAAAAAGATGTAGTTAATAAACAGTGTGTTTTATCTTACCCATTACTACATGTCTGTTTTTTCATATCTGCAACCTATAAGCTTGGGACTCCCACAATGCATGGCTAAATGCCCTGCTTATCGATGGAAAAAGCAAGTTTGCTTACCGTAAACTGTGTTTTCCGTAGATAGCAGGGAGTTTAGCCATGCATTCCCTCCCACCTCCCTGGACAGCCGTTACTTCTTATGACACCTACACCAGTATTAGCTTGGAAAACAAGCTGAGGCAGGCTCGAGGAGCGCAGGAAGTCGTGATCATGCGCACTTCAAAGCTCTTCCAGCTTAGAGAGAAAGCTCCGCCTTCGTGACGTCATGTACGCCACCACCCACAATGCATGGCTAAATTTCCTGCTATCTACGGAAAACACCGTTTACGGTAAGCAAGCTTGCTTTTATATATATGAATATATATATATATGTGTGTATGTGAGTGTGTGTGTGTGTGTATGTATGTGAATGTATACGTATGTATGTGAATATATCCAGAGAGAACTATTTTGCTATATCTGTTATGCTCTGTAATATTAAAATTAATGAAGTCTATATTATACATCTTGTAAATCAAAAACTGTTTGGAAGCTGAGTTCATTTTATGCTGTTTTTACCTGGAAACACTGGACAAACAATATGAAACAATTTTTAGCTCATTGTACATTTCATTAAATATTTAAATAAAAAAAGCTTGCTGTTGAATTTTTTATTTGTGACACTACATTATAGAATTGGTTTTCTGAAATTGTTTACTTTTTAAGTGTAAAGTCCATTGTTGCCAGTTTTTATTTTGTAATGTTAAAATACAGCTGTCCTTTTATAGTTGGCTCCTAGCAATAATAATTTCTTTCAAAGCTTGCATGTTAGTATCTACTTAGAATGGGCATTTGAATTTGAATTTGAATTTGAATTTGAGTTTGAATTTTTAAAATTACTTGCTTGGTAGTAATCCTATACAATTAGTGAAATCTATGTGATGAATTTGAACGCACATCATCTTTTGCTGCTGCTTTTGATTGATTAGGTTCTGTACAGTGTTTAACTGCAGAAGATTTTTTAGTTGGTAGTTTTATTTGGCCTGGAAGTTTCCTCTTGCTCTTTTTGTCTCCTAGCAAAATCTGAACTGACTTCTAATGGGTTACCACACAGTGTCATTCATTTACAACTACTTGTGTTTTCTCCCATTTTATAACTATTTCTTGTGTAGTGGTGGGGCTCTCCTCTTCTTCAGGGTCTCTTGAGAGCACTGCCTGCTTTGCTAGCATGCCAACCCTCTAAATACAGAACTGCCATAAATTGATAGTGATGTGCTGTACTTGCAAAATATAAAAATACTTATAAAAATATATCAACTTTAATACTTCAGTTTGCACATGGTTTGGCACAGATTAAAATATAATTACCCTGTAGTATGCCTCATAGATTCTGCAAATAGTGTATGCTATATGGCATGATAATTTGAGCTATTTAATTTACTTTTGCTCTCTTGTTTTTAGTGAAATTGTGAATGCCTTATCTTTGAGAAGTTTCCAACATTTTTTTTTTTGCTTTGAACATTTTCAGAGTTCAGGAAACAACATTTGATCTGGAGGGAGATGTTCACAGTGGGACGTCATTAACAACAGGCAAGGTATCCTAAGTGCTTCTATTGAGTCATTCATGAAAAGATGTATATATGTATTGTCTTACAAAGACCACACAGCCAGTCTACTTTTCAGAATATTTGTAATGAATATATCTCAGGTTTATTCATTCTGGATGTCCTGAAAAAACAAACTACGGTAGGTTAAGAACCATTGCTAGAATACTTGTGTGCTCTTTTTGCTTGTTGAACAATTTTCTGTAGATCTAGTCTAGAAATTATTCTATTTAAATAGAGTGGTTTCCAGTGTTTTTCTGTTTGCTTTCTTGTGTTTAATGCTGAATCTTTTGCAGATTGTATTTTTTTGATGGAACAAGATATCCTGTTGAGACCATATAGGTCCCACATTCTTTCATGTGGGATTTGTGAGGACTTGAAAGCTTAGCATGGCCCCATATTCCAGGGCTCCTTCAAAAACCCTACAGTCATGGGCCCTAACACCAGCCACTAGATATACCATTGCACAATGACTGACTCCGTCCCTCCTTCCTCTCCTATCCACCCTCTCTTCCAATGGGCAGTAAACCTTGGCTCCACAAAATCCTCTACTGCAGCCCATCTGGGGATTGGAAGACCTGAGTCAGACATCAGAATGAGAAATTTCTAAGGCTACAATATTCTGCTGCTTATCCTGTTGAAATGGGAAACATTTTCCTTAAGTATTGTGCAGCCTGTGATGAAAGAACTCGAATACATTGCTCAAAGAAAGCCTTTTATTTTTTTATACACAGTCATGAATTGCTAGAGTTGATTTAAGGGGCAGGGAATATTAAAATAATTACTTATCACTGTATAGTTCTAGCTAGAAAGCTATCAGTGCAAAAATAATTCTTGGACTTTGCATTGCTTATGTAAGGCTATATTATGCAAAACAGTTACTATGATAGCTGTGAAAAATCCCCAGGAAAAGAATTTTGGGTGGATCTGCCCAACCCGTTATGTAGCACTACTTTTAATTGTTAAATGTTTCCACTCATATTGTAAATGCATCCCATGTCAGGTACTCATCTGGTGGTGGTTAAAAGCATTTTTGCCTTGCTGATTATCTGTGTTGTGGTTTGTTCAGATATTAACTCGTGTTAATACATTAGAAAATCAAATTCTTGTTTTAATCAGCCAGATTAAATGGGCACTGACTGACAATAAAAGCCTACTGAATCTAGCAGCTGCTAGGGCGGTTTAAAAAGATTCAGAACAAATTGATTAGCTTTTGTTTTAATTGTATTTTCTAATCTGGATAGTGACCTTGATTGTGGATTTTACATATTTTCAGGTCTATCCAGTACCGAGCGGTAGGAAGAGCTGCGTTAGTGCCCACGGCACCCGCGGTTGCCGCACGCACAGTGCAGCTCACCTACCGCTCGATCCTGAACAATTTTATGCAAATGAAAACCGCGTCTAAGAAGGGTCCGTGAAGCGTTAGGGCCGCGCAACCCATTTTACTGGATAGAGCGCCTATACAATATCCTGGGTGCGCGGGCCTAACGCTTCACGCCACACTGGTATCTGTCATTTCAAATGTCATTTGAAATGACAGATACCTCTCCCCTCCTCCCGAAGCAAAAAAAAAAAAAAAAGCGAAAAAACGTAAAAACAAAAAGTAAGTCGCTTCGCCGCTTCACTGTCAGTGTTTCTTCTTCCCTCCTCCCGGAGCAAGGCTGCTTTTCGCGCCCTGCTCCGGGAGGAGGGGAGAAGAGACTGACAGCGGCGAAGCGACTTACTTTTTGCATCCCCGATCAGACCTCTCCTGCCTCCCGCTGGCGACTTACTTTTTTTGCAGCCGTCCGGCCATCTGGAAGAAGGTATCGCGGCTCCCCTGCCTCCCGGAGGCGAAGATGGATGCCAGCACGGGGGAAAGCGGCCCCTGTGCATGCAATTGGCTGCTCAAGACGTGACGTCACGACGTTTGGCGTCACGGCATGTGACGTCACGTCTTGAGCAGCCAATTGCATGCACAGGGGCCGCTTTCCCCCGTGCTGGCATCCATCTTCGCCTCCGGGAGGCAGGGGAGCCGCGATACATTTTTTGCAGCCGTCCGGCCTTCTGGAAGAAGGTAAGTCGCCAGCGGGAGGCAGGAGAGCTCCGATCGGGGATGCAAAAAGTAAGTTGCTTCGCCGCTGTCAGTCTCTTCTCCCCTCCTCCCGGAGCAGGGCGCGAAAAGCAGCCTTGCTCCGGGAGGAGGGAAGAAGAGACTGACAGTGAAGCGGTGAAGCGACTTACTTTTTGCTTTTACGTTTTTTTCGCTTTTTTTTTTTTTTTTGCTTCGGGAGGAGGGGAGAGGACTGGGGCTGCCCCGGAGAATGGGCACCCATGATCGCGGCCGGGGCAGGTGAGCGGGGGCTGGGGGAAAGCTTGCCACCTACCCTTACCCCTGCCTCTACCGCAGGGGTAAGGGTAGGCGGTAAGTTAGCAGGTTAAACGCGCGACAAAACGGCAGGGAAAGATAGCGATAGTAGGGGCGTGGGTTACGGGATGCTAGGGAATAGCTAATTCGCTCGTTTGCATGCAATATACATGCCGCGTGCGGAAGGGGTTGGCCGGGGATTTTAGGACGCGGTAGGAGTAGGTTAAAGTGGATTCGGGATCGCAGGAAGGGATAACGTGGCCGGAAAGTGAGTAGAACGCGGCTTAGGAGCAGGGTAAACGCGGCCGCACTTTACAGGATAGACCTGTTTATTAGATATACTTACCATCAGCTTGGCACATCTGTCAGCATGAATAGTTATTTGATGACCAAGTGAAATCAGTGTAGGTGCCATTATGATGTCCATATTTGACTGCTGGCAAACGGATCAATTCAGTAAAATGTGCAGGAGAGCCAGCGTTCCAAGGCGAGTGCCCACTCTCCTGACGTGAGCCCACGCCACTCTCCTGGGCATGCGATTCTCTATGCAAATGAGGGCCCGTGGTAAAAAGGAGGCACTAGGGACACTAGCGCATCCCTAGTGCCTCCTTATTGGCAGAAGCGGCGGCTGTCAGGTTTGACAGCTGACGCTTAATTTTACCGGGTGTCGGTTGTCGAAACCACTGATAGCCACAGGTTCGGAAAACAGACGCTGGCAAAATAGAGCGTCTGTTTTTTTTAAGACTATTTAATTTTTTTATTTTTGGGGCCTCCGACAATATTGCTATGATATTAAGTCAGAGGGTGTACAGAAAAGCAGTTTTTTCTGTTTTTCTGTACACTTTACCGGTACTGGCCGAAATTAACGCCTGCCTTTGGGCAGGCGTTAATTTCTGAGAGTAAAATGTGCGGCTTGGCTGCACATTTTACTTTCTGTATCGCGTGGGACTAATTAATAGGCTCATCAACATGCATTTGCATGTTGAGGGTGCTATCAGTTTCGGGGGGGGGGGGGGGGGGTTGGACACGTGTTTTCCACGTATAGCACATGTGCCCTGCTAGCAACAGAAGGGTTTTGAACGCCTTAAGCAGGCCTTATGCCAAGATCCTGTATTAAAGGTGGTCTACTTTATGTTGCCCTTTGTACTACAAACTGATGCCTCTGGGAAGGGGTTGGGGGCAGTACTCTCCCAAGTGGACCAGGGTGAGGAACATCCTATGCTATATCTCAGCCGAAGGCTGCACCCGCATGAGGAAAAATACGCCACCATCGAACAAGAATGCTTGGCGGTTAAATGGGCTATAGAGTCCTTAAGATATTATCTAGCGGGGCGCTCCTTTGTATTAGTCACTGACCATGCGCCTTTGAAATGGTTTAACGTTATGAAGGAGTCTAATGCACGTCTCAACAGGTGGTACCTCGCTCTACAGACATACTGTTTCGAGGTTCAGCATAGGGCCGGCAAGGACCATGTCAACGCTGACTTTCTTTCCCGGTTGGGGGAGGATATTGGAACAATTGGGTTGAGGAGTTCCAGGGTTTTTAAAAGGGGGGGGGGGGTGTGTGTGTGTGATGCAGTGCAGCACTGCCGGGGTCAGGAACAGCCCTGGCACCATAGGATGAGGTCAGATAATACCAGAGGCAGACAGCAGAGGGCGTTGCCAAACACACAAAAAACTACAACTCCCAGGTTCTTAGAACCACCACCTGACCCGTGGGCAGAGCAAGAGGGGAAACAGGTGTCAGAGTTAAAGGATAACGAGTCAGACACAGCTGAATCGATGAAGTTGGAGGAACTTGCTTGGTGCCCCTTTTCTTAGCATGTCATTTAGAGTGTTACGCTTGGGCTGTGTTCTGGTGTTGTGAACACCACCCAGAAGGGTGGCTCCAGGTGGAGAGAGACAGGGATGGCAGGTAGCAGTGTCTGGGTCCAGGCTGGGTCAGGGCAGGCGGCAGGTAGCAGTGTCAGAGTCCAGGCTGGGTCAGGGTACCTAGTAGACAAAGAGCCCGAAGGCCACACACATGTACGGCAGAGCAGAGAGCCCGAAGGCCACACGCACGGCAGGACAGAGGGCCCGAAGGCCACACACGGACACAGGGCAGAGAGCCCGAAGGCCTCACACACACGGCAGGGCAGAGGGCCCGTAGGCCACACAGGGCAGAGGGCCTGAAGGCCACACACGGACACACGGCAGAGCAGAGGGCCCGAAGGCCACACATGGACACAGGGCAGAGAGCCGAAGGCCTCACACACACGGCAGGGCAGAGGGCCCGTAGGCCACACAGGGCAGAGGGCCTGAAGGCCACACACGGACACACGGCAGAGCAGAGGGCCCGTAGGCCACACACTGACACAAGGCAGAGGGCCTGAAGGCAACACACGGCAGAGCAGAGGGCCCGTAGGCCACACAGGGTAGAGGGCCCGAAGGCCTCACACACACACGGCAGAGCAGAGGGCCCGAAGGACCGCACACGCAGTAAGCAAGGCAGGGCAGGGTGGAAGGCCCGAAGACCATACACAGCACCAGGTAAGGCAAAGCAGGGTAGAAGGCCCGAAGGCCGCGCCAGGCAAGGCAAGGAAGAAGGCCCGAAGGCCGTGCAAGGCAAGGCAAGACAAGGAAGAAGGCCCGAAGGCCGCGCAAGGCAAGGTCCAAGGACCCACACGCACAGCAAGCAAGGAAGGCTAGAGCAGGGAGCCCAGGCGAGCTCGATGCCGAAGCACTGAGGGAACTGTCAGGCAGGGTTATAAAGGGAAGACCAGAACATAGAGTGAACAAGGGAGATGGACTGGGTCTGTCAGGAGAGCCAGCTCTAGAGGGACCCCTGGTGGTGAGGCGGTTGCACAGCAGCCATAGCCGTAACAGTACTTCCCCCTCCTCCTGGGTCCCATCTTTGCAGGGGGTACTCAATAGTAAAGTCAGACCCCTCCTGGGGCGAAGCGGCAGGTTCAACTCCTTCCCAAGGCAGCAAAATAGTCCATAATCCCTCCTGGGGTGACAAGGGGGACACAAACCCCACCTGGGGCAGCGAAATAGTCCGTAACCCCTCCAGGAACGACAGCAGGGCCGGTACGGGCCCCTCCAGGGGCGGCAGCTGGACCGGTACGGACCCCGCCAGGGGCGGCAGCTGGACCGGTACGGATCCCTCCAGGGGCGGCAGCAGCAGGACCGGTTCAGGCCCCTCCGGGGGCGGCAGCAGCAGGACCGGTTCAGGCCCCTCTTGAGCCGATGCAGCAGGCTCGGACCCCTCTCGGGGTGATGCAGGCTCGGACTCTTCTCGGGGTGATGCAGCATGCTTGGACCCCTCTCGGGGTGATGCAGCAGGCTTGGACCCCTCTCGTGGTGATGCAGCAGGTTCAGATGGCAGAGCAACAAGGTTAGAAGTAGTGCACATGGAAGACAAAGATTGTACTGCCGTGGGCTTGAAACCTCGAGACAAAGTCTGAAGCTCCTGATTTTGTTTGTGGAGGGGCAGTTTAGAGAAGGCACAGGCAGTTCTAGGACGTCTAGGGAAGGTGCTCGTTAGTGTCTCAACAGCAGCTGTGGGAAGCAGAGTCCTGCTAGAGTTAATCAGCTCTCTCCGTTTTAGAGAAACCTGTTCCCTAGGCTCTAGCACTGGTGTCACAGAAGCCTTCTTGGCCAGGTAAGTCCTGGGTTTTTCTATCCACAAACTGCCAGCTAAAATGTCTGTCTTAGTTGAGCCAGAAGCAGAATACCGGTTAGGAGAGCTGATTGTTTTTTCTAATGGAACAGCTGGTCCTAGAGCAGAACAACAGGGGCAGGGTTTGCCTGGAGGTAACAGACACGGAACACAGGAGCATTTCCACCACCTTGGTTTTGGAGTTAGACAATTTAAACATTCCTGATAAACCGAGATGTTCCTCTTATGACAACTGCTGCATACCCAGTGTTCTTGGTCTGAAAGTTGACAGGCAAGACAGTTCTTGTAACTGGAATAGTTCAAGGTCTGGCAACAAGCACAGACATAAAAACTTGGAAGCTGAGGCATATTGTGAGTAGAGGGGGAGAAAGAAAATTGGCTCACCGGTAGTACCAAGACCTATCTCTTCCCCTGGAAATTGGAGGCTTCGGCATTCTCTTACGCTCGGGCTGTGTTCTGTGTTGTGAACACCACCCAGAAGGGTGGCTCCAGGTGGAGAGAGACAGGGATGGCTGGAAACAGTGTCTGGGTCAGGGCAGGCGGCAGGTAGCAGTGTCTGGGTCCAGGCTGGGTCAGGGCAGGTAGCAGTGTCTGGGTCAGGGCAGGCGGCAAGTAGCAGTGTCAGAGTCCAGGCTGGGTCAGGGTACCTAGTAGTAAGACAAAGAGCCCAAAGGCCACACACACACGTATGGCAGAGCAGAGAGCCCGAAGGCCACACACGCACGGACACAGGGCAGAGAGCCCGAAGGCCTCGCACGGACACAGGGCAGAGAGCCCGAAGGCCTCGCACGGACACAGGGCAGAGAGCCCGAAGGCCTCGCACGGACACAGGGCAGAGAGCCCGAAGGCCTCGCACGGACACAGGGCAGAGAGCCCGAAGGCCTCACACGGACACACAGCAGAGCAGAGGGCCCGAAGGACCGCACACGCAGTAGGCAAGGCAGGGCAGGATAGAAGGCCCGAAGGCCGCGCAAGGCAAGACAAGGAAGAAGGCCCGAAGGCTGCGCAAGGCAAGGAAGAAGGCCCGAAGGCAAGGCTAGGCTAGGCAAAGCAAGGTCCAAGGACCACACGCACAGCAAGCAAGGAAGGCTAGTGCAGGGAGCCCAGGCGAGCTCGATGCCGAAGCACTGCGGGAACTGTCAGGCAGGGTTATAAAGGGAAGACCAGAACATAGAGTGAACAAGGGAGATGGACTGGGTCTGTCAGGAGAGCCAGCTCTAGAGGGACCCCTGGTGGTGAGGCGGTTGCACAGCAGCCATAGCCGTAACATAGAGGACTGGCTAGGTCAGCAAAGCGGGGTATGAATTGTCTATAGTACCCAACCAAACCCAAGAAGGCTCGTAGTTGCTTCTGAGTCTTGGGCTGGGAGTAGTCCCTGGTACATTGAATTTTATCAATTAGGGGCTTGACCACCTCTTTTTCCCACTAGGTGCCCCAGGTATTTGACTTCTCGGTGAGCCATCCGACGTTTCGCCGGGTTGGCTGTCAACCCCGCTTCTCTTAGCGACTGTAGTACGGCCTTAACTTTTACTAAGTAAGACTCCCAATCTGTGGAATAGACTATGATGTCATCCATATAGGCAGCCGCATAGTCTAGGTGTGGGCACAATACCACATTCAGAAGGCGTTGGCAGCTGGCGGCAGCTCCTTGCAAGCCAAATGGCATGTGAACAAACTGATATAAACCTGATGGGGTGGCAAATGCCGTTTTTTCACGGGATTTTTCCTCCAAGAGGATTTGCCAATACCCCTTTGTCAGGTCTAAAGTGGTCAAATAGTGGGCCGTCCCTAGTCTCTCCACCAATTCGTCCACTCGGGGCATAGGGTAAGCGTCAAAGTTAGAAATAGCGTTCACCAACCTAAACTCTGTGCAAAAGTGTAGGGTCACATTTGGCACTAGGACTATGGGGCTACACCAGGCGCTATTGGATTCTTCAATGACACCTAATTGCAGCATCTCTTCCACTTGTCTCATGACCTCGGCCTGCATGGCCTCTGGCAAACGATAGGGCCTCCTCCTAACCACCTTCCCCGGCGGAGTTAGTATTGTATGCGTGATTGTCGTCCGCCCTGGCAGTGGGGAAAACACATCTCCTGCTTGCCTGACTACCCTTTTCTATCTGTGCTCTCTGTAATGGGGTTAGCTCAGCTCCTATCTTTACTCCTTCCTTTTGATCCAGTTCCTGTACCTGGGGGCCCAGATCCACCTCCTCTTCATGTACCATGCCTGCAGTCATGCCCTCCCTCTCTATCCAGGGTTTGAGCAGGTTTACATGATAGACTTGTGGTTGCTTGAGACCAACCTTGACTTAATAGTTTAGGGATCCTAAGTGCTTTAACATCTTCCCCGGGCCTTTCCATTTGGCTAAAAG
The DNA here is from genome assembly GCF_901001135.1 of Rhinatrema bivittatum. NCBI lineage: Eukaryota > Metazoa > Chordata > Amphibia > Gymnophiona > Rhinatrematidae > Rhinatrema > Rhinatrema bivittatum. Next base: position 231,285,045 of record NC_042617.1, on the reverse strand, counting down.
CTTGTTAGGAGATGTAGGCACCGGTATCAGGCCCTGGTCTCCTTCCTGAAATTCCTGGTCTCTAGCACCTTGGTCATAATACTGCTTCTGGCATTCCTGAGCCCGCCTCAGATTCTCACGGGCCATTTCCAAAGCAGTCTCGGCCCGCTGCCTCAAGCCCCCAACATAACCTATATCCTGGGGATCCACCGCCACCCAGCTCCACTGCTCCTGGGTGACTTCTAGCAAACCCTGAAGTTGTCGCCCAAAAACTAATTTGAAGGGGAAAAATCCTGTGGAGGCTTGGGGTACCTCCCGTGAGGCAAACAACGAAAAGGGGATTAGTTGGTCCCAATCTCCCGAATCTCTCTCCAAGCAACTGCGTATCATCACACGACAACAAAGACTATTACCAATAATGATCTCACCGATAACACAATTTCTAGGACTCTCATTATTTACCTTAACACTATTCAACGCTCAGTCGCTCTCCAAAAAATGGACATCCTCAGTGACTACCTCATAGAAGCCAACCCAGATATCTGTGCAATTACAGAGACATGGCTAAAACACACAGATACTGTACTCATAAATCAACTGCCCATACAATATTACGACTTATTCTCCGTCCCAAGACCCAAAAAAAGAGGTGGAGGTCTCCTTCTTGCAGCAAAAAAAGGTCTTAATATTACCTTACAACTTACCAACTCCTCCAACAAATAAGAATTCTCCCTCTTTAAATCTGAACAAATCCAAATAGCTCTAGTCTACGCACCACCAGGAACATTAGAATCGGATCCCTCTCTACTGATAGAACTTATAGCCAAACACATTAACGCCGACAAACCTGCTATAATCCTCGGAGACTTTAATTTACACGTAGATGCTTCTCCACAATCCATCAACTGCCAAACAGTTCTTTCCTCTCTCAACCATTTGGGCTTTACTCAAATTATCAACAGTTCTACCCACAAGGCAGGCCACACTCTGGACCTCATCTTTATTAACGAACCCTTTAACATTCATACCAACCCCACTTGCTCACCAGTTCCATGGTCAGACCACAAAGTTATCCACACAACCCTCAATATCAACAACCCACCACCTCAAACCACTAACAAAACCACCATCCACTTCAGGAAACCATGCTCTCCAGACATACTCAGTGAAAAGATGTCTGAAGCATTAAAGCAACTAGACCTCACAGACACAACAACTGCAATTACCTCTTGGATCAATATTAACAATAAAATTGCAGATCAAATCTGCCCAACTACAACCAAAACCATACAACCTACACTAGACAATAGGAAACCTTGGTTTACACCCGAACTTAAATCCCTTAAACAATCTCTTAGAAAAAAAGAACAAAGCTGGAGAAAAAACCTAACCACCTCAACACATGCCATCTACAAATCCCTCCTCAACAACTACAGGAATACAATCCTTAGAACAAAGAAAGAATTCTACGGAAAAAAAATACACCACTTTATATTCGACTCAAAGGCTCTCTTCTCTTGCGTCTCCTCTTTAACCAAACCATCTCCTCCTACTATCCCAGACCACCAAGCTCTCAACAAAGCAAACGAACTAGCCAACTACTTCAAAACAAAAATCACCAACCTTACCCAATCAATCACATCTAACAGCCTTACCCTAACACACCATCTCACATCCTTGCCGCAACAAACCACAAGCCTGGATTCATTCGAGCTCACTTCTTCACTGGAGATTGAAAACACACTCAAAAAATTCAAACCTTCCTCCCACCCATCAGACCCAATACCAACAAATCTCCTCATCGCCATACCAAACACCATCTCAAAACCAATTGCAGAAATTATCAACACATCCCTTTCTCAAGGTTTAGTTCCTAACCAGTTAAAATTGGCAATACTGAAACCATTACTAAAGAAACCAAACGCTTGCCCATCAGACCCAGCTAATTTCAGACCCATCGCAAACTTACCACTTATCGCCAAACTGATGGAAAAAATTGTCAACAAGCAACTGTCAGATTATTTGGAAGATCATAACATTCTATCCCCAGCTCAATATGGATTCCGAAAACGCCTAAACACCGAATCTCTCTTACTATCTCTCACTGACACAATCATCGTTAATCTGGAGAATAAACAATCCTACCTGCTTATTCTTCTGGATCTTTCCGCTGCATTTGATACGGTAAAACACTCTAATAGACCAACTAGCCAATATAGGGATGAAAGGCACAGCCCTTAGATGGTTCCATTCCTTCTTAAGCAACAGATTCTACAAAGTAAGGATAAACAACAAAGAATCGCATCCAATCCTGACAGAGCAAGGAGTCCCTCAAGGATCATCACTTTCACCCACCCTCTTCAATATCTACCTCCTCCCTCTCTGCCATCTACTCTCAAACCTTAAGCTCACCCATTACCTCTATGCAGACGATTACAGAATCCCTTCAAAAAACCATCACGTACTAGAACGAATGCCTACAGCCCATCAAAAACCTACTCTCAAGCCTCAACTTAGTATTGAATGCTAATAAAACCGAAATGCTCATTGTCTCCCAGGATCCATGCACAATCTCTTCCAGCCTTTCTCTACCAATCACAAACAACTCATTCTCATCTGACGTCAGAGACCTTGGAGCATGGCTTGATAATCATCTAAACCTAAAAAAGTTCGTAAACAATACCACAAAGGACTGCTTTTACAAACTGCAAGTCCTCAAAAAACTTAAACCCCTCCTTCACTTCTCCGACTTCAGGCTAGTACTACAATCCATCATTCTTTCTAAGCTCGACTATTGCAACTCCCTGCTACTAGGTATACCCGCCAACACTATCAAACCATTACAGATGGTTCAGAATTCTAACTAGCACCAACAAAAAAGATCATATCACCCCAATCCTTCGGAACTTACATTGGCTCCCCATTAAACAAAGGATACTCTATAAGGTACTCACTATCATCCACAAAGCGACAAACAAACTAGCTCCCATCACATTAAGCTCTCAACTACAACCACACACTTCCTCCAGACCAATCAGAAGCGCATACAGAGGAACACTGCATGCTCCACAAATAAAATCATCATTGAGCAAACGAGCGCTATCTTCAGCAGGCCCACACCAGTGGAACACGCTTCCCCCAGATCTTAGACTAGAACCCAGTCATCAAGAATTCAAAAAAAGACTGAAGACATAGAGCCTGCTCACCAGCCTACCTTGAGGTGAGCCGTGCAGGAGAGACGGGAGGCAAAGGAAACAATTAAAAAAAAACAATTCCACCGCTCACGAGTTAAGAAGCAGGCCGCAGGACGAAACGTGGTGAGCCGCGCCCCTAAGCAGGCATCAGGCCTATCAGAGGGCGGCTACTGCCCCCTTTAAATTCCGGCGCATCTCGGCGGCGTCCATTTCGGCGCCCACCCGCACCTAACTGCGTCCACCTCCCTGCCGAGGCTCGCGCGATCGGCACGGCCCATCCGGGGCAAGAGCCTGCTCACCAGCCTACCTTGAGGTGAGCCGTGCAGGAGAGACGGGAGGCAAAGGAAACAATTAAAAAAAAACCAATTCCACCGCTCCCGAGTTAAGAAGCAGGCCGCAGGACGAAACGTGGTGAGTGAGCCGCGCCCCTAAGCAGGCATCAGGCCTATCAGAGGGCGGCTACTGCCCCCTTTAAACTCCGGCGCATCTCGGAGGCGTCGCGCCCCCGGCGTCGCGCGCCCGAAGGAGCGCGACTTAAGGGGCCTGCCCCTTAGCGCGCCCCTTGGAGCGACCCAGAGCCAGGGCCGCTACACACTCATTATCTGCCACGGAAAATATACGCCAGTACCTCCAGCACTCAATCAAAAACCTCCAAGGTCAAGACGACACATCCAGAGGCATATGGGCATCATTCAGCCTTCATTAGCGTGCCATCCTTACAGCCCCCAGCAGCACCCATCCAGACTATAACAGCACTCATCCAGCTGCACTCAACCAGTCAACAGCACTCATCCAGCTGCACCCATCTAGCCTCCAGCGCTCATCCAGCTGCACTCAACCAGTCAACAGCACTCATCCAGCTGCACCCATCTAGCCTCCAGCACTCATCCAGCTGCACTCAACCAGTCTACAGCACTCATCCAGCTGCACACATCTAGCCTCCAGCACTCATCCAGCTGCACTCAACCAGTCTACAGCACTCATCCAGCTGCACCCATCTAGCCTCCAGCACTCATCCAGCTGCACTCAACCAGTCAACAGCACCCATCCAACCTCCAGCAGTACCCATCCAGACTACAACAGCACTCATCCAGCCACCAGCACTCATCCAGCTGCACCCATCCAGACTACAACAGCACTCATCCAGCCTCTAGCACTCATCCAGCTGCACCCATCCAGTCTACAACAGCACTCATCCAGCTGCACCCATCCAGACTACAACAGCACTCATCCAGCCTCCAGCACTCATCCAGCTGCACCCATCCAGACTACAACAGCACTCATCCAGCCTCCAGCTCTCAACCAGCCTCCAGCAACACTCATCCAGCTTCCAGCACCCATTTAACCTCCAACAGCAATCATCCAGCACCGATCCAGCCTCTAGCAACTATGCACTACCGCCCACGCACCTACAAATCACTCATTCCAATCATGATTTCCCCCACCACACAATTCCTAGGTCTCACCCTATTCACCATCATCCTATTTAATGCCCAATCGCTCACCAATAAAACTCTTATACTTAACGACATACTGCAGGACACAAACCCAGACTTTTGCGCCATAACAGAAACATGGCTCAAACCCACTGACATCACCCTCATTAACCAACTACCAACACAAACTTACGATTTCTTCTCCATCCCTAGACAAAAAAAAGAGGAGGGGGTATCTTCTTAGCTGCTAAAAAATCCCTAAGGTTCACACACTACCCGATCAACACAGCTACCAAACTAGAACTAGGATTGTTCAAATCAGAATATCTCCAAATCCTTCTAGTCTATGCCCCTCCAGGCTTGCTAGAATCAGACGCCTCCCCTATTCTCGAAACCATAACTTTGCATCTTAATCTTGACTCCCCTGCTATAATCCTGGGCGACTTCAACTTACATGTTGACAAAGTCCCCCTTTCAACAAACTGTGAAGCCTTCCTCACCGCATTGTCAGCGATGGGTTTCAGTCAACAAATCAACAAACCCACTCACAAAGGAGGCCACACACTCGATCTCTTCTTTACAAACTCCGGTATTTCTCTAACAAAACAACCAAATTGCAAAAAAGTCCCATGGTCAGACCACTCTCTAATCTCCACCAGCTTTTCTGTACCACGATCAGACTCTAATCTCGACTCAAGACCTTCTTTCCAATACAGAAAACCTTGCACCTCGGAACACCTCAACAAATTACTAAATACAGATCTACCACTCATCGATGTTTCTACACCCAACTCTGCACTCCAATCCTGGTCCAAAATAACAAAATCTATAGCTAACACTCTTTGCCCTCTGACAACCAAAATACAGACTTCAAATGCATCCAAAAGACAACCCTGGTTTAATGAGGAGCTGCGAAAACTCAAACAACTACTTCGGCAGAAAGAAAGAAAATGGCGCAAAGCCCCTTCACCGGCCTCACTTTCTGATTATAAACGCTCACTCCATCTATACAAAAGTACTACGCTGAAAACCAAAAGAGACTACTATGCCCTTAAGGTTCACCACCTCATCTTTGACTCAAAAGCTCTATTCGCCTTCGTTTCCAGTCTCACCAAACCTATCATTCCAGATATCCCACCCGAACTAGCTCAGACTAAAGCAGATGAACTGGCTCTTCATTTCAACAAAAAAATATCTGACCTCCTCAATCAGCTGATACCTAACAATGCCTCTCCAGATAACTTATATCTCCCCCAAAACAAAGACATTCAGTTCAACGTGTTCGAACGCATTACAATCACAGAAATACAATCGGTGCTGAAGAGAATGAAACCGTCATCACATCCATTTGATCAAATCCCTTCCAAAATGCTGCTTCTCATCCCTGACACTATAGCAAAAACACTAGCAGACATCATAAACTGCTCCCTGTCACATGGTATCTACCCAGATGACCTAAAAACTGCCTCAATCAAACCACTCCTAAAAAAACCAAATCTAAATGCTGATGATCCTAATAACTTCCGCCCCATTTCCAACCTCCCATTCATAGCCAAAATTATGGAAAAATTGGTAAACACTCAACTATCCAACTACTTAGAAGACCACAGTATTCTGTCTCCAAACCAATATGGCTTTCGCAAAGCCGCAAGCACCGAAACGCTACTCCTCTCACTCATGGACTTCCTCCTCTCTGGAATTGATAAAGGCCAAGCATTTTTACTAATCCTCCTTGACTTCTCGGCGGCCTTCGACACCGTCAACCATGTCCTTCTTCTAAAACAACTGGCAAACATTGGATTGTCAGGTGCTACACTAAACTGGTTTAAAACATTTCTAGAAAACAGAGGATATAGAGTCAAAATTCACAATACAGGATCCCAATATCACCCTTCCAACCGTGGGGTGCCACAAGGTTCATCACTTTCACCCACACTCTTTAATGTCTACCTGCTTCCCCTATGTCAACTTCTCTCAAAACTAAGCCTGAAACACTTCCTTTTCGCAGACGACGTACAGATCGTGATCCCCATAAAAGAATCAATCTCAAAAACAATGGAATACTGGGATAGTTGCTTATTAGATATCAAACATCTCCTCACCAGCTTAAACCTCGTCCTCAATGCTTCGAAAACGGAATACCTGCTCATATCACCGGAAAACAACAACACACATCCAAACCCACCAGCCCTCCTTCAAACAACCCACGTAAGAGACCTAGGAGCCCGCTTAGACAACCGGCTTAACCTCAAACCATTCATTAACCAGACCACCAAAGATTGCTTCCACAAATTACATATTCTGAAAAGAATTAAACCACTTTTCCACGCTCAGGACTTTAGAACAATCTTGCAAGCAATAATCTTTTCCAAACTAGATTATTGCAACTCACTACTACTAGGCCTCCCAGCTTCCTACACCAAGTCTCTACAAATGGTTCAGAACTCAGCAGCCAGAGTCCTTACAAACTCCAGGAAAATCGACCACATCTCACCGATCCTCAAAGACCTTCATTGGTTACCGATCCACTACAGAATCATGTACAAAACTATCAATATCATCCACAAGGCTATCAACCAACACACTCAACTCGACCTACAAATACCACTTAAAAAACACACATCCGCCAGACCCATCAGGGAATACTACAAAGAGTCACTCCAAATTCCTCATGCCAAAACCTACCAACATAAATCATTGAGTCTCAGAGCTTTTTCTTCAGCAGGTCCAACACTATGGAACTCTATCCCACCTGACTTGAGACAAGAACCATGCACTCTAACATTTAGGAAAAGACTAAAAACTTGGCTTTTCAAAAAAGCATTCCCAGGCCCTGATTAAAACCTCCACCCTTCAGCACAAATGTATTCAAAAATTGGATCAAAATAAGAATCCACCAACCACAAACTTATACTCAGCACAATATTACCATCACTCACAACTGTGTCATATCTATTCACTTGGGTGTCATATTTATTCTCTTGGCTATATTTATTTTCTGCGTCATATCTATCCACAGTCATATTTACTCACGTTGTCTCATTTACTCACAACTATGTTACTTGATGCAACTGGCTGATATTTACTCACTTTGCTATACAATTATGTTACTTGATGAAACTGGTTGATTTGTAAATATCTCTTTGTACAATTTCTCCCCCCCTTTTCTGATCCTAGTTAATTTTCCCTGTTTTATTGTAACTTTCTCACATCCTTATTATTGTTTTACTGTATTTAAAGTTTCAATTGGGAAATTTGTTTATTATGTTACGCTTTACCCTCCACACATTGTTAGCTGTAAACCGGGTTGATGTGATATTAGTCATGAAACTCGGTATAACAAAAATAATAAATAAATACATAATAAATTTCTCTTCCAACAAGCTTTCCCAGATGCTTAATCTTACTGTGACGGACAGACTTCCTAATTAATAAGTATCCCCTAATTATGGACACTGTATCAAGTACTACTTTTAAGAATCTGCAACTGGACAATTATCTTTGAGCTCAAAAATTTACTTTATTTCATATATATATTTGGCATTGCTTATATTTATATTTATTGCTACGTTAAATAGTTAAACTTCTTATATAAAATATTATATTTCTTTATTTATTACCAGTTAAACTATTATTACTTTATTTAGCACTATGTTAAATTGTCAACTAGTTATACTGTTCCATGTAAAGCTCCACTCTCTGTTGAGCAGTTATTCGTTTTATGTAAACCGGAGTGATTTGTAGTCCCTACAAGAACTTCGGTATATAAAAATTAAAAATAAATAAATAAATAAATCATGGCCTTTAACATTTGGTTATAGCGTTCTACTAGGCCATCTGTCTGGGGATGATATGCAGCAGTGCGTATATGTTTGATGCCAAACTGGGCCCATAAACCCGCCAAATCCCGGGACATAAAATTAGTTCCTCTATCCGTCAGTATTTCCCGGGGAAAACCAAACTGACAGAAGATCTTAATAGCTCTGGGGGCGACCACCCTTGCTCCAGTGGACCTCAAGGGGATAGACCAAGGAAATCTCGTGGCATAGTCCAGAACCACTAAGATGTACTGGTGGCCCCTATTACTCTTTTCTAACGGTCCGATTATGTCGACGGCTACGCGGTCCATGAGTTCCTGTACTACCGGCAAGGGTACCAGGAGTGCTCTGGAGGGTACTCTTGGCGAGACTAGTTGGCAGTTGGGGCAGGAGCTACAAAACTTTTTGACCATGCTATATATTCCTGGCCAAAAGAATCTCCTCTTGACCCTGGCCAAAGTGCTATGCATGCCCAAATGGCCTGCCAGGGGATGATCGTGCACCAAGGACAGGACCTCTTTCTGGAAGCGGATAGGCACCAGCAGCTGTTTACGGGGTCCCTGACCAGCTAGCCCTTCCTCCACCCTATAGAGCAGACCTTTCTGAACCATGAAATAGGGATACACCACAGTGCCTTTATTGGCGATCTGTTGACTGGGCAGTTTAGCTTGCTCCCAAGCCACCTTCAGAGCCGGATCCTTGCCCTGTTCTTCCCTAAACTCCGGAAACTGGTCTAACAGGGCTCCCGCTATTTGGCTAGTGTGCCCCTCCTCTTCTCCTTCCCTCTTTCTCTCGGCAAGAGGTTTGCGACTTACCCCCGGATTCTCCACTACTCCTCCCTCCTCAAACTGAAAGACCTCCCCAATTTCTTGCTCGGGGTCCGAGGCGACCTGTGCTTGGGCCTGAGCCCTGGTGGTTATAAACATTTGCTTATCTCTGCAAGGTGCTTCCACTCTCGCCCTAATATGAGGGGTACCGGTAACCCCTCCACCAGGGCCACTTCTACTACATCCTCGTACTGTCCCCACTGAATGTGATAACCTCATGCACTGGGTGCTTAACTACTTTGCCATGCACACGTCGTATCAGCACCTCCCCCTTCCAGGTCTGTGGGGAGTTTAGTCCTACCGCGAGAGCGGTCTTCCCAGAAATCAGTGACTGATTTGTGCCTGTATCTATGAGGGCTTGCACCGGGTGCCTATTGACTCTAACCCATTGGAAATACGGATTTTGCCCCCTAGATGCTTCTCCCCTTCTAAGCTTAGGGGGTTGAGCATACCCCACGGCCAGGTGAGGACACTCCCTCTGTAAATGTCCTGGTTCCCCACAATGAAAGCACTTAAGCGTCCCGGGTTTCCTAGGGGGTTCCCAGCTTCGGCCCTTCCTCTCCGGGGAACGGCCCTCTCCTTCTGCCATCTGGGGTTTGACGCGTGAGGTTATGGGAGGTGCCTGACTCTCCTCCTTTCTCAGCCCTACTCCCCTTTGCCCTTTCTCTCTTGCAGAGGTCGAGCTGCCCTCTAGGGCAGCTTCGGCCTCTAGATACCTTTCTGAATTCACCATAGCCCTCTCGAGCCCTGTCGGCGGACCACCCAATTCCTCATCAACACTCCAACACAATCATCTCCATTATTTTCGTTAGTCTTATCCTCGGGCTCCAGCCACCTATACGCCAAATCTTTTAAGTGCTGGGCTAGTGCTCGGGGCCTATCTCTGGGCTGAAAGCATGTCTCCCTGATTTGACGGCGATACCAGTCCTGTGTTATGCCCAGCCTGTCCAAAATAGCTGCTTTCAACACTGCATAGTTCACTGCCTGCTCTGGTGCCAACGCCCGGTAGGCGGCCTGAGCTGCGCCGGTTAAACACTGTGCTAACCTGGCAGTCCACTGTTCTTGGGGCCAGCCTGCCACACTGGCTTACCCATTCAAAAGTAACAAGAAAGGCCTCCGGGTCATCCCCAGGCCCCTTCTTTTCCAAACGAATGTTTAGTGCTGATTCCGTCCAGCCAAGTCAAGCAGCACCCATAATCGGCTGTGGGGTACCTAAGGGTCCTGCTGTATGTTGGGCCACCCATAGCTGTGAGACCTTTCCCTGCTCCTCCAGAAGCTGAAGCAAAGGGCGTTGTTGCTGTTGCTGCTGTTCCATCATCTGAAGCATTAGCTGCTGCATCGCTTCCTGCTGCTTCTGCATTGTGCGGCCATCCACTTAACACGTCATCTGATGCCATCCCTGCAAGAAAACAGCGAGACCGGACCCAAGGGTGGCCGCTCAACACCTGACCCTTCCTGTCCCAACTGCCTCCTTATCTGGGATAACCTCACCCCGTAGCTTTAGCTGCTTACCAGCTACTACTATTTGGTAGCAAAAAAAATATATATATATTTTTTTTTTCCTCAAGGCTACTGCCTCCTCTGCAGCTTGGCCTCTCCTACAGACTCGTGCTGGCAATCCTTCACCAGGTCAGTAAATGCACTGGTATCCATTTTCCCTCTGCAGGGCTCCTCTGGACGGCGAATTCTGAAGATCCCACTGCTGCCATCATATGTAATGGCTCACCGCCAGCACTGCCTAGATCTGCCACTCCTTGGTGTCCCTGGTTACGTCTCCAGCGAGTCACTCTTCGCCCTGCAGCTGTCAGGCGCTCGTAACTCCCCAGGTCCTGGGCTAAGCAGGCCCTGTCTCTGCTTGGCTTCAGGGTTCTCCTTAGAAAGGAGTGGGTGGTGAAACCACCCCCCAATCAAAAGATATAGTGCAAAGAGACAGTTTTCTTCACAACAGTTTATAAGGCAATTCAAACGTTTACATTTGCTTCTTCACCCCCCCTCCCCCATCTCCACCAGTTCTTGGGAACTCAGTGCCTGAACATCCAGGTCTGAATCCCTGCTCTCCAGCTCCCTAACGGCGGGTGTTTGACCAGTGTTATTATTTGTCAAAAACCCTCTTTTAAACATTTAAACACAATATGCTCTTTAGAGCCCTTCCTCCCACCTTCCTTTAAGGCATCATTTGCAACCCATCATTTGTAACCCTCTCGCTTCCTGGTTACTCGATATCCATTACTAAGCTGGAGGATTCCTCTCCCCCAGAACCTACCTCCATCCCTTCCTCCTCTTGTTCGGAGGAGCTGGCCTTTTCTGGCCATTGCCATCATGCCGGCACGCCCCCTTCCTCCAACTCCATCGATTCAGCTGTGTCTGACTCGTTATCCTTTAACTCTGACACCTGTTTCCCCTCTTGCTCTGCCCACGGGTCAGGTGGTGGTTCTAAGAACCTGGGAATTGTTTTTTTGTGTGTTTGTCAACGCCCTCTCCTGTCTGCCTCTGGTATTATCTGACCTCATCCTATGGTGCCAGGGCTGTTCCTGACCCCGGCAGTGCTGCACTGCATCACAATTAGCCAGAATCTTTAGACAAGTAAGGGCAAAAATTCTACACCAAATTGAATTGGGGAAAAAAAGCAGAACTAACCATCTTATTAAACTGAAGATGCATTAAAAGACCAGAAACCAAAGTTAACGACCAGCATTTGCACCTCAGATTGAATCAGAAGAATATAACCCTGAAAGGTGACAGTAGATTTGGGGAAATCCATCTTTGAGCTTTTGCAGCTACAAAGGTAAAAAGTGTGCAACAGGCATGGACATTGCTATAAAAAAAACAATACAAAACCTTCCTAGAAGCATAAACCAGATGTGTTCCATGCATTAAGAAAGATGGAAAGAAGGCAAAATGATTACCGGCAACGTTAAAAGGAGAGGTGAAAGAAGCTATTTTAGCCAAAAGATCTTCATTCAAAATTGGATAAAGCATAAGCATTGGCAAGTTAAATGTAAGACATTGATAGACTGGCTAAGAGAAAATTTGAAAAGACGTTGGCCATAGAGGCAAAAATTCATAATAAAAACATTTTAAAATATATCCGAAGCAGAAAGCTTGCATGGGAGTCGGTTGGATTGTTGGATGAAGATTTTTTGCTTTAGTGTTTACTGAAGAGGATGTTGGAGAGAGACCTGTTCTGGAGAAGGTTTTTATGGGTGATGATTCTGATAAACTGAACCAAATCACGGTGAACTTGGAAGATTTGGTAGGCCTGATTGACAAGCTGAAGAGCAGTAAATCGCCTGGACTGTATGGTATATACCCCAGGGTTCTGAAAGAACTAAAAAAAAATGAAATTTCAGATCTATTACTAAAAAATTTGTAACCTATCATTAAAATCATCCAATGCACCTGAAGATTGGAATATGGCCAATGTAACCCCTATATTTAAAAAGGGATCCAGGGGTGATCTGGGAAACTATAGACCTTTGAGCCTGATTTCAGTGCTGGGAAAAATTGTCAAAACTGTTATAAAGAATAAAATTACAAAACATTTAGGTAGACATGGTTTGATCTGTACTAGGACCAGTGCTTTTTAATATATTTATAAATAATCTAGAAAGGGTAAGGGAGTTGATGAAATTTGCAGATGACACAAAATTATGCAGAGTAGTTTAATCTCAAGCGGATTGTGATGAATTGAAGTAGGACCTTGTGAGACTGGAAGATTGGTTTTCCAAATTGCAGATGAAATTTAACGTGGACAAGTTCAATGTGATACATATAGGGAAAAATAACCCTTGCTATAGTTACACAATGTTAGTTCTATCTTAGGACTTACTACCCAGGAGAGAGATCTAGGCATCATTGTCGGCCCAGTGTGCTGTGGCGATCAAAAAAAAGCAAACAATCGGGCCAATACAGTACAGTGAGCTCCGACGGAGCGCACTGTTAACCCGCCATTGAACGCATGTTTTCGATGTGCTAGTGTTACCCCTTATTCAGTAAGGGGCTGAAAACGCGCGTCCAACCTGCCGAACCTAATAGCGCCCGCAACATGCAGATGCATGTTGATGGCCCTATTAGGTATTCCCGCGCGATTCAGAAAACAAAAAGTGCACAGAAAAGCAGTAAAAACTGCTTTCCTAGCGTGTAGCAGATGGACTCAGGACCAAATGGGTATAGTGTACTCCTGCTAACAGTTGGAGACTGATCAGATTTCAATCTGACGTCAGCTCCTAGTACATATACCCCTGCAGGAAGTGCAGCTCTTAAGTATTTTCTGTGTCCATAGCAGTTAGGGACTGTCTGCACGCTCTCACAGCGTTAGAACCAAATTCAAAGAAGAAAATCCAAATTTTAAAGAAGAAACCTACCTGAAGACGAGGCCTGCTCTCCTGCAGCGATACCCTCGAGTCCCTCCCCCAGTTGAGATTCCAGAGGTGATTTCCGTGATCCCTCGGAGGTAAGCCTCGGTCCGGCGGCCAAATCGTGGCGAGGACCTAGCCCCTGATTCTCGGGCGTGGCTGAGAGGCAGCGGGTGCACCATTGCGCGCGGTGGTGAAGGTATTTTCCCTCTCCCCCCACAGATGGAGACTGCCCGGGACGAAACCGGGAAGCGCTGAAGACAAGGTAAGGTAGAAATCTTCTGCTTGAATCCGGTCTCCGAGGATCGAGGAGGAGCACAGGTCACCGGCCAGGACCAGGCCCCGGCTATTTCCAAGGGTCTACCCACGTGGAAACTCTCCGAGGGGGTCGCCATATTGCCCGCGTGCTTGCCGTCACCATCTTGGGCCTATTCGCTGCGCTGTTCGGCCCGAGCGCACAACTCCGACCTAGGCGCACAAAGCATTTGTGTGCATAGTCTTACACGCACATCAAGCCTTGCGCGCATAAGTTGCACGCACAGAGCCGGGTGCATATCTACGGCTGGGCGCACAGCTGCATGCACAAACATACCCACTCAGCTTAAACGCACCGGTGCGCATAAGAGTTTAAGCGCTGACAGCCATGGCACCTCCAGAAACAGGGATAAAAGCTCAAGGCCTCTGCCCAGCATGCCACATCAGAGCCGCACAAAGCGAGGAGGCCGACGCCCTGTGCACGCAGTGCACAGGGCGTCGGCCACCCAGGGCCGAGTTCTAGCTCCTCAGGGGATACCCCGGACCCACCCAGGGCCGAGTTCTAGCTCCTCAGGGGATACCCCGGAGCTAGCCAGGGGGACCTCCCCACAGACTGGGACCCCCAAGGAACCAGTGCCCCTCAGCTTTGACCCAGCGTCTATCTCATGGGTGGAGTTCTTCAAGGGGATTCACGCCTTTGTTCAAATGCAAACTGAACCTCAGGCTGACCAGCCACATGCTCCACCGGAGGACCCTCATGCCACAGGCACTTCAAGACCTAGGCACAGGCTTCCACTACCCAGAAGCCCCACATCTCTGAGGAGGAAGCTGAACCCCTAGAAGAGGGGGAGCTCCCCCCAGGGACAGAGCCTCACCGAACCATGAGACGCTTCTTCACAAAGGACGAGCTCCCGGACCTGGTCGACCAATGCTTGACTGAGCTCGCTATCCCGGGCCAAGGTACTTTGGGGGAACCTAAACCGAAGCCCCTGCTGGAGGGTCTTCGACAGACTTCTCGCCATTTCCCTCTTACAAGCAGCACAACAGCTGATTGACCTGGAATGGAATGCTCCGGAGTCCACATTCAAAGGAGCACGAGCTTTGGTGGCCCTGTACCCTCTGGACCCGGCAACCAAAGACCACCTTGCATGTCCAAGAGTTGATGCCATGGTCTGCGTGGTCTCTAAGTGCACCACTATCCGAGTGGAGGGAGGAGCTGCGCTCAAGGATGCACATGACCGGCATCTGGAGTCCATCCTCAAACAGTCATTTGACGTAGCCGCTATGTCTCTACAAATTGCGGCCTGCTGCACCATGGTGACACGTGTCTGCTTATCACAAACGAGGAACACCACCCCAGGAGAAGACATGAAACCAGCAGTATCATTCCTCGCGGACGCTGCCTCCGACCTAGTGCGCACAGTGACCAGAGGAGTGTCTTCGGCGGTGGCGGCCAGGAGGCAACTCTGGTTCCGAAGCTGATCGGCTGACACATCTTCCAAAACGCGCCTCACAAGGATGCCCTTCAAAGGATCCCTCCTGTTTGGCAGCGAACTAGAGAAATTAGCCGACAAATGGGGCGAGTCCCCATTGCCGCACCTACCGGAGGATAAGACGAAGAGAAACCAGTGACCCTTCCCCAGGTCCTCCAGGGGCAGAAGTTCACAGCGCTTCAATCCTTACAGGGATTAAAGCCTCCCACCCTACGGGCAGGACCCAGTCCTTTCGGACCAAGCACAACAAGAGGGGAACCAGCTCGAGTACAGGCCCCAGCTGCACCCCACAATGAGATTCAGCTGACCCATCCAAGGGAAGAAGCCATAGGGGGCAGACTAGCCCTATTCTACCTCAGATGGGTCGAGATAACTTCGGACAAGCGGGTCCTAGCCATCATTCAGGAGGGGTACTACCTGGATTTTCTACGAACCCCTCCGGACAAGTTCGTGGAGTCCCCCTGCCACGACCTCTTCAAGAGGGCGGAAGTGGAAGCTACACTGTCCAGACTACTGGCCCTCGAGACCATAACCCCAGTGCCTCCACAAGAATTAAATACTGGACATTATTCCATTTATTTTATCATCCCCAAGAAAGAGGGAACATTCAGGCCCATCCTAGACCTCAAGTCTGTCAACCACCACCTCAGGATTCCCCACTTCCGCATGGAAACCCTACGATCTGTAATAAGGGCGATACAACCGGGAGAGTTTCTCACATCCCTGGATCTATCGGAGGCCTACCTACACATCCCAGTTCATCAGGAACACCAGCGCTACCTACGCTTCAAAGTCCTGAACCGTCACTACCAGTTCCGGGCACTACCCTTCGGGTTAGCCACAGCACCACGGACGTTCATCATGGTAATAGTGGTGGTGGCGGCAACCTTGAGGAAGGAAGGAATTCCTCGTCCATCCTTACCTGGACGATTGGCTGATGAGGGCAAAGTCACCGGAGGAAAGCTGCCAAGCAACTAGCAGAGTCATAAATTTACTGGAGAGCCTAGGATGGGTGGTCAACACAAACAAAAGCTCCCTACAGCCCTCGCAGTCACTGGAATACCAAGGAGTCCGATTTGACACCAAAGACGACAAGGTCAGCCTGACCCCCACAAGGAGATCAAAATTGTGGAACCGGCTGCAAACCTTGCTGAACGATCCTTGTCCCACAGCATGGGATTACCTGCAAGTCCTCGGGCTGATGGCATCCACACTGGAAGTTGTGCCATGGGCGCGAACCCACATGAGGCCCCTACAGCACTCACTCCTATCACGGTGGAGCCCAAGGTCCCAGAACTACACCGTACGTCTATCACTCCCGGGCAGAGTTCGGACCCAGCTATGGTGGTGGCTGCAGGCCAGCCACATGAGCCGGGGATCAAGACTATCCTCCCCAGCCTGGACCCTACTCACCACAGATACCAGTCTACGAGGATGGGGAGCACATTGCGAGGAGTTAACCGTCCAAGGGCAGTAGAACGCAGAAGAGGTGGGATGGAACATGAACTGCCTAGAAGCACGGGCAGTCAGACTAGCCTGTCTGCGGTTCGCTCACAGACTTCGAAACAAAGCAGTCAGAGTAATGTCGGACAACGCCACGACAGTGGCCTACATCAACCGGCAGGGGGGAAACAGGAGCCAACAAGTGTCCCTAGAAATAGACCCCCTGATGGCGTAGGCAGAAGCAAACCTCCAGGAGATCTCCGCCTTCCACATCGCCGGGAAAGACAACATCACGGCAGACTTCCTCAGCAGGGAAAGTCTAGACCCAGGAGAATGGAGGCTGTCGTCCACAGCCTTCAAAATGATACTGAATCGGTGGGGGACACCGGACATGGACCTTCTGGCAAACAGATCCAACGCCAAGTATCCAGATACTTCAGCCTCAGGCGGGAACCGCAGGCCCAAGGGATCGATGTCCTGGTACAGACCTGGCCACCGGGGACTCTACTATACGCCTTCCTGCCGTGGCCCCTACTGGGCGCAATCATTCACAAGATACAACTATACAAGGGACTAGTTCTTCTGGTGGCTCCGGATTGGCCAAGAAGACCCTGGTACGCAGACATGAGAAGGCTACTGGCAGGGAACCCTCTACCCCTGCCCCCACACAGGGACCTGCTACAACAAGGTCCGATCCTCCACGAGGACCCAGCTCAATTCTCTCTTATGGTCTGGCCATTGAGAGGACCCGCCTGAGAGAGAGCGGATACCCGGGGGCGGTAATCAACACTCTCCTCCGAGCACGCAAGTTCTCCACATTAACATACATAAGGATCTGGAGAGTATTTGAAGCCTGGTGCGAAGACCACAACATCAAGACACACTCATTTAAAGTTCCTGTGATCCTGGAATTCTTACAGAATGGACTACAGAAGGGTCTGTCCCTCAACTCCATCAAGGTACAGGTGGCCGCATTGTCATGCTACGGCTCCAAGAGCAAGGGCGACAGCATAGCTTCTCACCCGGATGTGTCACACTTCTTGAAAGGAGTCAAACACATTCGCCCACCACTAAAGTGGCTGGTACCTCTGTGTGGAATCTCAATCTCGTTTTGGACTTTCTAGCGGGGAACCGCCTTCAGACCCCTCCGAGGCATGTCCCTCCGCCTGTTAACCTTAAAGACGGTGTTTCTGCTGGCAGTGTGTTCAGCCTGCCGCATCTCGGAACTACAAGCACTGGCCTGCCGTGAGTCATTCCTCAGGCTCACCCCGGGGTCCATCCAGCTATGCACGGTTCCCTCCTTCCTCCCTAAAGTGGTCTCACACTTCCAACTCAACCAGACCATCTCGCTACCAACAACGGGATGGATTGAAGAATTCAGAAGAAGCCCATAGTCTACGCCACCTCAACATCGGCAGACTCCTATCCAGATATCTGGAAATGTCGGAACCCGTACGAAGAACTGACCACCTTTTCGTCTTTCATAGCGGAAAGAAACAAGGGGAAGCAGCCTCGCGGGCAACCATTGCCCGCTGTATCAAGGAAGTCATCAAGGCAGCCTACGTAGAAGCTGGCAAGCTACCACCTCTACAGGTCAAGGCCCATTCTACCAGAGCCCAGGCAGTATCCTGGGCAGAAATTAGAATGCTGTCACCTGCCGAGATCTCGAGGGCGGCTACATGGTCCTCCATCCACACTTTCTCTAGATTCTACCGACTGGATGTTCAGGCTCGGGAGGACATGGCATTTGCATGGGCAATACTGATTGGGTCACGGTCAGCCTCCCATCCGGTTCGGGAGTAGCTTTTATACATCCCATTGGTCCTGAGTTCATCTGCTACACACTAGGAAATGGAGAAATTACTTACCTGATAATTTCGTTTTCCTTAGTGTAGACAGATGGACTCAGCATCCCACCCTTGGCTGCCGTTACGCATGGTCTTTCAAATAATTCAAGGGTAAGCCATGTTTTCATTTACCTAGGGCATCCACCCTGCCGGGTGTCGACGCTTTCCGGTTGAGTACACTGGCGGTCTCCAGCTATAGTCAATCAACCAGTTCAAGTTAATCAAGTTTAAACGTTTAACCAATTTATGAAGTTACTCAAGTTAACCAAATTATTAAGTTAATCAATCAGTCAGTCACACATATATCCACAATGCTTTTCGAGGAGAAAACTGAAGAGCTGCACTTCCTGCAGGGGTATATGTACTAGTGGCTGACGTCAGATTGAAATCTGATCCGTCTCCAACTGCTAGCAGGAGTACACTATACCCATTGGTCCTGAGTCCATCTGTCTACACTAAGGAAAACGAAATTATCAGGTAAGTAATTTCTCCATTTTCTGTGCACCCTCCGACTTAATATCATGGCGATATTAAGTCGGAGGTCCTGAAAGTTTCGAAAAGTAAAAAAAAAAAATAAAAAAAAATTTGAATTCGGGCCAAAAACGGGACGCTCAATTTTGTCAGCGTCCGGTTTCCGAGCCCATGGCTGTCAGCAGACTCGAGAACCAACGCCGGCAAAATTGAGCGTCGGCTGTCAAACCCGCTGACAGCCGCCGGTCCTGTCAAAATGGAGGCGCTAGGGACGCGCTAGTGTCCCTAGCGCCTCCTTTTGCCCGGATCTACTGCCGGACCTAATATAAATACTGCATCGCGCGCACCGGCAAGTGGCTGGTGCGCGCGCCGGGAGAGCAGGCGTTCACCCACTCTCCCGCAGACTTTACTGTATCGGCCTGATGGTAATTAAGCAATAGTAGCTTGTGCCTATCTAATGTTTGGGTACTTGCCAGGTACTTGTGACTTGGATTGGCCACTGTTGAAAACAGGATACTGGGCTTGTTGGACCCTTGGTCTGTCCCAGAAAGGCATTTCTTATGTTCTTATGAGTACTAACTTGTTTCTACACATCCAGTCTTCAGTTAATATTAAGCACCTTGATAATCTATCTAAAACTTCAGCTCAGTTGTCCTCAATTCTATATAGATCTGGATATCCACAAATATCCACAAACAAAAAATGCACAAATATCCACAAACAGACTTAATATCGCTATGATGTACATGTGCTAAGTCTAGCACACAAGCTAACGAGCTCTTGGATGCGTGTTTTGGATTCCCTAGGCTAACACCCATGCAACAAAGTGATTAGCACATCCAAAATGTGCGAAGATAATGGCGCTTATCACATGTAAATGCATGTAGATGAGGCTATTAGCTATTACCCCGATGCAAAAAATTACCATGCACTCGATGCACAAGTTTTAACACAGAAAACTTAACGCCAGTCCCAGCAGTCTAAATAAAATCCCCCCACAAAGCCACAAAATAGCCCAGAATACTGCTTTTCTGTGGTGGCTCCTCCTACTTAGTATATTCCCGATACTAATTAGGAGGAACCACAGGAAGCAGCATGAAAAAGAATTTTTGTCAGTGGTCAGGTTAGGGAAATAGGTGCCCATTAATTGTCTGTTTTTCTAACCAGCACACAGCCACTTCTCCTGAGCGCTCAATGCAATGGACGCGCTAGGGATGCACAATTTTTCCCTAGCATGTCCTTTTTAGCGCGACCCCTCATTTAAACAATGCATCACACACCCAGGAGAGTAGGCGCTCAATCATGATCTCCTGTTTTACGTGAGCCAATATTGCATCAGCCTGATTATGCAGTTAAAATTAGCCTCCCTAATTAACCGGCCCATAGGTTGCATGTATATAGTAAATACCGGAGATAAAGTAATCCCTTGTAGTACCCATGTCTGAGAGTCAGACATCTGGTCACCCCGTCGCAAGCTTTGGAATCTGTAGGTTAGAAATGAGGGAAACCAGTACCACAAGACCTTGTCCATATCGAGGGCCATGCTATGCTCTAGAACAGAGCTTTCCAAACTTTTCATGTTGGTGACACACTTTTTAGACAAACATAATTTCGGGACACAGTAATTCAGTCTACTAGTAAACCAGAGGTTAAAGGTTAAACGAACGAAACATATTTCGACAATTTATGTATGTTTCCTTAAATATATACATAAATAAAATGTTTCACGACACAACCTATTTCATGAAAACTTTAAATTTATATTAAAAATATATAGTCCAAGATTCATGTTATTGTTATAATTTATGAGAAACAATAATAAAACAAATTGTCTGTCCCCCACACACTCATCTCTCTCCCCCTCAAGCACATGTCTGACCCCCACACACTCATTTCTCTCCCCCCAGCACATGTCTGTACCCCACACACTCATATCTCTCCCCTTCAAGCACATGTCTGTCCCCCCAGCACGTTTGCCCACCACTCACTCATCTCTCTCCCCCCAGCACATGTCTGGCCCCCACACTCATGTACCTCGTCTTTTTGATTGTTGCCAGTTAAGTGCTTCACTCCCTTCCATGATCACCAGACACTGCTGCTTGCAGTCAGTACTCTTCATGGCCAGGCCTCATCGGCAGCAGCAGCCAATGCAAGGATGGCTGGGCTCGTTCCACCCACCAAGCCCCCCCCAAAAAACACGATTGACAGCAAAAATCACCCAATAATAAGCAACCCATAAACTGAAAAAAAAAAAAAAGTGAATCTCTAGAAAACAAAAAAGCCCAAATTCGCATCAGAGTTGACCAGGCTTGCGCGACACACCTGCACACTACAGGCGACACACTAACGTGTCCCGACACACAGTTTGGAAAGCTCTGCTCTAGAAGGATCTCATAGTCCACGATAACAAATGCAGCCAAGATTGAAAAGAATCACCAGTGAATCCACTCCTCTGTTCAGGCCATGGCTGTCTGAGAAAAGCACTTACTTAAAGAGACATTAATGATACAGCCAAGGAAGAGTATTAAGCCTATACTGAACTTTTGTACAACTAGGAAAGAATAGCATTAAAACAATTTCCACTTGGTTTAGATTTACAAGTAATAAATTTACTTGTGAGACTACTTTACTTGACAGTGAGACTACCAGATGTGATACCCTCTGACTTCTGTTCCTCCATCTCAGATGAATCCGAAGTGTATGGAGCTAGTCCCCCAGCTAAGGCTTCATTTTAGCCACAACAAAATCAGAAAACCTAGAAGCAGTTGGCCTCGGGCCTCCCTCGACTGTTATAGGGAATCTAGACCCACACTGTACTTTACCCCCGACAGTAAAGAAAGCTCAGAGAAATTACTTGCTGATAAAATTTCATTATTCTCAGTCTCATTTAGAATTGGGGCAAGAGCAGCAAGGATCACAGTGAGACCCGGCAAGTCTATATCTTCATCAGTAGATTTAAATTTACTGTTATGTTTTATTTTTGTCCCCTTTTTATTTGAATCTTTTTATGTATTACTTTTGTAACAAATCGTGAAATCAATTAAGGGAACCACTGGTTTATAATAAAGCAACTCCAAGAATTGACTAGTGCTCTTCTCAAGGCTTACTTCTGTCAATAGAAACACTTATTCTATAAGTTATGTATATCAAAATTTATTGTGAGAGGAAAAGACCTCAGTACTGACAAGAAATGACAAAGGCTGAATCCCCATTCAGTTGATGTAATTACTGGCTGATGTTGACAGGGATAGCTGAGAGGAATACATCAAACAAAGTATTTGTGAGCAGATAGCATAAAGCACAAATTTTGAACTGTAACCCTGGTGCAGAGGTTCCACGAAATGTAGTCAATGTCTGCATTTTTCAGAATTAAATTAATATCAGCAAAAGACAATGGCATGAACACAATTGCATCATAAAGACTGTTATAAAGATAAGTAAATATAAGCGATTTTTAAATTTGAAGCCAAGTCGTACTTTTTCTCACGGGACAAGCAGGATGGTAGTCCTCACATATGGGTGACATTACAGGATGGAGCCCAATCACGGAAAACTTCTGTCAAAGTTTCCAGAACTTTGACTGGCCCCTACTGGGCATGCCCAGCAGGGCACCAACCCTGCAGCCAGCAGGGATCCCCCTTCAGTATTGTTTTTTCCGCACAGCAGTAGCCTCGTGGTTTAGGAGCTCTGAAGAGATTCCTGACAGGAATTTTTCTCACGGAGTTAATTAAATTTAAATTGCCCCACAGGGGTCTCTCCTTAACTTTTCTCAGGCTGCGGTACTCCGGTAAGTTTTTGACAGTCTTCCATCGATTACCGTCGAGTTTGGCCCTCGGGGACTACTGCCCGTCGACCGTACCACGGCTCGATTTTTTTCTATGGCCATGGCGTCGGGGTTTTGTCTGTGCCTGAACTGTACTCACACCATGTCTATCACAGACCCTCATGGAGTCTGTGTAATGTGTTTAGGCCGTGAGCATGATGTCCTGACTTGCACCAAATGTGCCCTCATGACAACAAAAGGTTGCAAAGCCAGAATGGAGAAGATGGGACTCCTCTTCCGTGTTCACACCCCGACCCCGTCCATCGCATCGACGTCATCGGAACCAGCACAGTCAAAGTCGCACCAGCATCGACCACCGTCCGGTGACCGTCCGCCATCGACATCTTCACAGCCATCAACTCCTGTTACTCCCCCTCAAGATTGAGGGGATCATAGGGAGAAACATCGCCATCGTAAGTCTTGGACTGTTGAGGGAGCGAAATCATCGACCGAGCCACCGTCCGAGCCACCATCGAAGAAACCCGTCCAGGAACGGCACCGACCATTCCTGCGACCGGGACATCGAGGCCACCCTCACCCGATCGGGGTTTTGGGAGTCGCGATTCCGCCTGTAAAACTGGTCCCTCTGACTGTGCCTCCGCCTCCCTCTTCCGTCACGGAGCTGGGGCTGCTTGCTCCAGGTCTCCGGGAAGAACTGGATCGGCTGGTCCAGGTGGCCATCGACAAGGCGATGCAACGGCTTCAGGTTCCTCCGGCACCGGCACCGAGAGTAGAACCTGTCACCGATCCAATTGCAGCAGCGCTGGCACCGCTGCTATCCTGGATGGAGGCGGTCATGACCGCCCTTCCACCGGTGATTCCCGGCTCTCCAATGGCTCCGGTGCGCTCCCTGTTGACAGCTTCATCGGGAGGAGAAACACCGTTCCGCGTTCCTCCTTCGGGAGTATTGCCTCAGCAATCGATGCCAATTCGTCCCTCGCCACCGATTCATTCATCGGGGGCGATACGCACATCGGCGCCATCGATGCCTTCGATACCGGCACCGATGCCTTCCACGGTGCCCCCGGCAATTCCTTCGATTTTCTCGGAGCCTCAGCCGGGGCTTTCAGGTATCCAACCCCCTTCTCGTCCTACAGGTAAGTCTGCTGCTCCTTATGACACCTGGGGTGATGATACTTCCACAGACACCGATGACTTATCTTCATCTCCCTCTCCTACTGAAAGTAGAAAGCGTTCTCCTCCAGAGGACCTTTCTTTCATTAATTTTGTGAAGGAAATGTCTGAGTTGGTCCCTTTTCAGCTTCAGATGGAGCAGGATGATAGGCACCAGATGATGGAACTCCTCCAATTCTTGGATGCCCCTAAAGTGATCACTTCTATTCCCATTCATCAAGTTCTTCTTGACCTCCTCAAAAAGAACTGGGAAAACCCTGGATCCATTGCCCCAGTCCATAGAAAAGCTGACACTACCTATTTAGTGCAGTCAGCCCTCAGCATTCAAAAATCTCAGCTCAACCACCACTCCGTTGTGGTAGAATCGGCTCAAAAGAAAGCAAAAAGGACGAAGCCTCACTCATCTACCCCTCCTGTTAAGGAACACAAGTTCCTAGACAATATTGGTCGACGAGTGTTCCAAGGGGCCATGCTTATCTCCAGAATTGCTGCTTACCAGCTGTATATGACCCCATACAATAGGGTCATTTTCAAGCAGATACAGAACTTCTCTGAAAGCTTGCCTGTCCAATTCCAAGAACAGCTTCAAATCCTTGTCAACAAGGGGTTTTGAGGCAGGAAAGCATGAGATAAGAACAGCTTACGATATCTTCGACACCTCTAGTAGAGTGTCTGCAGCTGCCATTTCGGCAAGACGATGGGCCTGGCTCAAATCTTCTGACTTTCGCCCAGAAGTACAAGACAGGCTATCTGACCTACCATGTGTAGGAGACAATCTGTTCGGTGAACAGATCCAGCAAATAGTGGCTGAATTAAAGGACCATCATGAGACCCTTAAACAGCTCTCATCGATACCTTCCGACTTCCCCTCAAGTCAGCCCTTTAGGAAGGACTCTAAGAAGTCATTCTTCTGTCCAAGGAAGTACTATCCTCCACCAGCAAGGTCCCGAACTACAAGGCCGTTTCAAAAACCTCAGCCTCGCCAGGCCCGAAAGCAAAAGCCGCAAGCAGCTCCCCAGCCGGGGCCTGCTTCAGGTTTTTGACTTTCACTTGGAGAGCAGCAGCCTGATTCCTCTGCCAAGCATACCAGTGGGAGGTGGATTGTGCCACTTTCACGGCATGTGGCAGTCAATCACAACCGATCAATGGGTGCTAGCAATCATTTCTCAGGGTTACCACCTTAACTTTGTTGCTCTTCCACCGGACTCACCACCTCTGCAAGTGTGGAGAGTATCCGAACATTCTCTCCTTCTGGAGCAGGAGGTTTCCTTCTTCTCCAATTAAGAGCAATAGAACCCATCCCACTCTCGCAGCAAGGACTAGGGTTCTATTCCCGGTACTTTTTGATCCCCAAAACATCCGGGGGAGTTCGTCCAATTCTGGACCTACATGCTCTCAACAAGTACCTACAGCGAGAAAAGTTCAAGATGGTAACATTGGGCTCACTTCTACCTCTTCTGCAAAGAGGAGACTGGCTCTTCTCTCTGGACCTTCAGGACGCATATACACACACATTGCGATAACTACAGCTCTTTGCAAGTACCTCAGGATTTTAGTAGGCCCAAAGCACTATCAATATCACGTGCTTCCGTTCGGCCTAGCATCGGCACCACGAGTCTTTACCAAATGTCTCGTGGTTGTCGCAGATTTTCTCAGGAAAGAAGGTGTTCACGTCTACCCCTATCTGGACGACTGGTTAATCAGGGATCCAACCCAGGAAACCGCTCGGTCGTTACTCGATTTGACCCTACACACACTCTAATTTCTTTATGATTTCTCGTCAATTACGAGAAATCCTATTTAGTCCTATCTCAAATCTTGTCGTTCATTGGGGCAGACTTGGACACCTTGCAGGAAAAGCCTTTCTACCTCAACAACGAGCGGTAACCCCTGTGTCTCTCGCTCACCAGTTGCAGTCTCAGCATACAGGAAAAGCTCGCCAATTCCTCTTCCTTTTAGGACACATGGCGTCCTCAGTCCATGTCACACCAATGGCCCGCCTGGCCATTGGTGTGACAATGGATTCAAGCTGTTCGGCCTCTGTCGACCATTGTCCACATCACCGACTCACTCCATCTGTCTCTCGCCTGGTGGAAAGATCACAACAATCTCCTCCAGGGACTGCCCTTTCAAGTGCCAGATCCTCAACTTATTCTCACCACTGACGCTTCCAACCTCGGGTAGGGAGCCCACGTGGACAATCTACAGACACAAGGGTCTTGGTCTCCAGGGGAATCCAAACATCAAATAAATGTCCTAGAACTTCGAGCAATGCGATATGCTCTTAGGGCTTTTCAGGAACGCCTGTGAAATCACGTCATTCTGATTCAGATGGACAACCAGGTGGCCATGTGGTACATCAACAAATAGGGAGGCACAGGCTCCTTCCTTCTGTGCCAGGAAGCTGCACAGATTTGGGCAGAAGCGCTCTCCCAGTCGATGTACCTCATGGCCTCCTACTTGCCGGGAGTGGACAATGTCTTGGCAGACAAACTGAGTCGTGTCTTCCAACCGCACGAGTGGTCTCTCAACCCCCTCGGCAGCGAACTTCATCTTCCAACAATGGGGTTATTCCCAGACAGACCTCTTTGCGTCCCCTCAGAACCACAAAGTCAACAATTTCTGCTCCCTCATTCGGAGAGAGTGCTCTCCGCCCAGAGATGCATTCTCCCTCTCGTGGGCAACTGGTCTGCTCTATGCATTCCCTCCACTTCCTCTTTTCTCGAAGACTCGTGAAGCTGCGTCAGGACAAGGGAACCATGATCCTGATAACACCTCTCTGGCCACGCCAAGTGTGGTTTCCCATACTTCAGGATCTCTCCATCCGCAGGCACATTCCCTTGGGAACGGACCCACATCTGATCACTCAAAACGACGGATGCCTACGCCATCCCAATCTACAGGCCTTGCCTCTGACGGCATGGATGTTGAAAGGTTAATCCTTCAACCACTTCACCTTTCAGATTCGGTTTCTCGTGTCCTGAGTGCTTCACGGAAGCCTTCCACAAGAAAATCTTATTCCTATAAATGGAAACGGTATTCATCATGGTGCATCTCGCAGTCCCTTGATCCCTTTTCCTGTCCAATCCCAAGGTTTTTGGACCATGTCTGGCATTTGTCAGAATCAGGTCTAAAGACTTCTTCCATCAGAATGCATGTCAGTGCGGTAGCCGCCTTCCATAAAGGTGTTGGGGATGTTCCTATATCTGTACAACCCCTCGTAACACGCTTTTTAAAGGGCTTGCTCCATATCAAGCCACCTTTACATCCTCCGGCCCCTTCTTGGGACCTTAATCTGGTTCTTGGTCGGCTCATGAAACCTCCATTTGAGCCTCTTCAATCCTGTGACCTGAAATATCTTACATGGAAAGTGATTTTACTTTTGGCTATCACGTCAGCTCGCAGGGTTAGTGAGTTACAGGCCCTAGTTACCTATCCACCTTACACTAAACTCCTGCAGGACCGGGCGGTACTCCACACTCACCCTAAGTTCTTACCTAAGGTAGTTTTCGGAGTTTCACATTAATCAATCCATCATACTACCTACCTTCTTTCCCAGGCCCCATTCCAATCCAGGGGAACAGGCTCTGCATACCCTTGACTGTAAACGGGCTCTAGCTTTTTATCTAGACCGTACAGCTGCCCACAGGAAGAGCACTCAATTATTCGTCTTTTTCCATCCCAACAAATTGGGGCAGCCTGTGGGTAAACAGACTCTCTCCTCCTGGTTGGCGGACTGCATATCCTTTTACTATCAGCAAGCAGGCATTCCTTTTCAAGACCATGTTAAAGCACACTCTGTGAGGGCCATGGCGACTTCAGTAGCACACCTTTATCGGTGCCGCTTTCTGACATTTGCAGGGCTGCCACCTGGAGTTCTCTCCATACTTTTGCAGCCCACTATTGCTTGGACAAAGCCGGAAGACAAGATTCCATCTTCGGCCAGTCTGTCCTGCGTGACCTGTTTCCAACGTGACTTACCAACACCCTTCTGCCTGCCCGGTGGGGTTCAGGATGCCCTCTACCAAATTCCACCCCAGTTGTTGTGCCTGTTGCACGCCGTTGGGTACGTTTGGTGGATGTTCGGACATCCTCAGCTCGGTACTCACCCATATGTGAGGACTACCATCCTGCTGGTCCTGTGAGAAAGCAAATGCTGCTTACCTGTAACAGGTGTTCTCACAGGACAGCAGGATGTTAGTCCTCACGAAACCCGTCCGCCACCCCGCAGTGTTGGGTTCGTAATGTTTTGTTTTTTATTTTTCGGCAGTGCCTGTAGCTTTAAAATAAGACTGAAGGGGGGGCCCCTGCTGGCTGCAGGGTTGGTGCCATTCTGGGCTTGCCCAGTAGGGGCCAGTCAAAGTTCTGGAAACTTTGACAGAAGCTTTCCGTGATTGGGCTCCATCCTGTGATGTCACCCATATGTGAGGACTAACATCCTGCTGTCCTGTGAGAACACACGTTACAGGTAAGCAACATTTGCTAAATCCATAAAGTTGTGAAATTTATGTGCTGGGAAGAACCTGCCAGTACAAGTAGCTCAGAGAAGATGTCTGCGGTACCGGAATATTTTTGTGTTTTTATCATAAAGAAATTTAAAATTTGAAATTAAATGCCATTTAAAAATAAAAGTACAAAGTTTTTTTTTTTTGTAGACCGGTGATTGCACCAGCTGAATGGGGATTCAGCCTTTGGTGTTGCTGTTCAGTACTGAGGACTTTTCCTCTCACAATAAATTTTGATATACATACTTTATAGAATAAGTGTTTCGACTGGCAGAAGTAAGCCTTGAGAAGAGCATTGGTCAATTCTTCGAGTTACTTTGGTAACACAAAACTTTACAGGCACGACAATTTTATCTGAAACTGTGCCTTAGTGTCTGAACTACTTGTTGGCTTGTTCAATTTGTTTCTCTTAAACAGAATTCAGCTCATTTTAAGTTTGAGACACACCAGGTGGTTAAATGGGCTGCAGCACTTTGTAGTTGTTTTCAGATGATCGAATTATACAGCTAGGAGCCTAATTATGCTCTTTCTACCCATGGATGCAAAATTGTGGGAGTCTGGAAGCTTTGAGAGATCTGTGAGGGGTAGATTGCAGTAGTGAATTCAGTAATTGATAGTGTGAAAAAGTGTGTTCAGAAGGGAAGGGACAGATTTTGGTGGTGGTATAGAGAAATAAACAATCAGTTTTAATGTTTGTGTGTTGTTTTTTTTTAATTTTTGTAAAGTGAGAAGTCGAAGATGACCCTGAATTTACCAGCTGGGAGAATGAAGGTGGTGTTCACAGAATAACAAAAGTGTAAGGTGGTGAAATGGATTTGGGCAGAAAGATAAGTTCTGTCTTGGCCATATTAAGTTTGTTGTCAGTGGGGCATCCAGGTGGTAATGTCAGATAAGCAGACTGTCACGGAGTGTGAGGCCTTGAGCTGTAGCGATATTAGCACTGCTCAGTTAACTCAACTGGGCCCCCACTGGCAGGCAGATTATTTTCAGAATGGGCAAGGTCTAGGCTTCATCTGCACCAGCCTCTTCCCTCACAGGTGGGCCCCCACTGGCAGGCAGATTATTTTCAGAATGGGCAAGGTCTAGGCTTCATCTGCACCAGCCTCTTCCCCCACAGGTGGATCCCTTGGGTTCTGAGGCTAGCAGGAGTTAGGCGTGAGTCTAGAGAAGAGCATATCGATAGGGTCAGTAACCATGGCAGGCCTCAGACAACAGAGATGTGCTCAGGGCAGATGGCGATCAGACAGCATAGGTGTCCGGGCAGAGATTGAGCAATGTCATTATCTAGTCAATGCCCCAGAAAACAGAACGGAAGACTGTCTAGAAGGGCCAGGAGGCAGAAAAAAATTGTAGACCAGTCATCTTAGTTGTAAGGCTATATTTATTGAATATATTTATTGCATCAGATAAGCCCCTGTTGCAGCCTACTGTATAGGCGAAACTCTGGCTGAGTTTCGCCTATACAGTAGGCTGCAACAGGGGCTTATTGTTGAGAACGGGGGTGTTTAGTTTGCCCTTGGGCCTCAGCCCGGGCCCAGACCTTCAGGGCCGAGCCAAGGGTTGACGGTGGCTCTGCATGGCTGACGGGCTGACCCTCTGCCAGGCCTGCAAGCTCCCAAGGCCAACACCCAAGTGTGTTGGAAGTTGAATGGTCCTCCGACCATTCCGAGCCCTTTCAGACCTGCTACAAACAGCATGGATCAGCAGGCCTGGCCTGAGGTTTAGAGCAAATGGAGGCCTTGACACGTAGACAGGACTATGATGGATGCGGTGGCATCTCGGATGAGACTCGGTTGATGCGACAGCATTACAAGCATGACAAGGAACTTGATCCAAACAAGACATATAGGGCAGGAGGACATTGGCACTATCTCTCAGGCACCCTATTCAGCCCACCTTCACGGGCGGACCCAATGGGCTGGTCACAGACCACCCTGTCCCAGGGGAGCGGGACAAGCGCAGGAAAGACCCAGGCAAGGAGGAACTCCAATGACGAAACCGGTGTCATCCGAAGCTTACCCCCAAGGCTGGCGAGAACGGAGACTCAGGAGCACAGGGACAAATCCCACCTGCAGGCCACTCCATTCTTGGGCACGACATCATCCGAGAACCACGGCTATGCAGGATGGAAGGCTCAGGAGCACCAGACAAAGACGTAGGGAAGAACATCCTGCCAGGCAGACACATCAGGATAAGGAAGATCATGGCGGAACATCAGGACATGGTCAGGGACCTCAGGCAAGACATCAAGACACAAAGACGTGGTATAAAAGCAGACGAGACGAGGAGCTCCACGAAGAACAGAAGACTTTACAAGGCTCTGGTAGGCAGGAGCCTCCAGAGGGAAATCACGATGATGCAAGGCAAACACAGAATGAAGTTGAAGTCCTTTTATAGGGCTGCAGACCGGCGACTCCCTGGGAGGAGTTTGGCAGGCCCACACCTAGCTGGCCCCATAACTATGGAGAAGTGCTGCGGGCCGGCCCCTAGGGAAAGGGCGTGGCACAAACCAGGAAGTCCATGCAAACTCAAGCAGCCTCAGGCAGGCCCCAAGGACATCGAGACCTCCCAGGACCTGGAGCAAATCCTGGACAGTTCACAGGCGAGACCCTGGCTTGGAGCGGCCTCCAGGAAGAGGTAAGGAGCCTCCTGTAGCACCACCACAGGAGGGTTCATAACACTTATATTGGATATTGGTAACTTGTTAACAACCAATAGTGAAAGATCCTTGATTTTGTTCTTCATAGTAATTTATTTATTTATTTAAGGCTTTTATATACCGACTTTCTTGATACAAATCAAATCAACTCTGTTTGTTTGTTTATTTTATTTATTTATTTATAGTTTTTTATATACCGCCGCTCATCAGAGATATCACGTCGGTGTACAGAGAACAGGAACTTACGCTAGAGCGTTATACATTTAACAAGGGTTAAAATATATATAATTGAAAAATAAAACAAGTATGAGTAATTAGGTCAAAACAATCATTTAGGAGCGTTATACATTTAACAACGGTTAAGATATAGGCAATTAAACATAAACTAGTAGGAGTAATTAAATCAAAACAATCATTTAGGTACAACTTAACTGAACTGAGATAAATAGAGCTGTAGAGAGGTGTAGATGTTTACATCGAACAAAGTGGTTAACCGTAACCAATTAACAAGAGACATAGATTGAAGAAGCAAAAAGTTACATTATAACAGGGGCGCAAAAACTGGGGATAGGAAATAAAGAGGGGAGAGCAGAGATGAGATAATTAACTTTTTACAGAGGATGGTGTGGGAGGGAGGCAAAAGGAGCCCACCACAATATAACGTATTTATTTATTTAACAGTTTTATATACCGACCTTCATAGTAAATAACATATCAGATCGGTTTACAATAAACAAGAATAACTGGGGTAGCAATTCAAGTAAACGAAAGGTAAACAATAGGTAGGAATGAGTCAAAAAGTTACAATCAACAGGGTAAAAGAACCTGGAAGCTTGCATGAAGCTGGAAGGAAGAGAAGGCAGGAAATAAATACATACAAAGTGATAACATAGTGCGTACAGGTTAAAGCTTAATGGTGCTTTAATCTAGAGGAGTCAGAGTCCGTTCGTGAGAATAAACACTGTGACAGGTAAGCGTGAAGGACAACTAGTGATTGTCTGGTGGGTCGGCGAAGGCTTGGTGAAAGAGCCAGGTTTTAAGTCGTTTTCTGAAAGTTAACAGGCAAGGCTCTACTCTGAGGCTTGATGGGATGCTATTCCAAATGGATGGGCCAGCTATTGAAAAAGCTCTGTCCTTTGTCATCGAGAGGCGTGAGGCTTTAGTAGGAGGGAATTTCAGAGTGCCTTTGAGAGTATCTCTGGTAGGTCTGTTGGAGGAGTAGAGTTTGAATGGGATTTCCAGGTCGAGTTGAAGATGATGATGGATAGCTTTATGAATTACAGTGATAGATTTGTATAGAATTCTGAAATTAACTGGTAACCAGTGTAGGTTCCTGAGGATGGGAGAGATGTGTTCGCTGCGTCTGGTACTGGTCAGCAATCTCGCAGCCGCATGAGTACTTAGTGTTTGTTTAATCACAGTAGAGTTAGGAACAATTCTAAGTC
Source organism: Rhinatrema bivittatum (assembly GCF_901001135.1). NCBI lineage: Eukaryota > Metazoa > Chordata > Amphibia > Gymnophiona > Rhinatrematidae > Rhinatrema > Rhinatrema bivittatum. The sequence continues at coordinate 231,252,361 of NC_042617.1, read as the reverse complement.
AAGCTGTTGGCTTAGTAACAGGGACCTGTTCCTAATTGTAATGTATACTTCATATTTGTGTTATATTTAGTTCTGGTAATGGTGCCAATTTTCTTTCTATGATCGCAAAGCAACTTCAAAAACACTGCAAGGAACACTGCTTCATTTAGCATTCGATATTTTAATTTGTGATCAATCTTCTTTGGATTGTGCTGTACTTATCCAGCTAACTTTGGAGGTATATTCAGTAGTGAAGCTGCAGGAGCAGGCTAGAACATGTCAAAGGCATGAGACGCAACACACACACTGCAAACACGGCAGGGGACCCGACTATTTTAAACCAGCTAACATTAGGCAAGTCTTTGGCCCAAACAGACTTAGCCAGCTAAGTTATCTTGCTAAACCTGAATATTGGAGTCAGCCAGTTAACTCATCTCCTCCCAGTTATGCTCCCAAAATGCCCCAAACTTAACCTGCTAAATTCTAGCCAACTCATGGAATTTATCTGGATAAGTCCCAAAATATTCGTTTCCTAGTGTGTAGACAGATGGCTCAGGACCAGTGGGTTTATACTCCCCTGCCAGCAGATGAAGACAGAGCAAGCTGACATTAGTATATATAACCCTGAAGTGACCCCAGCCTGTCAGTGTTCTGTGTCTCCAACAGATGGTGGGCATGCATGTCCCTATGGGGATTGTTTTGAGCTTTTTGAAAGGAGAAATTTGAAATTCTAAATTCAGGAAAAGAAAGCCCAGCCTTCCTGCAGTGATACCTAAAGGTCCCTCCCCCAACTGAGAATTCCTGAGACAATTTCCATGGACCCTCAGAGGTGTGCCTTGGTCCAGTAGCTGGCTTTCCCGGTGTGGACTTATCTTATAGTTCAGCTGAAAGGCAGCGGGTGCAGGAGGCTGAGGGTGGCGGTGACGGCAGATGCCCTCTCCCCCTGCAGCCAGAGACCGTCTGTGTAATCAGCTGGTAAGTGCTGAGCTCACGTAAGGTTTAAAAAAAAAAAAAAGAAAGAGAAAGTTTTTACTTGAATCAGAGACAGAGGGGTTTCAGGATTTCCTCAGGTTTCCATTCTTGGCATGCTGTGCCAACATTCGTTCCTGCTCTCGTTGAGATTGGGGAATTGGGCAGTCTGGTGGGTTGAGCAGCCCCCGGTGACCTAGGCCCTGCACTTAGGCATTGTTCTTGCACGCCACATGGTAGGCTGTGATGGTTGTTTTCGTGCACTCTTTTGCATGTTCTGCTGTTTCTATAGGCTGTTGGTGTGCGCAGTGGGTTAGCTCTGTGCACGCATTGTGCGCTTGGTTTTTGGGTGTGCTTTTTATGCACAAAAGCTTTGTGCTTAACTTGGTGCACCGGTTGTGCATGCGCTTTGCTGTGCTTTCTTCTAGGCGCTTATTTTTGGGGCGCATTTCATTTTTGAACGCGAACAATTAGAACATAAGAACATAAGAAATTGCCATGCTGGGTCAGACCAAAGGTCCATCAAGCCCAGTACCCTGTTTCCAACAGAGGTCAAACCAGGCCACAAGAACCTGGCAAGTACCCAAACTGATGCAATTAATAGCAGTGGCTATTCCCTAAGTAAACTTGATTAAAGCAGTTAATGGACTTCTCCTCCAAGCACTTATCCAAACCGTTTTTGAACCCAGCTACACTAACTGCACTAACCACATCTTCTGGCAACAAATTCCAGAGCTTAATTGTGCATTGAGTGAAAAAGAATTTTCTCCGATTAGTCTTAAATGTGCTACTTGCTAATTTCAGGGAATTGCCCCCCAGTCCTTCCATTATCCGAAAGTGTAAATAACCGATTCACATCTACACGTTCAAGACCTCTCATGATCTTAAAGAACTCTATCATATCAGCCGTCTCTTCTCTAAGCTGAACAGCCCTAACCTCTTCAGCCTTTCCTTATAGGGGAGCTGTTCCATCTCCTTTATCATTTTGATTGTCCTTCTCTGTAACTTCTCCATTGCAACTATATCTTTTTTGAGATGTGGTGACCAGAATTGTACACAGTATTGAAGGTGCAGTCTCACCATGGAGCGATACAGAGAAATTATGACATTTTCTGTTTTATTAACCATTCCCTTCCTAATATGTCCTATAATTCTGTTTGCTTTTTTGACTGCTGCAGCACACTGAGCCGACAATTTCAAGGTATTATCCACTATGATGCCTAGATCTTTTTCCTTGGTGGTAGCTCCTAATATGGAACCTAACATCATGTAACTACAGCAAGGGTTATTTTTCCCTATATATGCAACACCTTGCTCTTGTCCACATAAAATTTAACCTGTTCTTTGGATGCCTAGTCTTCCAGTCTTGCAAGGTCCTCCTGTAATGTATCACAATCCATTTGAGATTTAACTTCTCTGAATAATTTTGTATCATCCGCAAATTTGATAACCTCACTTGTCGTATTCCTTTCCAGATCATTTATACATATATTGAAAAGCACCAGTCCAAGTACAGATCCCTGAGCCCCTCCACTGTTTACCCTTTTCCACTGAGAAAATTGACCATTTAATCCTACTCTGTTTCCTGTCTTTTAACCAGTTTGTAATCCACGAAAGGACATTGCCTCCTATCCCATAACTTTTTAGTTTTCTTAGAAGCCTCTCATGAGGGACTTTGTTAAATGCCTTCTGAAAATCCAAATATACTACATCTACTGGTTCACCTTTATCCACATGTTTAACCCCTTCAAATTGTTTGTTAGACAAGACTTATCTTGGGTAAATCCATGTTGACTGTATTCCATTAAACCATGTCTTTCTATATGCTCTCTGATTTTGATCTTTAGAATAGTTTCCACTATTTTTCCCGGCACTGAAGTCAGTCTCACTGGTCTATAGTTTCTCAGATCGCCCCTGGAGCCATCTTTAAGTATTGGGGTTACATTGGCCACTCTCCAGTCTTCAGGTACAATGGATGATTTTAATGATAGGTTACAAATTTTAACTAATAGATCAGAAATTTCATTTTTTAGTTCCTTCAGTATCCTGGGATGCATACCATCCAGTCCAGGTGATTTGCTACTCTTTAGTTTTTCAATTTGGCCTACTACATCTTCCAGGTTCACAGTGATTTGGTTCAGTTCGTCTGAATCATCACCCTTGAAAACCATCTCTGGAACTGGTATCTCCCCAACATCTTCATCAGTAAACACGGAAGCAGAGAATTCATGTAGTCTTTCTGCAATGGCCTTACCTTCCCTAAGAGCCCCTTTAAAACCCCTCTGTCATCTAAAGGTCCAACCGACTCCCTCACAGGTTTCTTGCTTCAGATATATTTTAAAGAGTTTTTATTATGAGTTTTTGCCTCTACGGCCAACTTCATTTCAAATTCTCTCTTTGCCTGTCTTATCAATGTTTTACACCTAACTTGACAATACTTATGCTTTATCCTATTTTCTTCAGATGGATCCTCATTCCAATTTTTGAAGGATGTTTACCACAGCGATGGTTGCCTGTCATATTAGGGCTTCTCAGGCTGACCTGGCTTCTAACCTGTGTCAATGCTGCTTAGACGCTCGGGGAGAGTTGTGTTCCTCAGATTTTGCTAAGCCTGTCTCTTCCCATTCTGATGGGAGGGATGCCAGATCTTGGTTCTCCCTTGTCTGGCTCCTCCGCTGGCGAGGGCAGTTCTGTGGGACCAGCTCCAGTTCCTTCTGGGCTTGTATGGATCTGGCTGCTTTTTCTTGGGTGGAATTTTTTCAAGGCTTACAAGACTTTTTGGGCTCAGTCCTCCGCTTCCCTTATTTCTGTCCATTTGGACCCTCAGCTGGTGATTCCTCCCTCTTCCAGTCCTATGCTTAAGCGCTGGGGCTTGTTTAGGCTCCTTGTGGATGTTCTGACAGGAATCTGGATATTACTGATGATGATCCTGATTCCCTGGAAGATGGGGAAATTCCTCCATGCCTGGAACCGTATCAAACCTTGTTACAGTTCTTTCACCGAGATGAACTGTCGGCCCTGATTTCCCAGACCTTGAAACAACTTGGTGTTCCTGGTTCGGCTGCTATTTCAGAGCAGAGTAAGAATCCCATTTTGGCTTCCTTACATAAAGCCTTTTGTTTGTTTCTATTGATGGATGCCATCCAGGAATTGATTGATCTGAACTGGTATGCCCCAGAGGCAAATTTTAAAGGAGGGTCTGACATTGGAGGGCCTGTACCCCCTGGATATGGCTGTGAGAGAGCGTTTGTGTTTTCCCAAAGTGGATGCTCCAGTATGTGCTGTGTTTAAGTGACGACTATCCCCGTAGAGGGAGACGTGGCCTTGAAGGATGTACATGATAGAAGGATTGAGGCTTTTCTTAATCAAGCCTTTGAGGCAGTGGCAATGAATTTACAGATTGCTTCCTGTTTCACGCTAATGGTGAGAACTTGTCTGCATCTCTTTCAGAATTCGAGTGGTTATGGAGCCTGCTACCAACGTTTTAGCAGATGCAGGCTGTGATTTGGATCGGACCTTGGCCAGAGGAGTGGCTTCGGTGAAAGCGACCAGGCGTCAACTGGGTTGCGAAATTGCGCAGCTAATACAGCTTCCAAAGCCAATCTTATGAAGATGTCCTATAAAGGCTCACTCTTGTTTGGGAGCAATTGGGAGAAACTGGCCAGTAAATGGGCAAATCTCCAGTGCCTCAGTTGCTGGAGGATAAGAAACAGTTACAGCGCCTCTTTGATATAATGGGTCGGTTCCAGGTGCTTTAAGTCCCTACAGAGGGATGACCTTTCAGCAGACTCAGACTTTCAGTAAGTGTCAGTCCTTTCATGCCCGGCATCCCAAGAGAGGAGCAGGCTTGGGTGGTGGACCTTCCCGAGCTTCCCAATGAATGTTTGCTGACCCACCTTCCAGAACAGGAAATAGGGGGACATCTCTCTCTCTCTATTGGGTCGAGATCATTTCATACCATTGGAATCCTGGAGGTGGTACGTGAAGGGTGTGCACTAGAATTTCTCAGTATTCCTCAGGGCGTGTTCATGGTGTCCCCTTGTCACTCCCTGCAGAAGAAGCAGTGGAGTTTACACTTCAAAGGCTCCTGAGACTGAAGGCTGGTGACTCTCTTTCAAATGGCAGATATATTAAACAAATACTTCAGTTCTATGTTCACTAAAGAAGACCCTGGAGAAGGACCATCTCTACACAACAAAAAACTGGAAGGAAGTGGAATAGACGAAAACTCTTTTACAGTAGAAAATGTATGGGAAGAGCTAAAGAATTTGAAAGTGGACAAAGCCATGGGACCTGATGGGATTCATCCAAGGATACTGAGGGAGATGTGCTGGCGGGTCCGCTGTTCAATAGATCCCTAGAAACGGGAGTGGTGCCGAGTGATTGGAGAAGAGCGGTGGTGGTCCCGCTTCACAAGAGTGGGAACAGAGAGGAGGCTGGTAACTACAGACCAGTTAGCCTCACTTCGGTGGTGGGAAAAGTAATGGAGTCACTGTTGAAAGAGAGAATAGTGAACTATCTACAGTCCGGAGAATTACTGGACCTGAGGCAGCATGGATTCACCAGGGGAAGATCCTGTCAGACAAATCTGACTTTTTTGACTGGATAACCAAGGAATTGGATCGAGGAAGAGCGCTCGATGTCATCTACTTAGATTTCAGCAAAGCTTTTGATACGGTTCCGCATAGGAGACTGGTGAACAAAACGAGAAGCTTAGGAGTGAGTGCCGAGGTGGTGACCTGGATTGCAAACTGGTTGATGGACAGAAGACAATGTGTGATGGTAAATGGAACTTTCTCTGAAGAGAGAGCGGTTTTAAGTGGTGTACCGCAAGGATCGGTGTTGGGACTGGTCCTGTTCAATATCTTTGTGAGCGACATTGCGGACGGGATAAAAGGTAAGATTTGTCTTTTGTCTTTTTGCAACAGAGTGGACACGCCAGAAGGAGTGGAGAGAATGAGACGGGATTTAAGGAAACTGGAAGAGAGGTCGAAGATATGGCAGCTGAGATTCAATGCCAAGAAGTGCAAAGTCATGCATATGGGGAGTGGAAATCCTAATGAACTGTATTCGATGGGGGGTGGGGGGGGGGGAAGGCTGATGTGCACGGAGCAGGAGAGAGACCTTGGGGTTATAGTGTCTAATGATATGAAGTCTGCGAAACAATGCGACAAGGCAATAGCAAAAGCCAGAAGAATGCTGGACTGCATAGAGAGAGGAATATCAAGTAAGAAAAGGGAAGTGATTATCCCCTTGTACAGGTCCTTGGTGAGGCCTCACCTGGAGTACTGTGTTCAGTTCTGGAGACCATATCTAGAAAGAGACAGAGACAAGATTGAAGTGGTGCAGAGAAGGGCGACCAGAAAGGTGGAGGGTCTTCATCGGATGTCATACGAGGAGAGATTGAAGAATCTAAATATGTACACCCTGGAGGAAAGGAGGAGCAGGGGTGATATGATTCAGACTTTCAGATACTTGAAAAACTTTAACGATCCAAAGACAACGACAAACCTTTTCCGTCAGAAAAAAATCAGCAGAACCAGAGGTCATGAGCTGAGGCTCCAAGGAGGAAGACTAAGAACCAATGTCAGGAAGTATTTCTTCACGGAGAGAGTGGTGGATGCCTGGAATGCCCTTCCGGAGGAAGTGGTGAAGTCCAAAACTGCGAAGGACTTCAAAGGGGCATGGGATAAATACTGTGGATCCATCAGGTCTAGAGGAAGCGTATAAAGAGGAGGCAGCAAAACACTGCACGGAGCGGCAGTAGCCACAGAGGCATTCACGGAGCGGGATGCCAGTGGCCAGTGGTTGGTGTTCCACCTTCACGGAGCGGAAGGATGGAGGGCTGCCATCTCCAAATTAAAAAAACAAAAAAAACAAAAAAACAGGGATGGGTTCATGGGCTATGGGTATTACCAATTATTAGGCTTATTCAATTACCAATTATTAGGCATTTCAATATTAGATGATAGTTAATGTGACCTTCAAGGCATACTTCACTTTCAATGCATATCCAGCATTGCTCTCTGCTTCAACGGCAGGGGAGAAGTAAAACTAATACTTCACGCGTATCTCTGCTTCAACGGCAGAGAGCTATGCTGCCGCTTAACCAACTAATCGAACTTAATATTTCACTTGGAAGCAGCTCCATCACTGCTCTCTACATTAATGGTGGGGATGAAAGGGAAATAGAACCTAAAGTTACTAAGAGCCAAGAGAAACAGATAAGTATGAGAAAAAAGAAGTGTGAAGCTTGCTGGGCAGACTGGATGGGCCGATTGGTCGTCTTCTACCGTCATTTTTTATGTTTCTATGTTTCTAAATAGAAACCTTACGCTCTGTAATAATGGCGGTGCGGTCTGGGAAATTTCTGACGACCTTGGATCTTCATATTCCCATCCAGTTGGAAGACCAGCACTTTCAACACTTTGCGGTGTTTGGGTGCCATTATCAGTTTCAGGCACTGCCTTTGATCTAGTCACAGCTCCCAGAACATTTTCCAAGATTATGGTGGTGGTAGTGGCAGCCTTGCGAAAAGAAGGAATCCTGGTATACCCGTATTTGGACGACTGGCTGATTCAAGTCAGGTTTCAGGAAGAGAACCGCTTGGTGACGCACAAAGGTGAACTCCTTATTGCAGGAGCTCGGTTGGGTGATGAATCTGACCAAGAGCAATCTTCAACCATCCCAGTTGTTGGAGTATCTGGGGTCCAGTTTGACAAGGGACAGGACAGAGGTTTCCGACCGGAAGTTCGGGTCCAGAGATTGATGTCTCAAGTGCGACAATTGATGATCACTATATGGTCGGCGGTGTGGTCCTACCTACAAGTACATTTTGATGAGGGATACCTTGGAAGTGGTGTCATGGGCAAGGGTGCATAATACATCATCTTAAGCGCTCTCTATCTCATTGGAACCCACAGTCTCAGGATTGTGTGGTACCGTTCCACTTGCCAATGGAAATCTGCTCCCGCCTCTAGTGGTGGTTGCAGTAGGATCATCTGAGAGAGGGAGTTTTTGTCCTCTCCAGCCTAGTTGGTACTCATGACAGATGCGAATCTCTACATTTGGTTGGCTCACTGTCTGGAGTTAATGGCCATGGGGCGCTGGAATGCTGAGGAATCCCCCTGGAACTTCTGTTGCCTGGAGGCCCAGGCGGTACAGCTGGCATGTTTGTAGTTCAGGCACAGGCTGCAGAATTAAGCGATTCACATAATGTCTGACAATGCGATAACAGTGATCTGTCAATCGCCAGGGGGGAACCAAGAGCCAGCAAGTTTTGCCAGAAATAGACCAGCTGATGGAAAGGGCGTAAGGTCATCTGCAGATGATCTTGGCCTCTCACATTGTAGGAAAAGACAATGTAAGAGCGGACTTTCTCAGCACGGAGAGTCTGGACCCAGGAGAGTGGGTGTTGTCAGCCAAGGTGTTTCAGTTGAGATTGTGGATGGCTGGGGCCTTCCTTTCCTAGACCTGCTGGTGACTTCTCGAAATGCGAAGATTCCTCGCTTCTACAGTCGCTCCGTCTCCATCTGCTGGCAGGGGAGCATAAACCCACTGGTCCTGAGACCATCTGCTTCTGCAGTCACAGGAGAGATCCATGGTCCCTGGGAATTAGACGCTCTTGTACAGACAGAAGACAGATTGCTTTATGCCTTTCCTCCCTGTCTCTTGCTGGGCAGGATAATTTGTAGGGTTGAAGGCCACTGGGTTCTAATACTCCTGGTGGCGCCGGACTGGCCCAGGTATCCGTGGTATGTGGATTTGTGATTTCTGTTGGAGGCCCCCCTTTTGTCTTTCACTGTACATGGAGCTGCTTCAGCAGGGATCAGTTCTTCATGAAGATCCGACTCGATTCTGTCTTACGGTTTGGTCCTTGAGAGGGCTCGCCTGTTATAGCGTGGTTATTCCTCTGCGATTACTACCACTTTACTCCATGCTCGCAAGTTCTCCACTTTAACTTATGTGTGGGTTTGGAGAGTTTTTGAGGCCTGGTGTGAGGAGTTGGGAGTTCTTCCTTGTTCAGTTAAGATCCTTCTCATTCTGGATTTTTTGCAGGATGGATAGGATTAAAGGCTTGGCACTTTTAATTCCTTAAAGGTGCAGGTTGCGGCTCTTGCCTGTTTCAGGGGCCTGGTGAATGGTGTTCCCTTGTCTCATCCTGATGTGGCCCATTTTTTGAAGGGAGTGAAGCACCTTAGGTTTCCCTTGAGGTTACTGGTTCCATTGTGGAGTCTCAATTTGGTGCTGGAAGTTTTTGGCGGGCCCTGTGTTCCGACCACTGGGTAGCCTTTCTATACAGACTACGTTCCTGGTGACTATATATTCTGCACGTCTGATTTCTGAGCTGCAGGCCTTGCTTGCCAGGAGCCATTCCTTTGGGTGACTCTAGGGTCGTTATAGCTGTCTACTGTTCCATCTTTCTTACCCAAGGTAGTCTCGGACTTTCATTTGAATCAGTCCATCTTCTTGCCATCCCTGGAAAAGGTCAGGGATGTGGAAGAGTTTCACCTTTTGAGCTCCTTGGATGTTAAGAGGCTTTTCGTATGGTATTGGCAGGTCTCCGAGTCTTTTCGAAAGATGGATTGCCTGTTTGTTCTCCATACCGGGAGTAAGCAGGGCACTCTGGCTTAATGGGCTACTATAGCTCGTTCTAAGGAGGTGGTCCCTGCCATGTATGTGGATGCTGGAATGCCCTTGCCTACTCAGGTTAGGGCTCATTCCACTAGGACTCAGGCAGTGTCATTGGCGGAAGTTAGTGTGTTGTCTGTCATCGATGTCTGCTGAGCTGCAACATGCGAGGTTGGGTTCACTGCAGGGTAATCTATCAGTTTGCTCTGTCTCCTACTGCTGGCAGGGCAGCATAAACCCAATGGTCCTGAGTCAATCTGTGTACTCTAAAGAAAACAAATTTATCAGGTAAGTAATTTCTCCCTTTAGTCGACTAATTTCTGAGTTGGCTGGCTAAATGCTTTTGAATATGGATCTCTTAGGGGCCGATGCAATACAGTGCGCTCAGCCAAGCGCAGTGTTTAATCCACAGTTGGATGCGGGTTGTGTAGGCGAAGCCAAATCCCCTTATGCAATAAGGGGATTAGCGCCTCCACAATGTGCATCCAAGGCATTGGGAAATTTAATAGCGCTCATCAGATGTGAATGAGGCTATTAGTTATTCACACCTGATGCAAAAAAAAAAGTGTGTCCAATACGCACTTTTTTGCTCTCAGAAATTAATGCGTGCCCGGAGGCAGGCGTTAATTGAGCTCCCCAAAAAATTGTACAGAAAAGCAAAAAATACTGCTTTTCTGTACTGCTCAGACTTAATATCGTGGTGATTATTAAGTTGGAGGAACAAAAGAGAGTTAAGAAAAAAATCTCCCTCCTTGACAGTGAGCCGTGTCTGACCTACCCTAAGCTCCCTCCCCCTGAGGGAGCTTAGGGCAGGTTGGAAGGAGTGAATAAATCAATATTAAAGTTCCGGGCACTTAATATTAATTTATTCACTCCTTCACATATTGCCGATTGTTCCGTTCAGTTATTGCCAATTGGTTCTTTCACTGACATGGAACAGTGAACGGACCAATCGGGGGAGGGAGCTTAGGGCAGGTCAGACACGGGTGCCGCAGTCAGGTTCGGAAAACGGACGCTGAATTTATCAGCGTCCGTTTTCCTAACCTGTGGATGTGCGCCGGTTAGGAAAACGGACGCTGATAAATTCAGCATCCGTTTTTTTTAATCGGCAGCGTGCGCCAACAGCATACCTCTGTCTGTGCATGCTGTTAAGGAGACGCTAGGGTCGCGCAATAGCCCCTAGCTTCTCCTTGACAGCGCAAGTCCTAATTTAAATATTGCATCGCACCCCCAGGAGAGGTGCCTGGTGATGCGTTAGGAAAGCGGGTACTGAACACTCAGCGCCCTTTGTCAGCGAACATTTTTTGCATCGGTCCCTTAGATTTTCTGAAAACAGTTGTCTTGGTCACAGACTGTATATTTAGTATGAAACAAATTTTTTTAACCTTTTGCCTACTTTTCATGGTTGCAGTGCCAGTAGCATTATTAGTTTTAACTTTACAGGATCATGTTTCCCGTTTTGTATGTTCTTTCAGAAGCCTAGAATTTTAAATGTTTTTTTTTTTTTTTTTCTGGGAGTTGCAGGAAAGGTTGGTCCATTGTATGTTATTTATTGACAAATTAATTCCTTTTTTATTTATTTTTTTTTTTAATTTCAAGAGTCCCAGCCAGTTAGACAGTGATAGAACATCGTCTTCATCTAGCATGGCAGAGCGAGGTATGGTGAAGCCAATGGTCAGATTGGAACAACAGCAAGCCTACCACAGGTGAGGGAGCCCAGGTCATCATTTTCTGTTGCTTGGTAACATGTTTGAAGAAGAACATGGGATTTGAGTTAATTGTCATATTTGATTTTGAATATTTATTTAGTTTTTATATACCGTTGTTCTAAGTGAAGATCACAACATTTTACAAAATAACATTCATCTTTGGGTCATTGCATAAGTTGGTGTAGCACAATTTGGTATAACAATTTGGTGTAACACAATTTGGTAAAACATACATTGATACTATACATTATAGTATTACATGAACTTTGACATGAAACATTTTTGGTAAGATATATACATTGCAGCACGCATTTCTTTTACTTCTCGACTGAGGCGGGGGGTACAAGGATTAGAAGGGTTGGGATTCTGTTTAGTAGTACACATGGTCGTAGGGAGTAGTCAAGAGCTGCTTAGTTCTCTTGTTACTTGGTATTGTTTTTGTTGATATCGCTTCTTCAGTTGGGTAGCATCTCAGATATAAGCATTTTTAAACAGCCATGTTTTTAATTCGTTTGAATGTCTTTTTTTCTGGGATCAGTTGAATTGTCTCCGGTAGTGAGTTCCATAGTTTAGATCCAGCTATGGAGAACCTGCGATCATGAATTTGCTTTAGGTGTGTGCTCCAGAAAGTAGGTACAGTTATAATAGTCCTTTGTTTTGCGACCTAAGGGTTCGTTGTGATGCATATGTTTGAAGCTTTAATTCAGTTAGTACTGGTTATCGTTGTGGATGATATTGAACATTAAGGTTAAAACTTTGAAATATATTTGGTATTGTATCGGCAGCCAGTGCAGTTCTACAAACGAGGGTGCGATGTGATCAAATTTCCTGGTTCCAGTTAAGAGTCTTGCTTTATTTTGTAGTAGTTGCAGTTTTTTTTTTTAAATAGTTAGGTTGGGAGACCTAATAGTAGGGAATTACATTAATCTATATTTGAGAAACTTAGAGATTGTAGGACTGTACAGAAATCTTCTGTGGTTAGTAATGGTTTCAATCTATGTAGGATGCACAGTTTTGCATATCCTGCTGTGGTTATTTTATTTGTGTCTATTCATAGTAACATTTTTATCTCTCTGGATTTCTAAGTCCTGGAATTGATCCGAGGGTCTGATATTAAAATTACCAAGGTTTATAGACTGAGGATTAACTCTGGAGGAGTTTCTCCTTAACTAGATGACTTCTAATTTTTTTGTGTTTAGTATTAGTTTTAGGTTAGAGAGTTCTTGCAGTGTTGCCTTCACGTGATTTGAGAGTGTTGATGCTGTATTTTCAAATGATGAGACAAATGGAATGTAGAAATGAATGTCGTCAGCATATAGGAAGAATATAGAAAACATCATTCACAATCTAAATAAAGCTTACTACAGAACTCTTCAGGTTGGTGTCAAAAGCATTTCATGTTCAGTGTTAATGGTACCAGAATGAAGGCAGTTTGATTGTACCAGAGAAGATGCTATATATAGTGAAAGCACAAGAACGAAAAGAGAAGATTTAAACAAATGAACTAAGAAGAAAATGTAATCATGTTTTCAGACATAATTGCTGTTTTCTGTATTCTTTGAAAATCCTTAGTAAGTGAATTTGTAAAAGGTGGATGCTGGTTACCCAAAAGCTATTGCTGGCGGTAGTTCTCAGGATTGAAATACCAGGTTGCATACTAATGCAGCTTTCAGTCTTATTTTTTTTTTCTTTATTATTCTCATCAGTATTTCTTTGTTTTAAAATCCCAGACAACTGAGAATAAGAATTTTTTTTGCTGTTTTGTGCTTTCCAATACTGCCTTCCTCTTAGATTTGTTCCCAGTTAGTGATTTCTCATCTCTTTCTAAGTTTGATTTTCTCAGTTGACAAGCAGGATCAAATTGACCATAACAAAGGATGATGTCATTTGATGGCACAGACATGGATGCAGCTCTCGGAGCTCTAAAGTGTGATTGAGCATGCACGGGAGCTTATGAACTCCTCATTCCCTGTACGTACCAGGATCATTCCAGACGGTGGGTTACGTTCCCTGTCCAGCAGATGGAGTTAGAACCAAAAATTCCCAGGGGAGGACCTATATAGCCACGCCTCCCTTGCCTCAATCCTCAGTATAGTTATAACTCCAGCAGATTGAGCAGGGGACACGGTGGTCCCCAGCACTTTTCTAGTTTTATTTTCTCTTTGAGGGATCAATTAAATAATATTAGATAAAGGTTTTCTTCTAAGGGATAGGTTCTGTAGTGTTCTGACAGGACCACTCCGTTCAAAGAGAGACACTGTTTTCCAGTCAGGAACTTGCTGACAGGCTGTGTTTTTTGCCTGTCACTTTATTTTTCTCATTGTTTTTCCTCTTCCTTGCCCGGCTACAGTGTGGTAAGTGTTGTTTTTATTTTATTTACAGTCGTTGGGAGAAACAGGAATTTGTGAGGGGTGAAGTTGGTAGTGCCGACCACTCCCCCCTAGCCCCGGAGTTTGTACTTTTCCCATCCTCCCCTTCAGGGAGTGATTGGAGTCCCGCCCTGCAGCTCTGCGACGACACATTCCCCGGAGCTGCTTACCGTCGGGACGGCGCTTTCCCCAACGGTCTCTTGGGGACGGTGAGGGGTCCGGAGGCCAGATAGCTCTATTGCTTCGCCGCTTCGGTTGTTGCCGCGTGCCGCAGCCACCCCTCCCCCTCCCTCCCGCCGCGATGCAGAGATCGCCTAACGGCTCCGGAGCTCGGCAAGGGGTTCAGCAGCCCTCGGAGGGATTTTCTTCAGCTTTTCCTGAGGGGGAGTATGGCTTACCTGGTAGGCAGCTTGGAGGAGAGTCGGACCGCGCTGGCAGGAAGCGGCATGCCCCGTTTCCCCTCAGCGAGGGAACGGCGGCCATTTTCTCAGCTGACTCGGAGGCAGCTCTCTCTGAGGAGGACGTCGACGCTCCTCTCCAGGTTCCTAACAGTATGGAGTTTCGGAGCGCAACGGACCAGGGCAGGCAAGGGGACGACGTCTCGGGGGGCCCCTCATCAGCACTTCCCGCTTTTTCGCCAGAATTCATTGTTTTAATGCACAAGGCATTTTTACAGAGCAGGGATCCGAATCTTGGAATTTGGGGTCCCCCTCCCCCCAAACTGGCCTGCTTGACACAGCTTTCGACGGCAGACCCTCCCTTAGGGAGGGCTTCTTTGCCCACAGGGGGTGCGGGGTCCACTCATCCCCCCCCCCCCCGTAGTTCCTTTACCGCTGCACCAACCGTCGGGGGATCCATGGCAAGATCCAGATGAGGATGATTCTTCCCTGGCGGCCCAGGTAGAAAGTGACAACCCGAGGGTCCTCCGTATTTTTCAAACAGCGGAATTGGATGATCTCATCCCCCACATCCTCCAGGAAATGTACATTGACCCTCCTCCGGATCCTGTGGCTCAGGATCCGAAGATTAAGAAAGGGGATCCTCTCCTAGCGGGCTTACGACCTCTAGCGAAAGCTTTTCCCACGCATCACAACATCTTGCAATTGAATTGCATTATGGCCAGTTCGTTTATATCGCATAGTTTAATGCCAGGAAAAAAGGTGTAGCTATTTCAGGCATTAAAACAGTGCAACAGCATGCATTATGCTATCGCATGGTGTGATATTGTCCCTCATTTTAATAAATCCCGCCCTTTCCTAAAATTTGCATTTGCGCCGTGTGCTAGCGTTATCGCATATGTTATGGCATTAACGTGTGTGTTAACGCCATAACACATTTTTATGAATGACCCTGTGAATGTAGCAACTAAAACTTTGTTCTGGTATCAAAGTGGCTAAAGGTGTCAGAATACAGGTTAAACACAGAAGCCAACAGCATGCCACAACAGTTTCGGAGCAGAAACTGCTTGTTCCCACATAACTTTTAAAGTTTGGTTTTAACAAATATGATTATAACCATTTCAAGGCAATTTGCTCCAATCCCACATCTTGCAGTCGTAAGATAATTGGTTGATAGTGTCAAAGCAGAACTCACAATGAGTGCCTCTTTCTGAGTCTGACTTTGTCTGGATTTCATTTGTCAATGCCTCAGATGAAGTTTCGGTAATAAAATGGGATCTGAAACCAAACTGCCTTTGATGTAAAACATTTGCTTTCAGCAGAAAGTCAGTTAATTGATATTATAACAACCATTTCTGTAAGTCTGGATAAAGAAAAGACCCAAAGTTCCCTGGCTCTCAACTGGTCAACTAGGTATGGATAAACTGGATGCATTCTGTGCATGACAGCCATGAGTTCTGCCATCACTTGGAAACAGGCATTATCACCATGGCAAGTTCAAAAGGAAGGGCTCTAAAAATAAATGCTTCATTAGAATTCAAAGCAAAGGAGAGGAAGTGATGTCACCCGAGGTGAATGGCAGCATAATCCAGGAGCTCTGTGTAGCTAAGAGCTATATCGGCGAAAATCCAGCGAAACTGCCCTTTGCTGCGGACCCGAACCGCTTACCAAACCGGTGAGAGAGATGGGGACTCGCTGACGCATAATTGATCTGTCCGAGTTCTCCTACAGCGGACCGGACGCACGCCCGAACAAGCCGACAAGCAAGGAGGAAAGCAACATGGCGGAGGAGGGGGTCTCGGAGACGGGACAAAAACTGGAAGCGAGTAATGGAGGCAATCCGGCGAGTCAGGATATTAAAAACTGGCTCCAGGACGCAAAAAAAGAAATAATACAAATTCTCAAGGCTGAAATAAAAGAAAGTATGGGGGCGCTGCGGGTCGAGGTGGAGGAGCTCGGAGAGAGGCTCCACGTGGTGGAACAAGGCGCCGATGAACACGCTGAGGCCATCATGCAGCACAGCAAAGAAATACAGAGCCTGCAACAAGCTAAAGAAGACCTGCTCACTAAAATAGAAGACCTGGAAAATAGACAGAGGAGGTGCAATATTCGAATCAGGGGGGTCCCAGAGAAAGAGGAGACCACTGATTATGTGGCCTTGGTACAGGACATATGTAAAGCAGTGTTGGGAGCTGAGACACAGAAACCATATGAAGAGACCATTGCGATAGACAGAGCACACAGAGCCCTAGTTAAGCCAGTTAATAATAAGCCAAGAGACATAGTGGCATGCCTCCATAATTTTCCAGTAAAAGAATTAGTAATGACAAAGGCATGCAGTCTGGGACAGATCAGATGGAGGGGCTCGAGGATACAAATCTTTAATGATTTATCCTCGGTTACGCTACAAAAGCGCAGAGAGATGAAAAATATTAGAGACTCTGAGAGCCGAGAATGTATGATACAGATGGCTTTACCAATTTGGAATCCTGTTTACTATAAGTGGAGACTCCTGTGTGGCTAAACACTCAGAGGGTGCAGAAAAGTTTGAGACAACACGGAATCGAAGTAAAAGGACAAGAAGCGGGAAACCAGATGGGAAGAGCTGGACCAGGACCCAGATGGCAGCATGCGGGAAAAGGAGGGAAACGACTGCACAGACAGGATGGCACTAAGGAGAGACGAGAACACAGTGAAAACTGATCCATTCCTGGTGTTTGGCGTGGCTAGGAATTAAGGGGCTACATAGCGAGATTAATATCTATTCGTGTGGCCTATCTAGGAGGGACATAAAGCAGCAGGGGTCTGTGTATTCCGCAATTTGCAAACTGGACGGAACAATTGTGACTATGATTTTGGGGGAGTCCCTGCACTGACTGTTGAGGGCCATGAGACGGGCAGTTTCTGAATTTGCATTAGCAGTTAGCACGGTTATTAGGGTGTATGATTAAGGCTACACTGGATGACGTCATTCCTTCCACCTGGAGAAGGTGAGGGGAAATACCTCACTAATGATGGTGGGGGGAGGGGGGAGGCTTAAAGGGTGGATATGTGGTATATACCTGCACGACAACCTGGGGAGGTCATAGAAGTATATCTGGCTTTCCCGTCGATAGCAGGGCTGAATTAGCCATGCTGTCATGGGATCTGTCAATCAGGCCCGGGAGGCGGAGCTTGTCAAAGCAGAGAACAGAGCTTTGCTCTCTGCGGCTGCGCGTATGTTCCCGCGCAGGAAAGTAACGGACTCTCCTCAGTCTGTTTTTTCCGCGAGCGGGAACGCACGCGGAGCTGTTATTCTCCTCAGTTTTAAAAACAGAAATAAAATGTCCAAACCCGGGTTTAAACCCTGTGTCTGTGGAAAACGGATGTCGGTAACGGATGGACATGATCGCTGTTATCAATGTCTCGGGCCGCATCACCATACAGAGAATTGTGAGTTTTGCTCAAAAATGTCACCACGAGCATTAAAACAGAGGGCCTATAGGCTTCAGGAACTTTTTGCCTCCCGCGATCCGTCAGAGGCTCATTCTTCGCCTGGCCCGTTCACTTCATCGGCTCCGTCAAAAAAGAAATCTTTGCCGTTTAAACCTAAGTCCTCCACTATAGGAGGTAAGAGGAAAGCAAAAAATCAAAGGCCAGTGGGTTCTAATAAATCCCCAGTGCCTGTAGAGCCGCAACGTACCTCATCGGAGGAGGATTCCTCCGCGCCGAAGACTTCTGCGCCTACGGCGCCAAATGCGCATATACCGGCGCCAAAGTCAGAGTCTGCGTACAACTCAGCGATTCCGGCGCGCACGGCGCAGAGGAAACTACCGCGCCGACTAATTATGCGCACGGCGCCAGAAACACCTGTACGCACGGCGCCGAAGACATTTGAGCGCATGGCGCCGGAAACACTTACGCGCATGACGCCGGAAATACCTGCACGCACGGCGCCGAAAACATTTGAGTGCATGGCGCCGACTATAAAGAAACTTATGCGCACGGCGCCGAAAAACCCTGTGCGCTTGGAATCAAAGAAACATGCGCATAAAACTACAACCGCGCACAATTCTACTTCCGCGCACAGACATTCAAGTGCGCATGAGTCTGCAGTCGCGCATACCTGCGCATACCTCTACATCTGCGCGTAAACACATATCTGCGCATAAATCTAATTCAGCGCATACATCAAGATCTGGGCGTAGAGACCAAAATTACTCGCCTCAAAAATTAAAGAGAAAGTTGAAGCGAAAACGATACCCTTCACACACCTCTTCTTCCGAGACGGAAGTCACAGATACGGAGTCTTCATCTGAGGACTATCATAAGTACTCACATCACTCCCATTCTAAAAGATTAAAAAAGAGGAGTGCGACATGGGAGATGAGTCCTTCGACTTCTAAATCATCTCATAAAGTTCTGTCTACTACCGGCTCATTAAGAAAACCGGTACAAATTCTTTCCTCTAACACTTCTTCAGATTCAGAAGTTCTCAAAAATACTCCAGACAAAAAGACACGGAGAGATAGAGAGGTTCCTACAACGTCACCTCCAACAATTATTCCAAAACAACAAGACAATCGTATGATAATGCCCTCTCATACAAGAGAAGCATTTTTTCAATTGTCACAGTCTCTAGCAGGATTTTACGAGACGCTTCAATCATCATTTAAAATATCTAATACTTCTGAGGACAATGCTATAAAACATAAAGCACAGTCTAATGAAGAGCAGTCGGCGGAACCACCAACATCTCCCAGGACAAACCAACCAACTTCACCTACTCATCTACAGGATACATATTTTGATTCTCCTTCAATACAAACATCCCCATCATCATCGGTGGGATGTCTGTCAGACATACAGGACCAACTACAGGAGCCACATTCTCCTCCTGAAGACCTTACATACCCAAAATTCATAGAAAAAATGGGTACAATTCTACACCTAGAGGTCCAAAAAGAAGCAGACCCTAGAGCGGAAACTCTTGGACTTCTAAAGATATTTGATACTCAGGTGGAACCAACATCTCTTCCACCACAAGAAATCCTACACTCCGTATTACAAAAATCCTGGGAAACGCCTTATACAACTGCAGCTGTTTCTAAGAAAACAGGCATGAAATTTCGTATGAAGAAAGCATCACTATACACTCTACCACAATTGCCTCACGCATCAGTCGTAGTAGAGTCGGCGTTGCAAAGGTTCAAGAAAACAAAATTGCACACTACTTTCCCCCCAGGGAAAGACAACAAATATTTGGATGAATTTGGTAGGAAAATATACCATAATTCAATGTTAACGGCAAGAATTATGCAACATCAGTTCTACATGGTGCAATATCTGTATGAGTGTATGCAAGCTATGAAAGGTATACATTCCTCAGTAGCGGAACAAATACCTCAGCCTCTTCATGATATGGAAGAATGTTCTCGACATCTATTGAGATCAATCTATGAAGCACATGAAACGTCATCCAGAGCGTCTGCAGCAGCTATTGCAGCCCGCAGACTAGCATGGTTACGTTCAAGTTCCATAAGAGATGACTTGCATGTGAAACTAACGAACCTCCCATGCACGGGAGATAACTTGTTCGGAGAAAAGTTCCAGGACGCAGTAAGTAAATTAAGAGGAAGCTCTAGCAGTACAATCTCTAACATCAAATCCTATTTACTCGACTACACGTCGTTATGTGGGGTCTACCCGTAGACAATCATATGGCAGAAGACCCTATAGATCTTATCAATCTTTTCGTACGCAGCCATACCCTGCCTACCAACGTCCTGCTCCACAAAATAATACCTCAAATCAACGAAGAGGTAAACCACGTAACCAAAGGCAACAGGCACAACAGCCGACTACTGCTGTAAAGCCAACCTCATCTTTTTAGTTATTCAGCCGCCACCACAACATCAAGCTCCTCCAGGCAGAATTTGTGCTTGCCTGAAAGCCTGGGAAACAATAACATCAGATCAATGGGTTCTGGAGATAGTACGTCAAGGCTACCAACTCCAATTTGTAACAAAACCCATCTTGCCTCATCTTTCCACATTCAAGATCTACAATTCCCATCCACAACTGGGGGAGGAAATTGCTTTACTTCGCAAGCAACAAGCAATTCGACAAATCCACCCACACCCCAAATTAGCAGCATTTTATTCCCCATACTTCCTCATACCCAAGAAGTCTGGAGGCCTTCGCCCCATACTAGACCTAAGGGAGTTGAACAAATTTCTCACCAAGGAGAAATTCAAAATGGTATCGTTGAAGTCAATTCTTCCTCTCATTCAAACCAACGATTGGATGTGCTCCATCGATCTGAAGGATGCTTACACGCACATTCCAATCCATCCATCCTCGTGGCGTTACCTGTGCTTTCGCTACAGACATCAACACTACCACTACAAAGTTCTTCCCTTTGGACTATCGGCTGCACCCAGAGTTTTCACCAAATGCATGATAGTGGTGGTGGCTCATCTCAGGAAACAAGGTATAACCATCTTTCCATACCTGGACGATTGGCTAATAATAGCCTCAACTCCAAATATCTTACAGGATCACCTCAGTCGTGTGATACTTTGCTT
Source organism: Rhinatrema bivittatum (assembly GCF_901001135.1). Classification (NCBI taxonomy): domain Eukaryota; kingdom Metazoa; phylum Chordata; class Amphibia; order Gymnophiona; family Rhinatrematidae; genus Rhinatrema; species Rhinatrema bivittatum. The sequence continues at coordinate 231,231,740 of NC_042617.1, read as the reverse complement.
ACAACAACTAGGGTTGGTGATAAATTTTCAGAAATCACATCTACAACCAACACAGCAGTTACAGTTCATAGGCGCATGCCTGGACACTACGTGCAACAGGGCATACCTCCCAGACGACAGAATATCACATTTCCGTCAACTTCTGCACAACTTGAAACATACTCAGAGGCCGTCAGCAAGACAAGTCCTGGTAATTTTGGGCCACATGGCAGCGGCGAATTTCATGGTGCCCAACACCAGGCTACACATGAGACGCCTACAATGGGGTCTGAAACGACAGTGGAAACAGCATTCACAACCATTCACGCAAAAAGTATTGCTGACTGCAGAAATGAAAAAAGATATAGCATGGTGGCTCCTAGACTCCACCTTGTCCAAGGGAGCACTGTTCAGCCCCCTCCTCACAATGCAGTCCTAACCACAGATGCATCTCGCAAAGGATGGGGTGCACACCTCGAGACTTACGAAACCCAAGGATTATGGACACTCTCAGAACAGAATCTACAAATAAATCTACTGGAACTCAGAGTGATTCGAAATGCATTGCGAGTCTTCCAAGACCACCTGAAGGGACGCAGGGTCATGATCTACACAGACAACCAAGTAGCGATGTTTTACATCAACAAACAAGGAGGGTCCGGTTCATGGTCCCTCTGCAAAGAGACCCTGACAATCTTCGAACATGCTCACAAAAATTGCATACACCTACAAGCAACTTACCTACCAGGAGTTGCAAACACAAGAGCGGACAGACTAAGCCGCATCTTTCATCCCCACGAATGGACACTCAACTCAGAAGTAGTCCAGGACATATTTCTACAGTGGGGGACACCTTCCATAGATCTCTTTGCAACAGAGATCAATTCTCAAGTTTCTCAATTCTGCTCAATAAGGCCAAGCCAATTCAGGATTGCTCAAGATGCCTTCCTCATTCCGTGGACGACAGGCCTTCTGTATGCCTTTCCTCCCATACCTCTCATAACAAGAACAATTCAGAAGTGCATAGCGGACAAAGCTCAACTGATACTCATAGCCCCGGCATGGCCGAGGCAACCATGGTACAGTTTCCTACTTCGACTATCCATCAAGGATCCAATTCTATTACCGAATCGTCAAGATCTTCTCAGCCAAGAGCAAGGAACACTCCTACACCCGCTACACTCATCTCTACACTTAACAGCTTGGAGATTGAAAGGCTCCTTCTGACAGAACAAGGAGTTTCCACTTCAGCACAATTCATCTTGTTACAATCAAGAAAACTCTCAACCAGGAAAAATTATAGCTATAAATGGAAACGCTACTCTACCTGGTGCACTTCCAAAGGTGTACCGCCATTGGACTGCTCCCTGGAATTGCTCATTGATTATCTTCATTCTCTATATGTAGCTGGGCTAGCAACATCATCCATCAGAGTTCATCTCAGCGCCATAGGCGCCTATCATAGACCAATCAATGACATTCCTATATCCAATCACCCATTACTGACTCGTTTCATAAAGGGTTTAACACACATTCGTCCTCCGGTATCCAAACCTCCAGTTCCATGGAACCTCAACATAGTTCTGGAACAACTCATGCTTTCTCCATTTGAACCTATGGACTCAGTACACATGAAATACCTCACTTGGAAGGTAGTATTCCTGGTTGCAGTAACATCAGCACGAAGAGTTAGTGAGTTACAAGCTTTGGTCCACTATCCTCCATACTTGCAATTTCATCAACAAAAGGTAGTTCTACGAACTCACCCATCCTTCCTACCAAAGGTAGTTACCCCATTCCATCTCAATCAGTCAATGGAATTACCAATATTTTTCCCTAAACCTCATGCAAACGATAGGGAAAAGCTACTGCACACACTGGATTGTAAAAGAGCTTTAACACACTACAAAGAAAGGACGAACTCTGACTCCCGTGTTTCTCAACTCTTTGTTTCCTACGACCCGAAGGCTCCTGTACTGCCAGTAGCCAAACGCACCATCTTCAGTTGGATAGCGCAATGCATCAAATTCTGCTACGACAAACAGAATTTACATTTACAATCTACTCCTAAAGCTCACCAAGTCAGAGCAGTAGCAACATCCTTAGCACACCTGAAGAATGTGCAACCCATAGACATTTGTAAGGCAGCTACATGGTCATCACTGCATACCTTCACATCTCATTACTGCCTTGACCAGCAAGCAACCACGGATGCGAAGATAGGGCAAGCAATACTGCACTCTCTATCCTTCTGTCCACAGTGACTGCCACACTGTCAATGATCACGTCCAACCACATATGTCATATATGACGTGATCGGGAGCTTTGGACTCCCATGACAGCATGGCTAATTCAGCCCTGCTATCGACGGGAAAAAGCAAGTTTGCTTACCGTAAACGATGTTTCCGTAGATAGCAGGATGAATTAGCCATGCTGACCCACCCTCCTCCCTGGCAGTCACCTAGTCTTCGACTACACTACAGCTTAATTACAGACTGAGGAGAGTCCGTTACTTTCCTGCGCGGGAACATACGCGCAGCCGCAGAGAGCAAAGCTCTGTTCTCTGCTTTGACAAGCTCCGCCTCCTGGGCCTGATTGACAGATCCCATGACAGCATGGCTAATTCATCCTGCTATCTACGGAAACATCGTTTACGGTAAGCAAACTTGCTTTTCTCGAAGGGGATACCATTCATGGGAGAGCAGACATATAGTTATGATGGCTGTCTTAAGGATTGTATCCCTGAATGTGAAAGGCCTGAATCATCCTAGAAAACGCCAATTGTTATTTAATGAAGTAAAAGCACTTAAGGCTTCGATCTATTTTATACAAGAGACACATTTATTCAGAAGAGATGAGAAGATACTACGAGATAAGGCATACCCACACATTATGTTGGCATCTAATTGTGAGGATAAAAAGACATATGGTGTGGAATCCTGATAGCTAAAGACCTCCGAATTGAAATCTTGGATTGTAAGAAAGATAGAAAGGGTAGATTTATTGCGGTGATGGCTAAATTAGATAATGTTCTGGTTTCACTTCTGAATGTATATGCCGCTAATCAAAATCAGGGGGAATTCTTTATTCAATTGGAACAAACATTGAGTGGCTTTATACAGGGTTCTTTATTAATGGGAGGAGATTTCAACACTATATTAAATATGCATATGGACCACAGTAACTGGAAGGGGGGGGGGGGGCCGGGGGGACAATAGACATAGGGCAAGATTAAAACTTTTGATGGAGCATTGGGGATTAGTGGACATCTGGCACCTTCAACATACAAATGAGAAGGACTATTCATTTTATTCTAGAGTACATGAGACTTATTCTCGAATCGATTTGTGGCTGGGAAGCAAACATTGGTATACGTGTTGTAAGGAATCCAGGATAGGGCATATTACGTGGTCCGATCACGCTAACATCCAAGGCACTTTCTGCCTTGTGCCGGACGCCCCAGGGCCTACGTTTTGGCGGTTAAATAATAGCCTTCTTGCAGACTCACACTTTTGTGACTCCTTATCAAATGATATCACGGATTACTTTGACTTAAACGATAATGGTGAAGTCCCAATATAGAAGGTGTGGGACTGCTTTAAGGCGGTAATAAGAGGAAAGTTAATCGCCAGGGCGGCAGCTAGACACAGGGAGCAAAGACGGGCGAAAGAAGAGTTAACCTGGGCTATAGAGAGGCTGGAACGGAAACACAAACAATTCGGAGGGTGGCACACTCTTCGGTAACTAGATAAAAAGCAAAATGAACTGCACATCTTATTAGATGGGGAGATAGTGGATAAGCTTGATCGACATAGGGGGACATATTTTTTGGAAGGAAATAGACCTGGAAGGTTGTTGGCCAGACAGTTAAAACAGCAAATTGCACAGAGTACTATAATTAAAATTAAAGACCTTAAGGGTAACTATATATGGGATAATCTGGGTATTAGGAATCGTTTCGCTCAATTCTATAAAGATTTATACACAGCGGGGACCGCAGGTACCACACGAGAGGATTGCTGAGTTCCTACAGGAGGTTCAGATGCCGGTACTCACTGATGTGCAATCCTGGATTATGGATAAACCTATTACTAAAGGGGAGATAGCTGATGCTATAGCTACCCTCAAGCCCCATAAGGCACCTGGTCTGGATGGTTTTACGGGCCTCTTTTACAAGAAGTTTAAGGACATTCTGGTACCTCACTTACAATTGGTATATAATGATTAACTTAATACGCCTACCTTACCAGAAACTATGGATTTAGATGGTATAACGGTGATCCCTAAGCCTGGTAAGGATAAAACAGTGTGTGGGTCATATAGGCCTATATCCCTTCTTAACGTGGATTTAAAGATTATGGCTAAGGTATTGGCCCATAGACTGAATATGTTTATGCCCCTGCTAATCCATCCAGACCAGGCAGGGTTTATTCCGGGTAGACAGGCAGGGGACAATATTCGGAAAGTAGTTAATTTAATATGGACAGCTCGGATACAGAATATCCCATCAGTGCTACTAGGGGAGGATGCAGAAAAAGCCTTCGATAGGGTAAATTGGGACTTTCTGTTTGGGGTCTTGAGAAAGGTGGGAATAGGGGACAACTTTAGGAAATGGATCGAGGCTATGTATACATCTCCGAAGGCATGTATAAAAGTCAATGGTTCATACTCCCCCCACCTTTGCTTTGGGAAGGGGTACTAGACAGGGCTGCCCTCTCTCCCCCCCCCCTATTGTTTGTGCTATTTCTGGAACCATTTGCAGCTCGGATATGACAACAGGGGGATATTAAAGGTATCCTCAGTGGGGAAGTACAGTATAAAATTTCGCTGTTTGCGGACGATATTTTGTTTTCAATTACTAACCCGCAGCTGACCTTACCAATTTTGATACAGGAACTAGATCGCTATAGCTCCATTTCTGGATTTAAAGTTAACATGTCAAAATCAGAAATCTTGAACCTTATGCTCAAAATCAGAAATCTTGTATACAAGCCCATTTTCCATTTAAATGGGCTAGGCAGGGCTTAAAATATTTAGGTATTATGTTACATGCGAATTGGAAGCATTCAAATTAAATTATGTACCGCTGCTGGTTAAAACGAGTAGGGACCTAGAAGTATGGAGCCCTTACCGACTATCATGGGTGGGGAGAGTGGCCACTATTAAAATGAATGTGTTGCCGAGGTGGCTTTATCTATTGCAGACATTGCAATAGATAATTAAATGGGCTAGGCAGGGCTTAAAATATTTAGGTATTTCCTATCGTGTAGCAAATGGACTCAAAACAAGTGGGTAAAGTGTGCTCGTGCTAGCAGTTGGAGACGGATCTGACGTCAGCACGGGTACATATACCCCCACAGGAAGTGCAGCAACTCAGTAATTTCCGTCTCCAAAAGCAGTTTGGAGCTACCTCACGCTCGCTGAGCGTGTTTCCAAATTCTACACAACTAAATTCATAGAAACCTTGAAGATGGTGTTCTTGCTGGCTGTGTGTTCAGCACGCCGCATCTCAGAGATGCAAGCACTGTCCTGCCGTGATCCGTTTCTCAGAATCACTCCGGAGGCTATCCATCTTCGCACGGTTCCTTCCTTCTTACCCAAAGTAGTCTCACAATTTCACCTCAACCAAACCATCTCCTTGCCAACCACAGAAGGTTTGAAGAAGTCGGAAGAAGGTCGAATACTGCGCCATCTCGACATTGGCAGGTTGCTGTCCAGATACTTGGAAATGTCAGAAGCAGTATGAAAGACGGACCACCTGTTCGTCCTTCACAGCGGGAAGAAGCAAGGGGAAGCGGCCTCACGGCCATCCATCGCCTGCTGGATCAAAGAGGTTATCAAGGCGGCCTACGTAGAGGCAGGAAAACCACCACCTCTACAGGTCAAGGCTCACTCTACCAGAGCGCTATCGACCTCTTGGGCAGAAACTAGGATGCTGTCGCCTGCAGAGATATGTAAAGCGGCGACGTGATCCTCACTCCATACCTTCTCCAGATTGTACCGTCTGGATGTCCAGGCCAGGGAGGACACAACATTCGCGAGGGCTATCCTGAATGGACCTCGGGCAGCCTCCCGCCCAGTCCGGGAGTAGCTTTTGTACATCCCACTTGTTTTGAGTCCATCTGCTACACGATAGGAAATGTTGAGATTACTTACCTGATAATCACCTTTTCCTTAGTGTATGCAGATGGACTCAGCATCCCACCCGGCTGCCGACATACATTGGGGATTCACCAAGTCACAGTACGCCATGCTTTCTTATATAGGGCATCCACCCTACCGGGTGTCGACGCCTTCCGGTTGACAACACTGGCGGTCTCCAGCTACTATCAATCGGTCAGGGTAATCCTGTTCATTTAATTGATTGGTCAGTCACACATATATCCATAAAAGCGTTTGCAAGGAAGATTACTGAGTTGCTGCACTTCCTGTGGGGGTATATGTACCCGTGCTGATCCGTCTCCAACCTGTGGGGGTATATGTACCCGTCAGATCCGTCTCCAACTGCTAGCACGAGCACACTATACCCACTTGTTTTGAGTCCATCTGCATATACTAAGGAAAAGGAGATTATCAGGTAAGTAATCGCAACATTATGCTACATGCGAATTGGAAGCATTTGTTCAAATTAAATTATGTACCGCTGCTGGTTAAAACGAGTAGGGACCTAGAAATATGGAGCCCTTACCGACTATCATGGGTGGGGAGAGTGGCCACTATTAAAATGAATGTGTTGCCGAGGTGGCTTTATCTATTGCAGACATTGCCAATAGATTTACCAACGAAAGTTTTGAAAAAATTGCATACTAAGATTTTCCATTTCATTTGGAGGAGGAGACCACCTCGCATCTCTCAACAGGTGTTATATAAACCTCGAGAGGAAGGAGGGCTGGCGGTTCCGAATTTTATTCAGTACTTCCAAGCTGCCCAATTAAGAGTCATTTATGAATGGAAAGGGGGACAGGAGTTGAAGCAGTGGGCGAAGATTGAACAGGCCTCGGATAATGGGGGGCCCCTGTTACATAGAATATGGGGGATGCCAAAGAAAAAACCTTTGTTACCCATAGGATTGTATAAAAACAATAATTGGGTATGTCAGGAGGGAAATCGACCAGATAGGTGGGGTGGGGTAAATGGGGAGTCTGGTATTATGGGCAGCTGATGTGGGAGCATGGTATTATACCTTTTGAGGAACTCCAGAGACTATATGGACTACCAGCTTTGGAGTACTATTATTATCTACAGCTAAGACGTATACAGGCAATGCATCTTGCTAAAGAGCTGAGCCGGAAGAAAACGGCCTTTGAAGCAATGTGCAGTCCTCAGATGGGAGCGAAAGGCATTATTTCCAATATATACATTTGGTTGTTGGAATCGACACAGGGTAGAGATACGCTACCAGTGGCACTGGGAAAAGGACTTAATGTTAAGGTGGACAATTCCACAATGGAAGCAGTGCTTTGAAAATCTGATACAACGATCTATCTCTGCCAACCTTATGGGAAACTAACTATAAAATTCTGTCCAGGTGGTATCTTACCCCATCTAAATTGCATAAAATATATCCCAACCAGGGGGCACAGTGCTGGAGGCACTGCGGCAAAGAGGGGACTTTTCTACACATCTGGTGGTCGTGTCCTAAAATTATGCAGTACTGGCAACAGATTCAGACCCTGGTTATGCAGATGTTGCATATTAAGGTTGCATTACACCTGGAGATCTACCTACTATCTGCATACCAGGATAACTGGACAGGGTCCAAGCAGACTATATTACATCAAATACTCAGCGCAGCTAGGCAGGAGCTAGTTGCACACTGGAAAACAGAGCGGCTGCCAACAGTCCTTACAGTCTCGCATAGACTCTGGCAAATGCATTATTGGCATTACCTTAGAGCTCAGCAACAAGATAAGATGGAAAAGCATGTATTGATTTGGGAACCTTTTCTGCTGTGGTATAAGAATTATTGAGGTATCTGGGGAAATTGAAGAAGGGGAGTATAATAATGGCTGGGTTACAAAATGATCTTCTCAAAACTCCGAGAGGATGAGTAAGGGGGGGGGGGGGCATTAGGGAAGTGATTCAGGAGGGGGGCGAGGTTGAACCTCACAACTTAGATGGTCGGGTATATATTCCAGAATGGGAGACAAAGGGTACCACTAAGGGAGGGGGGGGGGGGGGGAAGAAAAGATACTGACACCATGGTAAGATGTATAAAGTTTATTGCAATTTGTTTAAATATCAAATTAATGTTCAGAGTCATTGGAATGTTTGCCTGGAATGTGTCAATAAAAATTTCAATTAAAAAAAAAAAAAAAAAGAATTCAAAGCAAAGAGATTTTTGGTGATCCTGTCATGGAAATGTGTAAGTAAGCCTCCAGAATTACAGTGATAATGTGAAGAGTTTCCTTGGGGAACTGGGGTGTCCCGGAGCCATCTGTTGACCAATTTGAGATAGAAAATGAGCCAGAGAACCATCCTTCTTAGGCGCCACCAAAATAGAATACTGATCTTGCCCCACTTATCTCAAAAGGTACTGGAATCACTGCCTCCACATGCTGGAACCTTTCCTTCCTATAAGAACTATTTACCTGGACTGCATCCTTGGTCAATATCTCCTGGTCTTTATGAGTGACCACGATCTCTTAATAGCTTGAGAGGCTTGTTGAGGCAGACAGAGGCTGCAGCTGCTGCCCAATCAAGTAGCTACAACAGACTCTGCACTACAACCAGACACCATTGCCTGAGAAAATATCCTGATATTGTGGACCCTTGGCCCGAGGTGGGGTTGTTGCTAACTGAGAAGTTGGGCCCCACAGGGCCCCACTGTCGGGAGGCGAGGCCCTGTAATCCAACTTTGCTATCTCTAGGGCTTCAAATAGCAGATGTGCAAGAAGACTGAGCCACATATCCCCCACAAAGAGAAGGCTGAAAGGCTAAAGCAAAGACCTGTTCAAGGTAGATTCAATCTTTCTACCATGTGGCCAAATCAACACACCCTCTGTGCAGGCAGCTAATGAGAACTGTGGTAAGTAAATTCTCTTTTCATTAAAAAAAAAAAAAAAAAAAAAAGACAGCCTGTCTAGCAAGGTTGGTATGGGAAGAGAAAAGAAAAGAGGAAGGAGCCAGAGAGGAGCATGACTTGCATTGAAGGGGTCCTCTCGTGAATCCTCCTATTACTCCCTGGCTCAAAGATGGCTCAGCTAGAACACTGGGAGCCACCTTACCTGTTCTGCTTTACCAGAGGGGCTTTCCTCCAGGGAGTTTGGATCCAGGGGCCTGCTCTTCCAGGGAAGCAAGTGAAGAAATTGCCCTAGGAGCCAAATTACTTGCTCTATCAGAGGAAGCCCAGAGACTGTTGCCTGGGAACGGAAGCCATCCTGTAAATAGATCCTCCCTTCCTTCCCTATAATATATTTTTTGATCCATTTTCATTCAGTCCCCTTCCTAAGTTAAGTGCTAATGCTGTCTTGTTATTAATTATCTGTTCTGTTCCTTGTTACATTTGGTTCCAATTTCTATGTAAAGCTCGGTTAGCTATAATTTTGTTTTAATGTAAACCGATGAAATGTTCCCAACGTTCATCAGTATATAAATCTTCTAAATAAATAAATAAAATACTAGAAGTCAACACCAAAAGGCCAAGATCAGGCAACTAAGATCCTACTGTACTAGTCCAGAATGTGTACACCATCTGCTGGAGATAGATAATACTGACAAGCTTCTGTGCTGTACCACTACTAACAGTGGTGATTTCTCTGGAAAAATGAAATTCTCCATCCCCATCTGCGGACAGGGTGGCAAAAATCCATGTATCTAGACTGGTAGGGGGGATTTGATGGGTGATTAGAAGTTGGCAGGCAGTAATGTAATAAACCTAGGTTTAGTCCTTTTTCAATTCTGAAGTGTCTGATCATTTTAAATTTCAAAAGTCTTTCTGAATTATTTTAAGTTTGCCGTTGGTTATCTTAATCATAATGATCATTGATGAAGAGGTCTGATTCCAATAAGTGCTCTTTTATGAAGGTGTCACCTTTCGTTGTAGTGACTGATCTTATGTCTGTGTGAATGGATTCTCGCCTTTAACATTTAGCCTGTTTCACCAATGTAGAATGATACGTCACATTTTTTGCATTGAATAATGTATTCTACATCAGAGGAGGAGCATGAATAGAATCCCCTTATGTTAAAGGTCATTTCCATATAAGAAACTGGGGGGTCCTGTGATGTTCTGGCATAGCTTGCAGCATGGTACATTGCAGGGATATGTGCCATTTTCTTACCAGTTTGGTAAAAACATTGTTTTTCTTACACAAAATGTTTGCTTCAGATTAGATGGCTGCTTGAAGGCCAATACCAGTGGAGTGCAGAATATTTCTTTAAATGACTCATCCTTCAGTGGTAGTGGCTGTAAGCCTTTTATGATTTTCCTTAGTATTTCTATCTCTGACTTGTATGTAGGATCTTCATTTTTCGTTTTTATTGTTCTTTATTTTTCCTGGGAATTTATCACGGTTTGACAAGATCAAAACAGGAAAAAAATCAGTTGAAAAAATATTGACTCATTTTTCCAGGTAAATAGTTTAATTTGGTGAACAGAAGCCAAAACACAATATTCAGCAGATTCTCCTACCCACACACCCTCCCATTCAGCAGCATATCCCCCATCTCTACTTCTCATCCATCCCCTGCCTAGCATGTGCCTCTCTCCCCCTACCCCACCCTGCTAAGAATCTGCCCCCCCCCCCCCCACTCCAGCAGCATTCATCTTTACTGTTGGTAATTCCAGGCTTCTCGTCTCTTCTTCAGAAGGCTCCCATGTTCTGCAGCACTGCACTTCTGCTTTTGTGCAGGGCCAGGGACCCTGCTGGGAAGTGCTTCTAATGGACAAGTCTGCTTCAGTTGCATTTGTGGTACCAGACAGCAGGTACTTTGCTTGTGGGGTGAGAAGGTGGGACTTGAAACATGGCATAGTGCACATCCTCCAGTACTGCCTTTCACTGGTAGGGAATGACACTTGAAAACACAGCATGTGCTTTGGCCCACACTGGTTTCCAGCAATGGCTGGAGTCCTTGAAGTGCTGTATCTGCAGCTCTGGAGCAACTTTTTAATCAGCCTAAAATTAGGATGAATATTGGATTAAACCGATTGTCAGATTTGGAAAATCCTGGAATGTATGGGTAAAAATGGATTTAAATTGAAAACGATGGACCCTAGTTGTATGTAACTACTGTGGGTAGATTGTGTTAAGAAAACTAAGAGAATAATCAAAAAATTGTTTTGATTTTATTCAGAAGAGAGAAGGGTTTTTAAATTTCCATTGTGGTGAAAATAGGCTGTTCTTCCATGAATCAAGATGATTTCCTGGTCATTGTGGAGCACAACTGTGAATTCTAACTTCCAGCAACTGTACCATTGTCCAATAATGCCAGAGAAATTCATGTAAAGCATTTGGCAAATATGTGAGACTGAACTGAGAAATAATACTAATTTCTGGCAAGAACGTCACTGGGGATCTTGGGGACATACTTAACTGTATTGCCATGAGAACTGAACTGGGGGGGGGGGGGGGGGGGGCGGCGGCGGCAGTGGTTTTCTGTTTATAAGCTGCAAAAAAAGTCTCTCCCTATTTCTAGGAGAAGTTTTAGCTGTATTTTTACAGTACACATCTGTTCTAACTCACCCAGCTGAGGAGCGGAGTTTATGTAACTCCACCCTGTGGAGGAATTATGGCCAAATTATTGGTCATCCTAAAATTGCTGACATTGTTCGTTATCCTAACCACTGTGATCAGTCACAGTGGACTAGTAGCAAGAGTTGGGGGTATTTAGGAATTGCTCCTACTTACCCGGGATGTGACTCTCCCAAACATTAAGGTTTTATGGCAGGACATCTTGCTTTTATCAAAAGAAAATGGTAAAGGTCGGCATCTGTGGCCATAATGTGCCCCAATTTGATATTCAAACACCTTGCACAACAAGCTCTTGGGACGAAAGTGTCAGGGTGCTATGCTCATCGCCCATATAGCGTCCTACCAGCTGTTCATGGATTAGTATATGTGGGACATCCTGAAGCAGATGCAGGAAGTGGCCGAGCAGCTCCCTCAGCAGGACACCCTCCAGTCGCTGGTGCATAAGGGCCTGGAGTGTGGAAAACATGGGGTCCAGTCAACCTACAAGGCTTTTGAAATAGCATTAAGGATCTGAGTCACAGGGATTGGCCCTGTAGACTTGCACAACTGCTGTCTTCGAATCTCCGTCAGGAAGTGCAAGAATGACTTGCTGATGTGCCGTTCACTGGAGAAAATATCTTCAGTGATAAAGTGAACGACACAGTGGCCCAAATGAGGGACCACCATGCGGTACTCCAGCAGCTCTTCACTGGCACTCAAGACCTGTCCTTCTCTATGAGGAGATCCTCGCGGTTTGGTCAGAGGAAGTCTTTCTTCCACTTGAGGAAATACTATCCTCTGCCTCTTCAGCCCAGTCAGCTGAAGCAGCAGGCTCCTTGTCATTCCATGCAACAAGGGCTCTGAAGCCCCACCCAGTGCTGCAATCAAATCCGGGGATGGGGTTTTGGCTGGATTGCAAGGAGAATAGCCACATCTTTTGTACCTGGGATGATGGACCTTTCAGTCGAGGAGAGGTTGCAGTTCTTTGCGAACTGGTGGCCTAGTGTAACATCAGAATAGTGGGTTCTGGCCATCATCCGCGGAGGGTATAAATGAAATCTATTGAGTACCCCACAAATTTCCTCCCTGAATCCTTTTCAGACAGTAACAGACTGAACAGAATCTACCTCTTGATGTGCTAGCAGAATCCACCTCTTGATGTGCTAGCAGAATCCACCTCTTGATGTGCTGCCAGACCATATATAAGAAGAAACTATCTTGTCAACATCAGGAGGTGGATTCAGTCTGTACCTACTGGACCTCTCATCTTGAGACCATCGGAGGTCTCTTATTGGTCACTCTCATCTTCATCAGGATCTTGGATGAGTGTTCCATGGTGGTCTGGTAGCACATCAGGAGGACTTCTCGAGGAACTCTTCTCCCTCTTAACTAGAGCAGTCGAACCTCTTCCATCAGGGCAAAGAGGGTGGGGATTTTACTTCCGGTACTACTGATTCCAAAGGACTCCATTCCATCCTAGACCTGAGGGCCTTGAACAGGTTTCTTAAAAAAAAAAAAAAAAAAAGAGAATTTCAACATGATTTCCCTAGACAACTTGATCCCTTTCTTGCAAAAAGGGGACTGGCTATTCTCCCTCAATCTGAAGGACGCACACACTTACATCGAGATCTTTCCTGGTCACTGGAAGTATCTCTGATTTGTAGTGGGAAAACATCACTTCCAGTACCACGTTGTGCTGTTTGGGCTAGTGTCAGCCCTATGTGTTTTCATGAAATACTTAGCCATGGCAGTGGTACAACTTCATGGTCTGGGAGTCCATATTTCCCTTTGTCTGGATGATTGACTTGTCAAGAGCACTTCTTGGGCAGGGCCCATGGAGTCCATGCACTCAACCATCTGGGTGCTAGTTACTAGCAGTTGTCATCAACTACCCCAAGTCACATCTCAGAGTACAAGTGGACTTAATTGGAGCTGTGCTAGACATGGCTCAGACCAAGGCTTTCCTGCCCCAGCAATGGGCCAACACTCTCGTCATTGTGACAGGGATTCAAGGAGCCAGCAGGTTTCACCATGGTATATGTTGGTATATGTTACCATCTGAATTTTCTTGCTGTTCCACCGGACTCCCCACCGCTACAAGCGTGGAGAGTAACCGACCACTCTGTTCTTCTGGAGCAGGAAATTTCCCCCCCTTCTCCAGTTAAGAGCAATAGAACCCGTTCCTCTTTCACAACAAGGCCTAGGGTTCTATTCCTGGTACTTTTTGATCCCCAAAAAATCCAGGGGCCTTCGTCCAATTCTGGACCGACATGCCCTCAACAAGTACCTCCAGCGGGAAAAGTTCAAAATGGTAACCTTAGGCTCACTTCTACCTCTTCTACAAAGAGGAGACTGGCTCTGCTCTCTGGACCTCCAGGACGCATACACACCCACAATGCGATAGCTCCAGCTCATCGCAAGTACCTCCGGTTTTTAGTAGGCCCAAAGCAATATCAATACCGGGTGCTTCCATTCGGCCTAGCATCGGCACCACGAGTCTTTACCAAATGTCTCGTAGTTGTCGCAGCCTTTCTCAGGAAAGAAGGTGTTCACGTCTACCCCATCTAGACGACTGGTTAATCAGGGCCCCAACCCAGCAAGCCGCTCGATCATCCCTGGATTTGACCCTACACACTCTAATCTCTCTAGGATTTCTCGTCAATTACGAGAAATCCTATTTAGTCCCATCTCAAACCTTGTCTTTCATTGGGGCAGACTTGGACACCTTACAGGCAAAAGCCTTCCTACCTCAACAACAAGTGCAAACCCTCGTGTCTCTCGCTCACCAGTTGCAGTCTCAGTCTACAGCAGCTGCTCGGCAATTCCTTGTCCTTCTCGGACACATGGCGTCCTCAGTCCATCTCACTCCAATGGCCCTTCTGGCCATGAGAGTCACGCATTGAACTCTACGGTCACAATGGATTCAAGCGACTCAGCCTCTGTCAACCATTGTCCACATCACCGGTGCACTCCGTCTGTCTCTCGCCTGGTGGAAAGATCAGAACAATCTCCTCCATGGACTGCCCTTTCAAGTGCCAGATCCTCAACTCATTGTCACCACCGATGCTTCCAACCTCGGCTGGGGAGCTCATGTGAACGATCTACAGACACAAGGATCTTGGTCTCAAGAGGAATCCAAACACCAGATAAATTTCCTGCATCCCAGCATCGACAAGGCTTTTACTCTCCATATTTCTTAATCCTCAGCAAATCAGGAGGATTAAGGTCTAATTTGGAACTGAGACCTTTGAACAAACACCTGCTTCAATAGAAATTCAAAATGAATTCCTTCAGTATGCTTCTCCCTTACATCCAAAACAGGATAAATTAGGTGCTTTTAAGCTGCACGATACATATGCTTATATACCCATCCATCCTTTCCATTGGTACTACCTTTGCTTCAAAGTGGCTTCTTCCCATTACCAGTGCAGGGTGCCTGTATTGCCATACGGGCATCACCAGAAGTCTTTACCTAATGCCTTATAGAGGTAGCTGTGCGCCTCCATCACCAGGTGATTCACGTTCTTTTCCATACCTGAAAGATAATCACAGTGAGCTCTCAGGAATAAGCTTTGTTTTTCCCTGCATAAAATGGCCCATTTTCTCTAAATTTTTTTCTAAAATTAGTATCTAATTGCTGCTCAGTGAATGAAATCTATTAAACTATGGATAGACTTTCAGGAGAGTGGGTTTTTGATGATGAGTCAAGCATACATGGCAATTTCACTGATACACAAACTAGTGACCTCCCAGCGCATGATGGCTGGGCACCATTATACACAAGATTCAGCGGCACAGAGGCCTAGTTCTTCTAGTGGCCCCGGACTGGCCAAGAAGATCCTGGTACGCAGACATGAGAAGACTGGCAGGGAATCCACTACCACTGCCTCCACCCAGGGACCTGCTGAGACAAGGACCCATCCTCCACGAGAATCCAGCTCAATTCTCTCTTACCGTCTGGCCATTGAGAGGGCTCGACTGAAGAAAAGGGGTTACTCGGGGCCGGTAATAGACACACTCCTCCGAGCACGCAAGTTCTCCACATCACTAACTTATATAAGGATCTGGAGAGTATTTAAAGCCTGGTGCGAAACTCGCAGCACCAATCCGCATGCCGCTAACATCCCCATCATTTTGGATTTCCTGCAAGATGGACTTCAGAAGGGTCTGTCCCTCAGTTCAATCAAGGTTCAGGTGGCAGCGCTATCCTGGTACGGCCCCAGGAGTGCCGGCAATAGCATTGCCACACACCCAGACGTTTCACGTTTCTTGAAAGGAGTCAAACACATTCGCCCGCCACTAAAGTGGCCAGTGCCCCTGTGGAACCTCAATCTAGTTTTGGAATTCCTAGCGGGCCCCTCCTTCAGACTCCTCCGAGGCCTGTCCCTCCGTTTGTTAACCTTGAAGATAATGTTCTTGCTGGCCTCCGAGCTACAAGCGCTGTCCTGCCGCGATTCGTTTCTCAGAATCACTCCAGGGGCTATCCATCTTCGCACTGTTCCTTCCTTCTTACCCAAAGTAGTCTCACACTTCCACCTCAACCAAACCATATCCTTGCCATCCACGGAAGGTTTGAAGAAGTCGGAAGAGGGTCGAATACTACGCCATCTCGATGTCGGCGGGCTGCTGTCCAGATACCTGGAAATGTCAGAAGCAGTACGAAAGACGGACCACCTGTTCGTCCTTCACAGCGGGAAGAAGCAAGGGGAAGCGGCCTCACGGGCAACCATCGCCCGCTGGATCAAAGAAGTTATCAAAGCAGCCTATGTAGAAGCGGGAAAACCACCACCTCTACGGGTCAAGGCTCACTCTACCAGGGCTCAAGCGGCCTCTTGGGCAGAAACTAGGATGCTGTCGCCTGCAGAGATATGTAAAGCAGCAACGTGGTCCTCCCTCCATACCTTCCCCAGATTCTACTGTCTGGACGTCCAGGCCAGGGAGGACACAGCATTTGCGAGGGCAATCCTGAACGGACCTCAGGCAGCCTCCCACCCAGTCCGGGAGTAGCTTTTGTATATCCCACTTGTTTTGAGTCCATCTGCTATTCGCTAGGAAATGTAGAGATTACTTACCTGATAATCTCGTTTTCCTTAGTGTATGCAGATGGACTCAGCATCCCGCCTGGCTGCCTGTATACATGGGGATTCACCGACTCACGGTAAGCCTTGTTTTCTTATATAGGGCATTCACCCTGCTGGGCGTCGACGCCTTTCGGTTGAGAACACTGGCGGTCTCCAGCTCCTATCAATCGGTCAGGGTAATCCTGTTCATTTAATCGATCGGTCAGTTATACATATATCCATGAAGCTTTTGCAAGGAAGATTACTGAATTGCTGTACTTCCTGCGGGGTTATATGTACCCGTGCTGACGTCAGATCCGTCTCCAACTGCTAGCACGAGCACACTATACCCACTTGTTTTGTGTCCATCTGCATACACTAAGGCAAACGAGATTATCAGGTAAGTAATCTCTACATTAAGGATGCACGAGGTTCCTGAAACGGAAGTCCCGAGGATTTGAGAACGTGCCGAATCTGCAAGTAGGCATAAAAGTATACTACCGTCCACCTAGTCAAGATGATGAGATGGACAATGAAATGCTAAGAGAAATTAGGAAAGCTAACCAAATTGGTAGTGCGGTAATATTGGGAGATTTCACTTACCACAAACAAAGTGGAAACCAAAAATATATTTCAATATTAGCCTTAGAAGGTGTCAGCAAGCTTGAAGTTGTGTAACTTGAAAAGAAACCAACCGGTCTTCTAATCATTCACCTTCAAAATTCTTTTTAATTGAAAAATGTTTTTTTTATATTATTTTATATTAATGTAAAAGAATGTCCTCTGTCCTTGGAGTGTATCAAAAAGACTCTTTGGTGTTATTGACAAACAGCCCAATACGGCCGGTGTTTTGCAGCACAGCTTCCTCAGGGGCATACGAATAACCTTAAACATAGTCTTAACCTAAAAAACAATAGTACCATTGTGAGAATTCACCAGTAGTGAAGATGAAGGAAAATACTTATCTTGACTGGATAAATGTATCATCGGGACATGCAAGAGCAGTGGTTCTCAACCATGTCCTGGGGACCCCCCCCCAGCTATTCGGGTTTTCGGGATATCCACAGTGAATATGCATGAGATAAAATTTGCATACACTGCCTCCATAACATGCAAATTTTCTCTCATGCATATTCATTGTGGATATGCTGAAAACCCGACTGGCTTGGGGGGGTCCCCAGGACAGGGTTGAGAACCACTGTGCTAGAGAGATAAAGTTCCTGGATGGAATAAATGTAGCTTTATGGAGCAACTGGTTCAGGACAAGAGAGGGAGCAATTTTATATCTAATTATCAGTTGAGCACAGGATTTGGTGAGAGAGGTGTAACGGTGGTAGGGCCACTTTGCAATAGTGATCATGTACTTGGATTTTCATAAGGCGTTTGACAAAGTTCCTCATGAGAGGCTTCTAGGAAAAGTAAAAAGTCATGGGATAGGTGGCGATGTCCTTTTGTGGTTTACAAACTGGCTAAAAGACAGGGAACAGAGTAGGATTAAATGGACAATTTTCTCAGTGGAAGGGAGTGGGCAGTGGAGTGCCTCAGGGATCTGTATTGGGACCCCTACTTTTCAATATATTTAAGAACATAAGAACATAAGAAAATGCCATACTGGGTCAGACCAAGGGTCCATCAAGCCCAGCATCCTGTTTCCAACAGTGGCCAATCCAGGCCATAAGAACCTGGCAAGTACCCAAAAACTAAGTCTATTCCATGTAACCATTGCTAATGGCAGTGGCTATTCTCTAAGTGAACCTAATAGCAGGTAATGGACTTCTCCTCCAAGAACTTATCCAATCCTTTTTTAAACACAGCTATACTACCTGCACGAACCACATTCTCTGGCAACAAATTCCAGAGTTTAATTGTGCGTTGAGTAAAAAAGAACTTTCTCCGATTAGTTTTAAATGTGCCCCATGCTAACTTCATGGAGTGTCCCCTAGTCCTTCTACTATCTGAAAGAGTAAATAACCGATTCACATCTACCCGTTCTAGACCTCTCATGATTTTAAACACCTCTATCATATCCCCCCTCAGTCGTCTCTTCTCCAAGCTGAAAAGTCCTAATCTCTTTAGTCTTTCCTCATAGGGGAGTTGTTCCATTCCCCTTATCATTTTGGTAGCCCTTCTCTGTACCTTCTCCATCGCAATTATATCTTTTTTGAGATGCGGCGACCAGAATTGTACACAGTATTCAAGGTGCGGTCTCACCATGGAGCGATACAGAGGCATTATGACATTTTCCGTTTTATTCATCATTCCTTTTCTAATAATTCCCAACATTCTGTTTGCTTTTTTGACTGCCGCAGCACACTGAACCGACGATTTCAATGTGTTATCCACTATGACACCTAGATCTCTTTCTTGGGTTGTAGCACCTAATATGGAACCCAACATCGTGTAATTATAGCATGGGTTATTTTTCCCTATATGCATCACCTTGCATTTTTCCACATTAAATTTCATCTGCCATTTGGATGCCCAATTTTCCAGTCTCACAAGGTCTTCCTGCAATTTATCACAATCTGCTTGTGATTTAACTACTCTGCACAATTTTGTGTCATCTGCAAATTTGATTATCTCACTCGTCGTATTTCTTTCCAGATCATTTATAAATATATTGAACAGTAAGGGTCCCAATACAGATCCCTGAGGCACTCCACTGTCCACTCCCTTCCACTGAGAAAATTGCCCATTTAATCCTACTCTCTGTTTCCTGTCTTTTAGCCAGTTTGCAATCCACGAAAGGACATCGCCACCTATCCCATGACTTTTTACTTTTCCTAGAAGCCTCTCATGAGGAACTTTGTCAAACGCCTTCTGAAAATCCAAGTATACTATATCTACCGGTTCACCTTTATCCACATGTTTATTAACTCCTTCAAAAAGTGAAGCAGATTTGTGAGGCAAGACTTGCCCTGGGTAAAGCCATGCTGACTTGTTCCATTAAACCATGTCTTTCTATATGTTCTGTGATTTTGATGTTTAGAACACTTTCCACTATTTTTCCTGGCACTGAAGTCAGGCTAACCGGTCTGTAGTTTCCCGGATCGCCCCTGGAGCCCTTTTTAAATATTGGGGTTACATTTGCTATCCTCCAGTCTTCAGGTACAATGGATGATTTTAATGATAAGTTACAAATTTTTACTAATAGGTCTGAAATTTCATTTTTTAGTTCCTTCAGAACTCTGGGGTGTATACCATCCGGTCCAGGTGATTTACTACTCTTCAGTTTGTCAATCAGGCCTACCACATCTTCTAGGTTCACCGTGATTTGATTCAGTCCATCTGAATCATTACCCATGAAAACCTTCTCCATTACGGGTACCTCCCCAACATCCTCTTCAGTAAACACCGAAGCAAAGAAATCATTTAATCTTTCCGCGATGGCCTTATCTTCTCTAAGTGCCCCTTTAACCCCTCGATCATCTAAAGGTCCAACTGACTCCCTCACAGGCTTTCTGCTTCGGATATATTTAAAAAAGTTTTTACTGTGAGTTTTTGCCTCTACAGCCAACTTCTTTTCAAATTCTCTCTTAGCCTGTCTTATCAATGTCTTACATTTAACTTGCCAATGTTTATGCTTTATCCTATTTTCTTCTGTTGGATCCTTCTTCCAATTTTTGAATGAAGATCTTTTGGCTAAAATAGCTTCTTTCACCTCCCCTTTTAACCATGCCGGTAATCGTTTTGCCTTCTTTCCACCTTTCTTAATGTGTGGAATACATCTGGACTGTGCTTCTAGAATGGTATTTTTTAACAATGACCACGCCTCTTGGACATTTTTTACTTTTGTAGCTGCTCCTTTCAGTTTTTTTCTAACAATATGACGAGTGAGGTAATCAAATTTGCAGATGATACAAAATTGTTCAGAGTAGTTAAATCCAAGAAGATTGTGATAAATTGCAGGAAGACCTTCTGAGGCTGGAAAATTGGGCATCAAAATGGCAGATGAAATTTAATATGTATAAGTGCAAGGTGATGCATATAGGGAACATTAATGCCATAAACTTATTCAATAGCTCCAATTATATTAATTTTATGAAAAAGTTTTTATATTTTGAAAAATATAAACTTTTTATTAATATATCTTTTTTCCAAAAGTCCATTCAGTACATATAGTACTGAATCCCAGTTAATACATGTTTAAACAGTTGGTCATGGAGTGACCTGCCCGTAAAAATAAATAAATAAATAAAATAAATCCCAACTGTTCCTTAAATCCTTGGAACGATGCGATTGTGCTAAAACAAATGTGTGAAAGCATAAATAATCAATTGCAAATTTAGTGACTCCTCTAGTCAGTTATAACTTTATTCTCTTGAAGAGAGTAAAGTTGTATTCTCTCGAGAAGAGTAAAGTTATAACTGACACTAAAATTTGCAGTTACTGAGTGTAATAGCTTTAGCACAATGGCATCTTTCCAAGGATTTAAGAATCAGTTGGGATTTTCTACAGCCAGGTTTTCCCCATGACCAACTTTAAAAAAAAAAAAATGTATCAATTGGGATAATTAGACATTATCGGGTGAATTTTAAATCACCACGTGCGTAAAAAAAATGGGGGTTATGCATGTGGCTGGATCTTGCAGGCGCATTTTCAAGGGGCCCGGCCATGCGCATAACACTGGTTACGCGCCTAAATGCCTGGCCCGGAGAAAGGGGAGGGAGGCGGCCGGTATTGCGCCTGTTTGCTGCTGTGCTGGGGAAGCAAGCATGCCGGCAGTCGGCCGGTGCACACAAGTTGCTTCTGCTCCAACAGAGCAGAAAGCAATGAAACAAAAAAAGGAAAGGTAGGAGAAAGGGTTTACAGGGTGGGGAAGAGGGAGGGCATTAGGGTAGGGGAGTAGGGAATGGGGAAAAGAGACCATTGCGTCACCGCACATAACTTAAAAATTACTCCCCCTGCGTATCGCAGGCTGCATGCACATGCGTGCGCACATGGTAAAATCTGCTTTGTATGTGCACACACCCCTCGTATTTTATAGCATGCGTGTGCGTTATAAAATAGCCACGTCCATTTAAAAATGTACCCCATGTGTACTGAATGGAGTTTTGGAAAAAGAGCTGTATTGATAACAAGTTTATATTTTTACCTTGATCTGAAAACTTGAATTTGTCTAACTGCTTTATTGTTTTTTGAATATATATATATATATATATATATATATATATATATATATAATGTACAGTCAGGTCAAAATCCCTATGGTAGTCAACATCTGTTGATCATGGAATTAGTATCTTAACACTTTTTAAAAGTCACATTTTTCCTTCTAGGCCTCAAGATTCTACAGGCCCTCAACTGACATTGCCTGCAAGTATTGAGTTCAGGGAAAGCTGTGAGTATCTAAAAGCTGAATGTCTTCTTTTTTCTCCTTGCAGTTAATTCTGGTTAGCATTTGCAATAAGTTGTTAGTGGTGCATTATTTAATTTAAACATTGTAGATGGCCTGTTGCCATATGACAGTGAAGCACAAGATTCACAGTATTTTGTTTTTAATAGCTTTAGATACCAACAGTTTTGTATCTAGTTTTAATTTGATTTTCAAGAAAGGGTGGGGAATTTTCATTGAGTGCTGAAGCTACATATGAATGAGAATCTAAAATACCTAAAATGTTCTGAATCTAACTTCAGTTTAACAGTTATTTCTTCCTTGATTATTTTATTTATCCTGAATTTGATTACTTTCTAAAACATGGCTTTTTTAGGGTGGTGTTTAGGATGATGTGCTTTTAAGTTCAGTTTTGTGTATCATAGCCAAAAAGTATACAGTACAACAATCCATTTTGGTTGCGGAAAGTAGATCACTTGTGGATGTTAGGCTATAGACAGAGCTGCAGCCAGCCTATGGCCAATATGGCCTGGGTCATAGTTGCCACTGCCAGAAGGGCACCCTGTTTCTGCAGCCCAGAGGAGATAAAATAGGAATGGTTGGATTAGGGAGTAGATTAGTGCTTCTTTGCTCCGCTATGTCCATTCCAAATTCCGCCCCCTCCCCCCCCCCCCCCACACTTCTGTTCCCTGCAAGACAGGAGGGGAGGGGCTGGATTAGGAAGTAGTGGCTTTTCTCTGCTTTCTTTGTTCCCGCCTCTGCCTCACCCAATCCCTCCCCTACCCTGCTGTCTGGTAGGGTTGGGGCTATTCTCTGATGAATGAGATTTTTTCCCTAAGCTCTGTGTGCCTATGGCTAAGGAAGGGGTGAGTACTGGAGATGGTCTTGGGGCTGGAGAAGGGGGATACTGCTAGGGTCATCTATGGAGGGTGGGAAGATAGAGAATATGGGGTAGATTTTCAAAAGCCTGCATGTGCATCCATTTGCGCGTGGTTCTCAGCGCATGCACCTGGCCATAGCAATTTTATAACATCTGAGCGTCGCCACACGCATGTTAGAAAATAAAATTTCCTAGCGTGTAGCCAGATGGACTCAGAACAAGTGGGTATAGTGTGCTTGTGCTAGCAGTTGGAGACGGATCTGACGTCAGCACGGGTACATATACCCCCACAGGAAGTGAAGCAACTCAGTAATTTCCGTCTCCAAAGCAGTTTGGAGAGCCTGCACGCTCACTGAGCATGTTTTCCAAATACTACTTTCTATTTTCTACTTTCTATATTCTACTTACTAAATTTCTACAGGAACATTGAGCCCTGCACTCCTGCGGTGATACCCTCGGGTCCCTCCCCCAGTTGAGTTTCCTGGGGTGATTTCCGTGATCCCTCGGAGGACTAGGCCTCGGTCCGGTGGCTGAATCACGGCAGGGATCCAGCCCCCGAGCGAGAAGGGCTTGGGCTGGGCTGAGAGGTGTCTCGGTCCCGGCGTGGACCTAGAGGCAGCGGGTGCATTTCCTCAAGTGCGGCGGTGAAGGTATTTCCCCTCTCCCCCCCGCAGCCGGAGACCGCCCGGGTTCCAGCCGGGAAGCGCCGAGGATCAGGTAAGGCGTACATCTTACTTTTGGTCTCCGAGGTACGAGGATCGGCTGTGTTGCCTGTATGCGGCACGCCGGGGAGGTCGCCATTTTGTCAGCCTTGTTCAGGATTGAGCGCCCATGATAGGCGCCTGTATATCATTGAGCGCATATTGCTGACCGCATATTATTGAGCGCATATTGTATATCATTGAGCGTATATTGCTGACCACATATTATTGAGCGCATATTATATTGAGCGTATATTGCTGACCGCATATTATTGAGCGCATATTGTATATCATTGAGCGTATATTCCCTTTGCTTCCTCCGGGGTCCAGCGGTGAACTTGGCCTGCGCGATCGGCGCTGAAGCCCGTCGGGGTAAGGCCTCTTGTTCTGCTCGCCCCGTTCGGGCTCCTGCGCCGATCGCCGGCCCTTTTCTGCAGCAGCTCTCTCACCTGAAGGACCGCAATCACCCGATTCCCTCGGCATCGACCAGGGCCGCGAGCCCTCGCTTCCTGCCGGCCTCCACGAGCCGCGAGCTTCCTGCCGGCCTCCACGAGCCGCGAGCCCTCGCCCGGAGCCGCCATCACAATACACAGAAACGCCCACGAAAACGTCGCGGCGGTGACGTCAGAGGCGCGACAGACCGGCGGGGTATTTAAACCGCCACTCTCCTTGGCGTCGCGCGCACGAAGGAGCGCGACAAAGGGGCCTGCCCCTTTGTTTCGCCCCTCGCTTTCCCCAAGCAGCACCCCACCAGCACCCGACTAGTGCCCACCCTCCATCCAGCGCTCTGCAAACAACCATCCAGCACTCTGCAAACAACCATCCAGCGCTCATCCTACAAACAACCACCCAGCGCTCATCCTACAAACAACCACCCAGCGCTCATCCTACAAACAACCACCCAGCGCTCATCCTACAAACAACCACCCAGCGCTCATCCTACAAACAACCACCCAGCGCTCATCCTACAAACAACCACCCAGCGCTCATCCTACAAACAACCACCCAGCGCTCATCCTACAAACAACCACCCAGCGCTCATCCTACAAACAACCACCCAGCGCTCATCCTACAAACAACCATCCTGCACTCATCCTACAAACAACCATCCTGCACTCATCCTGAATTCTTCCAGCAAGCAGCTAACCAGCGTTCTTCCGGCAAGCAGCTTTCCAGCAAGCAGCTAACCAGCGTTCTTCCGGCAAGCAGCTAACCAGCAAGCAGCTAACCAGCGTTCTTCCGGCAAGCAGCTAACCAGCAAGCAGCTAACCAGCGTTCTTCCAGAGCCCCAACCTCCCAACTTATTTCCTCTCATCCAAGCCTCGCCCCATCGGCCCCCCAGCTACTCACAGCGACAGCCAGCTAACCATCCATAATGTCTCCAGCTTTTCCAATACCAACGTTGCAACACCGCCTCCTACCTAAAAGACCATCCACCAAACAAGCCCTTCACAACAACTTAAAATCACTCACCCCCATTCTGATTGCACCAATCACCCAGCTGTTAGGCCTCACCTTCTTTTCACTCTCACTCTTCAATGCCCAATCACTAACAAAAAAATCCCTTATTTTCAATGACTATCTCACCGACGCCAAGCCAGATATTTGCGCTGTAACAGAAACATGGCTCAAGCCCTCAGATACAGCTTTAATAAACCAACTCCCTACGTCGACCTACGACTTCTTCTCACTCCCGAGACTGAAAAAAAGAGGAGGTGGAATCCTTCTAGCTACCAAAAAAAGCCTTAATTTCACCCAACACCCATTCACTTCTAACACAAAACTGGAAGTCGGTTTCTTCACATCCAAACATCTTCAAATCCTTCTTGTCTACGCCCCCCCAGGGCTCTTAGAAGCAGACATCTCCCCAATCCTCGAAATCACCACCACACTCATCGACTTGGATTCTCCAGCAATCATCTTAGGAGATTTCAATCTGCACATAGACAATCCTTCACCATCTAATAGCTGCGTAACCCTCCTCACAGCCCTGTCAGCAATGGGATTCCAACAATTAGTCAACCAACCCACTCACAAAGCGGGACATACTCTGGACTTAATCTTCAGTAACAAAGGCATTACGACCACATCAAATTTGAAGATCAAAAAAGTACCTTGGTCGGACCACTCTCTTATCTCTACCTCTTTCGCTTTGAAAGAAACCACCACTCCTAACATCCCTTCACCTTCATTCCATTACAGGAGGCGATGCTCCCCAGATGATCTTAACAACCTGTTGGAGTCACAGCTCCCTCTATTAGATCTCACCGACCCAAACACTGCCATTCGCTCCTGGAACAATATAACAGAAAATATAGCAAATAAGCTCTGCCCTTCAACTACAAAAAAATCTCACACCAATGCCTCCAACAGACAACCTTGGTTTACCAACGAGCTCAGAAAACTAAAACAAAGCTTAAGAAAGAAAGAAGCGACTTGGCGTAAAACTCCTTGTGACTTCACCATTTCATCATACAAATCCACACTATACCAATACAAAGCCCTCACTTCAAAATCAAAAAAAGATTATTTTGCATCTAAGATTCACAACCTGGTCTTTGATGCTAAAGCCCTCTTCGCTTATGTATCCAGCCTCACTCAAACCATACCGCGAGAAATCCCCGGCGACATGGCACAATCCAAAGCTGAAGAACTCGCCCAGTTTTTCCAAAATAAAATCAACAATCTTTTAACTCAACTGCCTTCCAATTCAACGGATGCCCTCCCGACATATCAACACCCGTCCATCATAAACTCCAGCCTAAACACTTTTGAGCCCGTCTCTTCCACTGAGATACAAACCATCCTGAGAAGAATGAAACCTTCGTCTCATCCTGCAGACCACATCCCCACCAAACTACTCCTATCTATTCCAGACTCAATAGCCACATCATTGACAAACATCATCAACTGCTCTCTAGCCCAAGGATCCTTCCCAGATGATCTCAAAATGGCCTCAATCTCACCACTCCTAAAGAAACCAAACCTTGACCCGAAGGACCCCAACAACTTCCGCCCCATAGCTAACCTCCCATTCATCGCTAAGATCATGGAAAAACTAGTCAACTCTCAACTTTCAAACTACATCGAAGACAATAACCTCCTCTTCGCCCCACAACACGGATTCCGAAAAAATCGAGGCACAGAATCTCTCCTTATCTCTTTGACAGACCATCTCCTATTGGGCCTCGACAAAGGAAACTCATTCCTATTGATCTTGCTAGACCTATCTGCAGCGTTCGACACTGTCAACCACGCCATCCTCCTAAACCAGTTGTCATCCATAGGAATCTGCGGCACCGTCCTTTCCTGGTTTAAAACCTTTCTCAACAATAGAGGTTACAAAGTCAAACTCCAAAACAAGGAATCCTCAAGATTTGACTCTGCCATAGGAGTCCCTCAAGGCTCCTCATTATCTCCGACTCTATTCAATATTTACCTTCTCCCTCTATGCCAACTTCTCACCGACCTCAATCTAAAGTTTTTCCTATACGCAGATGATATTCAAATCATCATCCCTATCAAAGACACATACTCTAATACTCTTGTCTTCTGGGAATCATGCCACCAAAAAATCAAACAACTACTCAACAGTCTACACCTCATCTTAAATTCCTCCAAGACTGAGATCCTGCTCATCTCGCCTGAAAACAACACCAACAACAGTATACTTCCTACCAATCTTCCTACCACACAAACCAGAGACCTAGGAGTGATAATAGATAACCGGCTAAACTTCAAGGCCCACATCAACAAAACAACCAAAGACTGCTTCTATAAACTCCAGGTCCTGAAAAGGATAAGACCTCTTTTCCACGCCCAAGATTTCAGAACGATCATCCAAGCAGTCATATTTTCGAAACTGGACTACTGCAATTCCCTATTGCTAGGTCTACCTTCATCCTACTCCAAACCACTACAGATGGTTCAAAATTCAGCTGCCCGTATCCTGACAGGCGCAAGGAAAAGAGACCACATTTCACCAGTCCTGAAAGAGCTTCATTGGTTACCCGTATACTTCCGCATCATGTATAAAGCCATAACTATCACCTATAAAACTATTCATCAACTCACCACTCTCGATCTCCAATTCCCGCTCCAAGTACATAACTCTACTAGACCTACCAGAGATGCTTACAGAGGTTCCCTCCTGGTTCCCCCAGTGAAAACGACCAAACACATTACCCTAAGAGATCGTGCCACCTCCACAGCTGGCCCTCTACTGTGGAATTCCATTCCTACAGACCTCAGACAGGAGCCCTGCCTCCCAACTTTTAGGAAAAAACTTAAGACTTGGTTATTCAAGCAAGCTTTTCCGGACACAACCTAATGACTCCCAAAACACCTTACCATTTGTATATAACATTTATTTTGTATACTACATTTAAATTGTACATTGTTTAACAATTTCTATCCTCTCTTCTCTTTTTCCTTCTCCAAGTTTGGCCTCCATTGTTAAATGTAACTGTACCTTCTCTCACCTCAGTTCTGGTTCTTTGTTTTTAAGTTCTATGTATTTATTGCACCCCCGTTCTATGTAAACCAGCAAGATATGTTTTCATGATTGCCGGTATATAAAAACTCTAAATAAAATAAATAAAATATTGCTGACCGCATATTATTGAGCACATATTGTATTGAGCGTATATTGCTGACCGCATATTATTGTGCGCATATTGTATATCATTGAGCGTATATTGCTGACCGCATATTATTGTGCGCATATTGTATTGAGCGTATATTGCTGCCGCATATTATTGAGCACATATTGTATTGAGCGTATATTGCTGCCGCATATTATTGAGCGCATGTTGTATTGAGCATATATTGCTGCCGCATATTATTGAGCGCATATTGTATTGAGCGTATATTGCTGTCGCATAGTATTAAGCGCATATTTTTCAGCGCTGCATTCGCAAGCCGCAATGGAACATTCGAACGCCTTGGCGTCTCCTGCGGCGGCGCCTCCTGATTTCGGCGTGAAAGCTCTTGGCCTCTGCTCCGCATGCCAGCTTAGAGCCACGCACAGCGAGGAGCCAGACTCCCTTTGTGCCCAATGTGAGGAGGCAGTGGGAGCCTCGGGCCAGGACCAGTCTCAACTGAGGTTTGCTGACAGTTCCCCAGGGGCCACCCCGGATCTAGCGGGCAGTCTCGAACAACCTGGGATCCCGGGGGACCTGGTACCCCGACGACTAGAGACCGCTTCCATTTCCTGGGTGGATCTCTTTAAGGGGATCCATGCCTTTGTACAGATGTAATCAGCTTCCCGTCCAGGCCCTGCTGCTGCTCCAGCTGATCCTGCCCCTGGACCTTCGTGCCCTTATCGTGGGCACCCGCCTCCGGGCAGTCCGGTTCAGGCGGACCCTGATGTCTCGGAGGACGAGTCCGAACCCCCCCCCCCCGAGGAGGGGGAACTTCCCTCGGGGATTGAGCCATATCGAACCATGAGGCGGTTCTTTCCCAAGGAAGATCTCTCCGACCTGGTATCTCAGTGCCTGGCGGAGTTGGCTATTACAGGCCCCAGCACTACGGTGCCATCTACGCAGAACCCTCTGCTGGAAGGTCTTCGTCCTACAGCCCGCCATATTCCCTTCTTGCAAGCAGCACAGCAACTGATAGATTTGGAATGGGCTGCACCAGCGGCCTCATTCAAAGGGGGTCGGGCCCTGACGGGCATGTACCCCCTGGACCCGGCAATCAAGGAGATGCTGGCGTGCCCTCAGGTGGATGCCTTGGTTAGCGCTGTGGTCAAGCGCACTACCATTCCAGTTGAGGGGGGGGGGGGCGGCACTCAAGGAGCCTCATGACCGGCGACTGGACGCCATCCTGAAACAGACCTTTGAGGTGGCAGCTCTCTTTGCGAATCACAACCTGCTGCACAGTGGTGATGCGTTCCTGTTTGTCACAGGTCAGGAACAATGCTCCGGCAGCGGACATGGAGTCAGCTCTCTCGTTCCTCACGGATGCCGCCTCCGACCTAGTCCGTACGACAGCCAAGGGGGTCTCATCCTCTGTAGCTGCCAGGAGGCAGCTCTGGATACGGAATTGGTCAGCCGATGCTCCTTCGAAGACACGCCTTACCAGAATGCCCTTTAGGGGTTCTCTCGTGTTCGGCAGCAACCTTGATAAACTGGCCAGCACATGGGGCGCCTAACCAGTACCTCGACTGCTGGAAGATAGGTTCAAAAGGAACCAGCGCGCCTTTCCGACGCCCTCCAGAGGTAGAAGCTCCCAACGCTTCACTCCCTATAGGAGTCGCTACCAGGCACCTCGTCCTCAGGCCAGGAACCAGTCCTTTCGGACCAAGCAGCATAAGATGGGAGCTGGCTCGGGTTCAGGACCCAGCCGCGCCTCCCAATGAGAATCAGCCGATCCATCCGGGGGACGGAGCCATAGGGGGCAGGTTAACCCTCTTCTACCCCAGATGGGTCGAGATTACGTCGGATCAGTGGGTCCTCGCCATCATCCGAGATGGGTATTATCTGGACTTCCATCACCTCCCTCCGGACAGGTTTGTGGAATCTTCGTGTCCAATCCACAAGAAGGCAGCATTGGAAGCTACCCTGGCGAGACTCCTGTCCTTGAAAGCCATAATCCCAGTACATGCATGGGAAATGGATTCTGGGCATTATTCCATTTATTTCATGGTACCCAAGAAAGAGGGCACTTTCCGGCCCGTACTGGACCTCAAGTCAGTCAATCGATACTTAAGGGTCCCGAGGTTTCGCATGGAAACTCTGCGCTCAGTCAAGACCGCGGTACAGCCAGGAGAATTCCTCACGGCCTTAGACTTGTCAGAAGCCTACCTGCATATCCCGATCCATCCGGATCATCAGCGCTACCTACGCATCAAGGTTCTGGGACAACACTTCCAATTCTGGGCTTTGCCCTTCGGGTTAGCCACGGTGCCGCGGACCTTCACCAAGGTGATCATAGCAGTAGCAGCGGCGCTCAGACGGGAAGGAATCCTTGTCCATCCCTACCTAGATGATTGGCTGATCAGAGCAAAATCACGAGAGGAGAGCTATCGGGCAACCAACAGAGTGATCGCCCTTCTGGAAAGCCTGGAATGGGTAGTCAACCTAAGCAAGAGCTGCCTACAGCCTGGGAGTCCAGTTCGACACCCAGGCAGACAAAGTCAGCCTCACTGCCAAGAGAAGGTTAAAACTCCAGACGCGTCTACGGTCCTTGATAGGAGCCAGCCAGCCCATAGCTTGGGATTATCTGCAGGTTCTCGGTCTCATGGCATCCACCCTGGAAGTGGTACCCTGGGCAAGGGCCCATATGAGACCACTACAACGCTCCCTCCTCTCTCGATGGAGCCCACGCTTTCAGAATTACTCCGTGCATCTACCTCTACCAGCCAGAGTGCGGACTCAGCTACGGTGGTGGTTGCAGTCCGACCACACGAGCAGGGGGTCGAAGATGTCCTCCCCCACGTGGACTCTGCTCACCACAGATGCCAGCCTGAGCGGATTGGGAGCACACTGCGAAGAGCTCACCGCCCAAGGGCGGTGGAACAGAGAAGAGTCGGGGTGGAACATCAACAGTCTAGAGGCACGGGCAGTCCGGTTAGCCTGCCTGCGATTTGCTCACAGACTGCGGAACAGCAGTCAGAGTGATGTCCGACAACGCCACCACGGTGGCATACATCAACCGACAGGGCGGAATCAGAAGCCAACAGGTGTCCCTAGAGATAGCCCCGCTGATGGCTTGGGCAGAGGCGAATCTCCAGGACATCTCCGCCGTCCACATTGCCGGAAGAGACAACACCGCGGCAGACTTCCTCAGCAGGGAAAGCCTAAATCCGGGAGAATAGCAGCTGTCCCCCACAGCCTTCCAGATGATTGTGGATCAGTGGGGGACTCCGGACATGGACCTACTAGCGGACAGATCCAATGCTCAAGTACCCAGATACTTCAGCCGCAAGCGAGATCCGTTCTCTCACGGGATCGACGCCCTGGTTCAGCCATGGCCTCCAGGGACCCTGCTATACGCCTTTCCGCCGTGGCCTCTGCTGGGCGCCCTTATACACAAGATTCAGAGGCAGAGGGGCCTAGTTCTTCTAGTTGCACCAGACTGGCCAAGAAGACCCTGGTACGCGGACATGAGAAGACTACTGACAGGGGAGCCTCTTCCCCTGCCTCCGCTCAGGGACCTGCTACGTCAAGGTCCCATCCTCCACGAGGATCCAGCTCGATTGTCTCTTACGGTCTGGCCATTGAGAGGGCTAGACTGAAGAAAATAGGTTACTCGGAGTCTGTGATAGATACACTCCTCCAAGCTCGCAAGTTTTCCACATCCCTTACTTACATAAGGATCTGGAGAGTATTCGAAGCCTGGTGCGACACTCATGGCACCAATCCACATGCGACCACAATCCCTATTGTTCTGGATTTCCTGCAGGGTGGGCTTCAGAAGGGTCTCTCCCTAAGCTCCATCAAGGTTCAGGTGGCTGCGCTGTCTTGCTACGGTCCCAGGAGGGATGGCAAGACCATCGCCATGCACCCAGATGTTTCCGCTTCCTGAAAGGAGTCAAGCACATTCGTCCGCCACTGAAGTGGCCTGTGCCCCTGTGGAACCTCAACATAGTTTTGGATTTCCTCGCGGGATCCACCTTCAGACCCCTTCGGGGCCTGTCTCTCCGTTCGCTAACTTTGAAGATGGTGTTCTTGCTGGCAGTGTGTTCCGCATGCCGCATCTCAGAGCTACAAGCGCTGTCCTGCCGTGATCCCTTTCTCAGAATCACTCCAGAGGCTATCCATCTTCGCACGGTTCCCTCTTTCTTACCTAAAGTAGTCTCACAATTTCACATCAATTTAACCATATCTTTGCCAACCACGGCGGGTTTGAAGAAATCAGAAGAAGGGCGTTTGCTACGCTATCTCGACATCGGCAGATTGCTGCCCAGATACCTGGAAAAGACAGAAGCAGTACGAAAGACGGACCATCCGTCCTTCACAGCAGGAAGAAGCAAGGGGAAGCGGCCTTTCGGCCCACCATAGCCCGCTGGATCAAAGAAGTTATCAGAGCGGCCTACGTAGAGGCCGGAAAGTCACCACCTCTACAGGTCAAGGCTCATTCTACCAGAGCACAAGCAGCATCTTGGGCAGAATCTAGGATGCTGTCGCCCGCAGAAATATGTAAGGCGGCGACATGGTCCTCCCTCCATACCTTTTCCAGATTTTACCGTCTGGATGTCCAGGCCAGGGTTTGCGAGGGCAGTCCTACGCGGTCCTCAGGCAGCCTCCCTCCCAGTCCGGGAGTAAAGCTTTTGTACATCCCACTTGTTCTGAGTCCATCTGGCTACACGCTAGGAAATGTTAAGATTACTTACATGATAACCTCCTTTTCCTTAGTGTAGACAGATGGACTCAGCATCCCGCCCGGCTGCCGGTGTACATGGGTTTCACCATTTCAAGGTAAGCCATGTCATTTCTTACATAAGAGCGTCCACTCTACCAGGTGTCGACGCCTTCCGATTGGAAGCGCTGACGGTCTCCAGCTACTATCAATCGGTTAGGGGAATCCTGTTTCACTAATTCATTGATTGTCAGTACACATATATCCATAACAGCTTTTGCAAGGAAGATTAGAGTTGCTTCACTTCCTGTGGGGGTATCGGTACCCGTGCTGATGTCAGATCCGTCTCCAACTGCTAGCACGAGCACACTATACCCACTTGTTCTGAGTCCATCTGTCTACACTAAGGAAAAGGAGATTATCAGGTAAGTAATCTCAACATTCCTGCACACAGATGTGTGCGGATGGCCTCTCGCGCGCGCAAGGGAGGGTGGTTAAACAACGTACGTCAACATGAGAAGGCCTTTTCCAGTTCCCTCCCAGTCTGCTCCAATTAAGGAGCGGACTGGGAGGGAACTTTTCCTATCCCCCTTCCTATCCTTTCTCCCTTTTCCTGTCTCCTCCCTGACCCCTGCTCTAAAGAGCGGACATAAATTGTGCGCGCCGGCCAGCTGCCGGGGTGAGATGTCCTGAACGGCCCTCAGCCTGCCTCTTTTTGATGGCCTGGTACTTTTGTGCATACTCAGGTTGTTTCTAAAATGCGCTAAGCGTGCGCACGGCCCAGCCATGTGTGTGTATCATGGTTTTTGTGCGTGCGGCCTTTTGAAAATTTGGGCTTTTATGTGTAAGAGAGCATGGGGAGAAGTAGAAGAGAATAAGCTCTAGTACAGTGACCATTTGCTGCTGTGCTGAGGGATCGCATGCTGGCACGCTGCTGGCGCTCACAACCTGTGCCTGCCCCGCCCCTTCTTTAAAGTCCCGGAGGCAGGCGCAGAAAGTAAAATAAAATTTTGTGGGGATTTAGGATACAGCTGAGGGGGGGGGGGGATAGGATAGGGAAAGGGGTGGGAAGGTTAGATTAGGTGGAAGGGAAGTTCCCTCACAGGCCGCTCCGAAATTGGAGCGCTTGGGAGGGAATGGGTGAAGCCCGCGGGCGTTGGCATGCGCAGGTTGCGCAATTGTGCACCCCCTTGCATGCGCAGACCCCAGATTTTATAACATACGCACCCTGGCGTGCGCATGTTATAAAATCGGGCATCCATGTGTGTGCGCCGGTGCGCTTCTTTGAAAATCTACCCCATAGGTTCTAAATTATAGTGTTATGTTTTAAATAAACCCTTCCTCCTAAAAAAAAACAAAACATTTAACAGTCTCCCAGTTTATGGTGTCTAGTGTTGTGTCAGGGTGAAGGTATACTTTGTCACTTGTCCATAGGTGCCAAATTGCCTAGCTCTGGCTAAGTCCCTCAAGAAATTAAATTCCACAATAAAGCACTTGAGTTGCTACAAAGTGTAATGAAGGCATGCTAATATAAGAACCCTTGAGTATAGACAAATCACAAAAAGGAAATGTTTCATTTTGCTGCAGTTGCTTGTTTTTAAAAACATTTTTTCTTATTGTTTCTCTGTTTTCACAGCGGAAGATGCTTTCTTATCTGCCATTATCAATTATACCAATAGTTCTACTGTCCATTTTAAACTGTCCCCTACCTATGTGTTATATATGACATGTCGGTATGTACTGTCAAACCAGTATAGGCCTGACATCAGTCCTGCTGAGCGAACTCACAAGATCATTGCAATAGTGAACAAGATGGTGAGCATGATGGAAGGAGTTATTCAGGTATGTTTCAATTTGTTTGTTTTGTCAACAGTTGTCCTAGAATCAAACTTGCTAGTCTGCCTCATACAGCTACCCCAGCTACTGAAAAAATCTGTGATATGTAAACAATCATTTAATAAAAACGAAAGACAGTCAAAATGAAAAAAGCTACTTAAGTTCCTTAGGAAAAAAATACAGCAAGTCACAAATGATGGAATGAGCGAAGAGGTACACAATCATAGCAAGTGACACCATGTCTCACTTGCTTTTTCTATGTTAGTTTCTCTGTATTCTCTGTTGTGTGCAGACATATTTATTTATAAGTACTTACCAACAGTGCTGATAGTAAAATTTAGTTCATGTTAAATCAATATGAAAAAGAGGTCCTCTTAGGTTTGAGAATAGCACTAATAAGTAATGAAATGTGCAATCATTAAAATAAATATGGTTAAATTGAGAAAACTTGCAAGCACAAATGGTTTACTTATTTGTAATTTTATCCTTTATTTTTTACTCTGGGTAAAAATGTATGGTTCTTAAAAATCATTCTTCACAATAAAAATCTCAGATATTAATTCTACTCCACTGAATTTTGGCACTAGCAGCAATAACATGCTGCAGTCTAGGGAACTTCATTTATATTGTGGCCTATCTTCAACATAGATATGTCTTCTGTTTTCCCTTTATATTGAAGATTATTTAAAGCTAAACATGTCATGTTGTATCCTGCAGAAAGACTATATTAAGCTGCTTTTTTAAAATTCTTTAAACAGGTTGGCTCTAATTCCTTAGTTCTCCCTAAAAACAAATAGGCAAGAATATAACAAATTATCTCATCCACTAGATTTGAATTAAGCCAGTATTATAAATAGTGTACTAGTATAGTGGTCCATTTGGATACTAATAAATGCAGTTTAATATGTTACCTATGTATGTGCTAATTGTCATATATTGGGTGGGAAGGAATTTATTTTCATAGTACTTCAAATTTGGCTACGAATGCCCAGTGTGTGGTTTTTTTTTTCACTTTCCTCTAAATTACTGCATAGAGATGTCAGTTAAGCAATTAGAAGTTGGGCTTGGTGGACCTCTTGTTTTCTTGCAATTTAATCATCTATGCAATTAACATGGTTGCTTCCAGAGCTGTAAAAAAAAAAAAAAAAAAAAAGTATTCATGCACAAAGAATGTAAAAAATTAATGAAATAACACAAATGTTGGTAGAAGATGAATATTTTTAACCTTGTGAACTTACAAAATGCTACTCAGGGCATGAGATGTGCTTTCTTTTAAAATCACCATTAGAATATATTTTCTATTTCCAAACATTTGATATTCCTCTTTTTCCCAAGACACTGCTCATAGCCGACTGCAATCTATTAGAATGGATTGACAGGTACCGTATCAAAACGAAAATCGTAATGGCTGTTTCCCCTCTCAGTAAAAGGTTTCATGGGTGGTGGAACTTTATTTTTAATGAACAGATTGAGGGGAAGATCTGATTGAACAACCATGCCTTTGCTTTATTTTGGAAACTGAGGTAGTTCTTGGTGAATTTTGGAGGCATAGCAGCTAAAGGTTCTCAGTCCTGTGCAGGTCAATTTTACAGAGGTCAAGGTGGGGGGAGGGGAGGTAAGAAAGAGCCATTTGTGAGAACCAGAGTTGTGTAGGTGTAGGGCAGGGGTCGGGAACCCATGGCTCGCGAGCCAGATATGGCTCTTTTGAGGGCTGCATCTGGCTCGCAGACAAGTGTCGCCATACTTCGCGGTTCCCCGCTGACCCAGCTGCTCCCCGGTCCTCCGCCGCCCGGGCTTAAAATGCTGTCAGCCCGGGCGGAACGCGGCAGGACAGCTGGAGTCAGCGGCACCGGCGTGCTCTCTTCTCCCCCCCCCCCCCCCCCCCGCGGCCCGGAAGAGGAAGTGGAGAGCATCGGGTGCCTGCGCGGGAAGAAGAGACCACACTAGCGTGGTCTCTTCTTCCGCGCAGGCACCCGATGCTCACCACTTCCTCTTCCGGGCCGCGGGGGGGGAGGAGAAGAGAGCACGCCGACTGGAGTCATCCGGGTGCCTGCGTGGGAGTCATCGGGTGTCAGCCGGGTGCCAGCGCTGGAGTCATCGGGTGCCTGCGCGGGTCTTCCCGCGCAGGCACCCGATGCTCTCCACTTCCTCTTCCGGGCCGCGGGAAGAAGAGAGCACGCCGGTGCTCTCTTCTTCCCGCGGCCCGGAAGAGGAAGTGGAGAGCATCGGGTGCCTGCGCGGGAAGACCCGCGCAGGCACGCTAGTGTCCGACGGGAAGAAGACTGCAGCGCGGCTCGGAGGAAAATGAAAATCTTCAACCGCGGCCGATGGGACTCCGCCTTCGCCTCCGCGAGGGCTGAAAATGAAGGAGGTTAGCGTTGGGAGGTGGCTGCTGCTGCCGCGAGTTCGCGGGGGGGGAAGGGGGAGAGAGAGAGTGAATGAATGAGCGAGCAAGCATGTGTGTTTGAGATCCTGTGTGTGTGAGTGAGAGATTGCATGTATGTGAATGATTGAGAGCCTGTATATGTGAAAGAGAGTATGTCTGTGATTGAGATCCTGCCTGTGAGAGAGAGAGCATGAATGTAAGTTTACCATTGGGAACCTGTATGTGTAAGTTTGTAATTGAAAACCTGTTTGTTTGAAAGAGTATGTGTGTATGATTGAGATCCTTTGTGTGTGAGAGAGATCATGTGTATGTATGATTAAGAGCCTGTGTGTATAAGTAAGAGAGAGATCATGTGTGTCTGTGTCTGATTGACAGCTGGTTTAGGTGATGGAGCATGTGAGTATGTGATTGAGAGCCTGTGTTTAAATGAGAGAGAGAGACCATGTGTGTCTGTGTGATTGAGAGCTGATTTAGGTGAGGGAGCATGTGAGTATGTGATTGAGAGCCTGTGTTTAAATGAGAGAGAGAGACCATGTGTGTATGTGTGTGATTGAGAGCTGATTTAGGTGAGGGAGCATGTGAGTATGTGATTGAGAGCCTGTGTGTAAATGAGAGAAAGAGAGGACATGTTTGTAAGCATGTGAATGAGAGTCTGTGTGTGAGAGAAAAAGACAGCATGTATTTATGTGATTGAAAGCCTGTGTGTGTGTAAGCGTGAAAAGATAGACAGCATGTGTGTAAATGTGTAATTAAGAGCCTATATAAGTGAGAGAGAAAAAACATTTGTATATGTGAGTGACTGAGAGCATGTGTGTATAGGTGTGTCATTGAGAGCCAGTGTGAGAGAGAGCGCTGGTATGTGACTGAGAGAGGAGAAAGTTCCAAGCAAACCACCCCACCTCCTGCTAATTCAGAACAATCTCAGGACACCTGGATATCAAACGTTCCCAGGTATGCAGAGCAAAAAAATTTTTGTATCCTTATTATTTTTCATTACTGGATCTTTGTGTCTGCTATTTTGAAATATTTTGTTGGTATCTGGAAATGTTTTATATGAGTTTTTAATTATTGGATATTCCACTCATCAGCTGTTTCGAAATATGTTCTTTTTGTTAGTACAGTTTTACTGCTGATTTTATATTTCTTGATTTGTTTTATAAGGATGTGTGATGTTTCTTTTTTCCTTTGTTACACTGCATACAGAGACTCTGGCTTGTTGCAGTTTCCAATTCAGTTTTTGTCTGCATGCTTCTTGTTATGCGTTTTGGTCTCTTTATTCTATGTTAGGTGAGGGACAGCACGTGATTCAGGTGAGGTTTTCTGCTGGCGTGTAGTTTCTGTGTAGGACTCTATAGCAGCCTGACTTGGTCCGTTTTCCTAATAGGAGATGTATTGGTGTCTTAAGGCCTGGTGTAATATTTTCAGAGACTTATTGTACTTTAAAAGTGTGATCTTACATAAAATGCACACATTTACTTGTATTTAGTTTTAAACATATTGTATGGCTCTCATGGAATTACATTTTAAAATATGTGGCGTTTATGGCTCTCTCAGCCAAAAAGGTTCCTGACCCCTGGTGTAGGGTGTAGGGAGATGCGAGAGATACATCGGGGCCTGTTTGTTCATGCATTTGAAGGCAAAGCAGAGGAGATGAATTTTATCCTGGTTTCACCTGGGGGGAGCTGGTGTGTAGTTTGTATAGGATAGGTATTTTGTAATCCGATGTCTTGGCTTCTACCAAGATACTTCGCACAAGCTGTAACCGTTTCAAGTTAGTCTCAGAGATTCCATTCAGTAGGGAGTTATAATAATCTAATCAACTGGTTATTAGAGCATGAATATCCAAAGCCAGGTTATGGTGATCGAGGTAGTTGCATAGTTGATTAGTTACACTATGTACTGTATACTAAACAGGGCTTCAAAGGTTTTACTAGATTAAATACAATATAACCTACTTGTTCCATGGACAAGCATGACCATAATCAGCCATACAAGTGAATGACACCTACATAAGAACATGCCATACTGGGTCAGACCAAGGGTCCATCAAGCCCAGCATCCTGTTTCCAACAGTGGCCAATCCAGGCCATAAGAATCTGGCAAGTACCCAAAAACTAAGTCTGTTCCATGTTACCGTTGCCAGTAATAGTGGTGGTTATCATCTAAGTCAACTTAAAAGCAGGTAATGGCTTCTCCTCCAAGAACTTATCCAATCCTTTTTTAAACACTGTTATACTAACTGTACTAACCACATCTTCTGTCAACAAATTCCAGAGTTTAATTGTGCGTTGAGTGAAAAAGAACTTTCTCAGATTAGTTTTAAATGTGCCACATGCTAACTTCATGGAGTGCCCCCTAGTCTTTCTATTATCCGAAAGAATAAAAACCCGATTCACATCTACCCGTTCTAGACCTCTCATCATTTTAAACACCTCTGTCGTATCCCCCCTCAGCCGTCTCTTTTCCAAGCTGTAAAATCCTAACCTCTTTAGTCTTTCCTCATAGGGGAGCTGTTCCATTCCCTTTATCATTTTGGTCGCCCTTCTCTGTACCTTCTCCATCGCAATTATATCTTTTTTGAGATGCGGCGACCAGAATTGTACACAGTATTCAAGGTGCGGTCTCACCATGGAGCAATACAGAGGCATTATGACATTTTCCGTTTTATTCACCATACCCTTTCTAATAATTCCCAACATTCTGTTTGCTTTTTTGACTGCCGCAGCACACTGAACCGACTATTTCAATGTGTTATCCACTATGACGCCTATATCTCTTTCTTGGGTAGTAGCACCTAATATG
This sequence comes from Rhinatrema bivittatum, assembly GCF_901001135.1. Classification (NCBI taxonomy): domain Eukaryota; kingdom Metazoa; phylum Chordata; class Amphibia; order Gymnophiona; family Rhinatrematidae; genus Rhinatrema; species Rhinatrema bivittatum. The sequence goes on along the minus strand of NC_042617.1, from coordinate 231,191,786 downwards.
GAACCTAACATTGTGTAACTATAGCATGGGTTATTTTTCCCTATATGCATCACCTTGCACTTGTCCACATTAAATTTCATCTGCCATTTTGATGTCAAATTTTCCAGCCTCACAAGGTCTTCCTGCAATTTATCACAATCTGCTTGTGATTTAACTACTCTGAACAATTTTGTATCTGCAAATTTGATTACCTCATTTGTCGTATTTCTTTCCAGATCATTTATAAATATATTGAAAAGTAAGAGTCCCAATACAGATCCCTGAGGCGCTCCACTGCCCGCACCCTTCCACTGAGAAAATTGACCATTTAATCCTACTGTTTCCTGTCTTTTAGCCAGTTTGTAATCCACGAAAGAACATCGCCACCTATCCCATGACTTTTTATTTTTCCTAGAAGCCTTTCATGAGGAACCTTGTCAAATGCCTTCTGAAAATCCAAGTACACTACATCTACAGATTCACCTTTATCCACATGTTTATTAACTCCTTCAAAAAAGTAAAGCAGATTTGAGAGGCAAGACTTGCCTTGGTAAAGCCATGCTGACTTTGTTCCATTAAACCATGTCTTTCTATATGTTCTGTGATTTTGAAGTTTAGAATACTTTCCACTATTTTTCCTGGCACTGAAGTCAGGCTAACCGGTTTGTAGTTTCCCAGATCACCCCTGGAGCCCTTTTTAAATGTGGGGGTTACATTAGCTATCCTCCAGTCTTCAGGTACAATGGATGATTTTAATGACAGGTTACAAATTTTTACTAATAGGTCTGAAATTTCATTTTTTAGTTCCCTCAGAACTCTGGGGTGTATACCCATCCGGTCCAGGTGATTTACTACTCTTCAGTTTGTCAATCAGATCTACCACATCTTCTAGGTTCACCGTGATTTGGTTCAGTCCACCTGAATCATTACCCATGAAAGCCTTCTCCAGTGTGGGTACCTGCCCAACATCCTCTTCAGTAAACACCGATGGTGCCAAGACAGAAAAGCTCTGTCTGCCACACTAATCTGTCTTTTTGTTTCACTAGTGTGAAAGGACACCATTTCGCTCTCTTCAAGCTGCTCGTCGAATGTTTTATTTTTTTATATTTACTTTTTATAGTTTATATTTATTATATCAATTACAATGCATGTAATAGAGTAATCAGAAATACAGAAAGAATTCTCAAATGAAAAGAAAACAAGATATTGCTGAAACACATATTTATAGCCCAAATAACCCTGGGGTAAATGAGACAAAAAAAAATTAAAGAAATAGCAATTAGAAATAATTTATTAACTTAAGGAGAGGAGGTCGCCTTAATCCTTATTAAATGCCCCACTACCTCAATATTAAATCACCTAATACTCTCAGATACAATTCTAGGCTAATCTACCGGTATTAAGAAATGTTTAAGATGGAGCAGGTCAGTAAAAATGAATCTATTATGATGTGACTAAGTACTTGTATGAAAATTTCAAGTAGAAACTCACCCCAACATTGATTACTTTTTGCTTATAGGAAAGAAACTGTTTCCAATGAGACTGAGTAGCCCAGGAAACATCAGGAAAAATCTGTATCTTTTGTCTACAAAAAAACCAACTCCTTATATTGAAAATATTTATGAAACACTAACTTCCTTTATGCAGGGCAAAAGTAACAAAAGAGTAGCCCTAACTGGGACATCATCTATAGAAGCCTCCAAAAAGTGGAGGACTAACTAATAAATCCATACCCCCTTCCTTAGCAATCTGAACTTTTCTCCTTGGTAAGTAATATATCCTAGGCAAACCATGTCATAGGCAAACCATAGGCAAAATGATAGTATGTCACATAAATAATAATTCCAAAGGTGATAGAATCTGGTAACAGGAAAATTTAAACACAAATTAAGAGCTCTTCAATTATTTTCAATCATTTCCAAAAGATTTTAAACCATTAAATTCTCCTTAATAAAAGAAGAGTTTGCTTAGATAGAAATTGAGTTTTTCTCAGAATTCAAGACATGTACGTCATGGAGTTTCTTCTCCTGCTCTTCCATCTTGGACCTAACCTGCTAGGAAAACTCATGAATCTGAGAGGCTGAGAGAAATTTTTGTCCAGCTTAGCTCCTAGTTTCCACACATCTAGTGAGATATTTGTCAAGATGTATCCCAAGACTTTGTACTTATTCTTTGTGATGAAGTGGGCTTCTGATAAGGTAAAGAAAGCAGGGGATGTTCTTGGTAACTGAGCCAGAGGAGTTCAGCTTGGAGAAGAGATGGCTGAGGGGGGGATATGATAGAGGCCTTTAAGATCATGAGAGGTCTTGAACGAGTAGATGTGAATCTGTTATTTACACTTTCGAACAATAGAAGGACTAGGGGGCATTCCATGAAGCTAGCAAGTAGCACATTTAAGACTAATCTGAGAAAATTATTTTTCACTCAACGCACAATAAAGCTCTGGAATTTGTTGCCAGAGGATGTGGTTAGTGCAGTTAGTGTAGCTGGGTTCAAAAAAGGTTTGGATGGGTTCTTGGAGGAGAAGTCCATTAACAGCTATTAATTAAGTTTACTTAGGGAAAAGCCACTGCTATTAATTGCATCAGTAGCATGGGATCTTCTTAGTGTTTGGGTAATTGCCAGGTTCTTGTGGCCTGGTTTGGCCTCTGTTGGAAACAGGATGCTGGGCTTGATGGACTCTTGGTCTGACCCAGCATGGCAATTTCTTATGTTCTTAATTCAAGGTTGTGGTTACTGAGCAAAGGAGCTACTATAGTAAGGCAGTTATTAAGATTTGAGAGAGAAGAAACTTGGTCAAATCCAATTTTGATGCCAAGTTTGATGCCCCCCTATTTAATTTCCTTACCTTTCGCCCAAATTATATAAACCCTACTCTCTATACTTGCTTCACCCATTTTATGTTTTCGAGGTTTTTTCTACCATGTTCATTGTTTTATCCAGGTTATTCTTCCCTGTTCATTGTAAAACAAAACTTTGTCTATGTTATTTTGCTGGTTGTAATGTAAACCGAAGTGATAATTAATCTTGTTAATTGAACCTCGGTATATAAAAGTTATAAATAAATAAGTTGAATGCCATATGCTTAGAGGTGGCATTCAGTATTGAAGGAATGAATAAGGTTGCAGATTGATCAAATGTAAATACTGAAGAGGATTGGGGAGAGAACCAGAGCCCTGTGACACTCCACAGTTGAGGTCCTTGGAGATGGTTTGTTGGCCAATGAGATAGCTAGTGTTCTGTTGGCTAAAAAAGACTCAAATAATGTAAGGGCAGTTCCCTCAATACCAGTGTTTCCCAAGTGCTGAAATAGAAGTCTGTGGTTGATGGTGACAGAGGCTCTGTCAAAAATTATCCCAATTGGAGGAGCGGTGACGTCACCCGCTGCGATGGCTGCCTGAGCTCTGAGCTCTTCCCCCCCCCTCGCGGGCTATCTCACCCCATCGCGGGAACAACTGGGCGGATTTTCATTAAAATTAGCGCATCCGGAGCGTGAGCAGCTAGAGATGGCTACCCCGAAGAAAAAACCGGACCTGAACCGCTTTTCTTTTACATCGGCGGCCGCAACAGCGGCCCTCTCCACTGCAGATGGAGACAAAATGGCGCCGACCCGCGAAAACGCGGAGGCCCCGGAAGGGGGCATGGAGACCGGCGATATGGAGGTACCCAACCGGCTCGAATTCCGCACCTGGTTCCAGGAGCTTCGCGGAGACATGGCTCGGTATCGGGAGGAACTTGGGACCCTGTTTGCAGGTATCAAAAAGGAGGTACAGGAGATCGAAAAAAGGGTGGACGAAATGGAAGCGGGGCTGCAGGAGACACAGACTGAGTTAGAGCGGGTCCAGGAGGAGCAGGGAAAACTCAGGGACTCCCAGGAGGAATTACAGAGGCATGTTGAAGACTTAGAGAACAGAGCCCGGAGGATAAACCTTCGGTTTCGTGGCATACCGGAAGGGGACGAATTCAGAGACAGTGCACAGGTGGTACAGAGCATTTGTGCTCAGCTACTGGATCCGGAGGGCAAAGCGGAGAGGCCCAGGGAGGTGGTTCTTGAGAGAGCACACAGGACTTTTGGCAATCCCCGGAACAATTTACCAAGGGACGTTGTTGCCTGTTTTCATAGCTTTTTAGTAAAGGAGCAGGTGGCACAGGCAGCCCGGACACTGGGCTCCATAATGTGGAAAGGCCACAAGATTGAGGTATTCCAGGATCTGGCCATATCCACGATTAAGAAGAGGAGAGCTTTCCGAGATATTATACATATTCTAAGATCTAATAATGTGCGCTATCGATGGCTCTTCCCATTCGGATTACAGTTTACACTCAGCGGGATTACATCAAGAGTACAGCAGGTCATGGAAGCAGAGGACATCATCAGAGCGGCAGGGTTACCTCTTTTGGCTTCGGCTGATGCTGAGGAGACAGAAACGGATACCGGTCAACGTCGTGGACAAAGACCCAGATGGCAGAGAGTGAACACAGGCAGAGGACGGCTGAGCCGGAGATCGGGAGGCACGTCTGATCTGGAGGCTCCAGGATAAGACTATCGGGGGTGTGCCTTTGAGTTTTCAGTCTTCTTGCCAGGTTCTCTGTGACATGCTGGCAAGGACAGAGTTTTTTCATGATCAGGCCAGTCTGCGGAGTTTTGATTGACAGATACGGCAGAGTATTGTTTCTTTTGTAGTTCCACCGGTTGTTCTAAAGTACAGGTTGTCATGGGAGCTGTTTTGTTCCCTAGTTTTAAGGGGGGGAGAGATTATATATTTTTACATAACTACACTATAGAGGGGGGGGGGGGGATGTGCGCCACGTGGAGATGGGAAACGTCAGCTCTCTCATGGTACAATACCACGATGAGGAGAGTGGTGATCAGGAGGGATGGGCGGGGGGGAAGGGGCGGGGGGGGTGGATGGAAGGGAAGCGAATGCAAGGAGGGGTTATGTTCTCAACTATGACAGCTACCTTTTTGGTTTTTGGCATGGGAATAGGGTAGTCATGAGACGAGGTGGGGCTTTTCAGGGGGAAGACACTCTGTCAATACTCTCAGGGTTATGGGACTCTTAACTATTGTGTCATTGAATGTGAAGGGCCTAAACACGTATCATAAAAGAAAAATCTTTTTCAAAGAAATGACCCTTCATAAAGCAGACGTCATTTTTAGCCAAGAAACGCATATTAGGAAATGGTACGAGAAGTTATTTATTTCCCGGGGATATTCTCAGGTATTTCATGCTGCTGCTACCCCACACAGCAAATACACTAGGGTGGGAGTTTTCTTTGCTACAAATCTGGTGGCAGACGTTATTTCGGTGGTAAGGGACACAGAGGGACGCTATATTCTTGTGAAAGTTAAACTACATGAGGAGTTGTTTACCTTCCTAAATATTTATGCCCCGAATACAGAACAGTTCTCATTCTTTAACAAGATTTCCAGGGTACTCAGTGAATGGGCAGAGGGTCATCTGGTAGTAGGCGGCGATTTTAATTGCACTCGCTACCCGTATCTAGATAACACTGGTGGTGGGGGCGTAGGGAGTAAGTCCAACAGGCAGGCTATAAAAAATTTAATAGCAGATCGGGGCATAGTAGATGTGTGGCGGTTACGTAACCCCACGTCACGCAATTATACCTTTTTCTCTGCACCGCATAAGTCTTACTCTCGGATCGACTATTTTCTGATTGATAAGGATATGGTGGGGTTGATCCGAGAGGCGGACATAGGTATAATTTCTTGGTCAGATCATGCACCCATCTGGATCAAGCTCTATCTGGGTCTCCCCCAGGCGGGGGTTAAGTTTTGGCGCCTGAATGACAGGCTACTAGATGATAAGTTATATGTGGAAACAATCAAGAGTGAAATAGTCCAATATTTAGACATAAATGACACAGGGGACGTGTCGCCTGGAGTGTTATGGGATAGCTTGAAGGCCTATGTTAGAGGGCTACTTATAGCACGGGCTGCATTTGTTAAGAAGGACAGGGAACAGAAACGTCTCCTGTTAATGACCAAAATATCACATCTGGAGCTTCGCCATAAGCGCACTTTAGATTCAAGTGTTTTAGAGACACTCAAGACGACTAGGGGGGAATTACAGGCCTTGGATATGGACGGGATAGCGTTTCACTTACAGAGATTGAAGCAACAACACTATGAGTGGGGTAACAAAGCTGGGAGGCAATTGGCTAGGAAGCTAAAAGAAAAAGACTTGCAATCCCAAATCATTAAGATAAAGGGACCGCAGGGCCAATATGTGTACTCTCAGAAAGAAATAGGACAATGTTTCAATCAATAGTACCGCACTCTCTATGATGCGGAACAGCTATGCACTTCGGAGGAGATTGAGCAATATCTTAGCGAGCTCTCACTCCCCACTTTATCAGATGAGCACCGGAAGCGGCTCAACGAGGAGCTACGGGAGGGGGAGGTGTTATCTATCATTACAGATCTTAAGTTAGGGAAAGCACCGGGTTTGGATGGCTTCACAGGGAAATTCTATAAAACCTTTAGTTCAGAACTCATTTCCCATTGGTAGCCATGTACAATGCCTTACGCACTGATGGGAGGCTTTCTACAGACAGTAACACTGCGGGCATCACAATTTTGGCTAAGCCGGGCCGGGATCATACGCTCTGTGGTTCTTATAGGCCGATCTCGCTGATTAATATCGATATGAAAATCCTAGCGAGAGCGCTGGCTATACGGCTTGGGAGGGTAGCGCCCGGGTTGGTTCACTGTGATCAGTCTGGGTTCATTCCCGGAAGGCTGGCTTCTGATAAGGTGCGCAGGGTGGTTGAACTGATGTGGTGGGCCCAAACTTCGGGCATTCCAGCAGTCCTTCTAGCGGTTGACGCCGAAAAAGCGTTTGACCGAGTACATTGGCCCTATTTGTTTAAGGTTCTAGAGGTGATGGGACTGGGGGAATACTTCCTCAACTGGCTTGGGAAGCTATATGAGAACCCGCAGGCCCGAATAAAAATCAACGGAGCCTACTCGGATCCCTTTAGTGTGAAGCGTGGTACGAGGCAAGGTTGTCCTTTATCGCCCCTACTGTTTGCTCTTTCATTAGAGCCCTTTGCGGAGAAGGTTCGGGGTCATATCCATATTCCGGGGTTAAAGATCAAGGATGTGTCATATAAATTGACGCTTTTTGCTGATGATTTATTATTTACAGTGGCACAGCCGGAGGCCTCTTTAAATGTGATATTGGGGGAACTGCGCTACTTTGGCAGGCTATCAGGCTTTAAAATTAATGCTGACAAATTGGAATTACTCAATGTCTCCCTACCGGCAGACCAATTTGCAGAAGTAGGGAGCAAAGTACCATTTCGCCTCGCTGCAACCTCTATTAAATACTTAGGAGTCAAATTAGGGACCAATCTGAAAGATCTCTATAGCCTAAATTATGATTCCTTGATTTCCTGCGTTCAGCAGGACTTGGACAGGTGGGACCGGTCTGACCTCACGTGGTTTGGGAGGGTGGCGGCGGTTAAGATGAACATACTACCCAGGTTCTGTTATCTGTTCCAAACCTTACCCATAGCAATACCGCTGGGGGCCATGAGAGTGTGGCAGAGGAAACTCTTCAGGTTTATCTGGAAAAGGAAGCCTCCGCGAGTATCGCGCCACATCTTATATAAGGATAAGTCCAGTGGTGGGCTTAATATCCCTAATCTTTACTGGTACTACTCCGCTGTTCTGCTGGGTGTGATCGTCAGCTGGCATCATACAGGATGTCCCAAGCCGTGGGTGATAATTGAGCAGGCGGGGTCGGATCCCGTTCCGTTGACTACTCGAGTGTGGTGTCGGGAGGCTGGTAGGAGCAATGACAAGACCCTTACGCCGTATACTCAGGCGGTACTACGGTACTGGACAAGATGGAGGGGGCGTTTGGTGGGCCATAAGGGTATCTACCATCTGACGTCCTTTTTAATGCACCCACGATTCCCTCCGGGGCAGGATACCGCTTTTGTAAGGAGGTGGAGGCAACTGGGCATTACCACCGCAGGACAATTGTATCAGGGGACACAGTTAATCCCAGTTGATGACTTGCAAAAGACCTTTGTGCTTTCAGTCATGGATAAGTTTGCCTACAGGCAAATTACTCACTTTCTGAGATCCGAGGGAGCACATGGGGATCTACTACAGGGCAAGTCTTTATTTGAATCGTTCTGTGGGCAGACTGGGCCTTTAACCAAGCCCATTTCGCGAATTTATATGCTCCTTAACAGTGGTTCCAAACATAAGTTGAGCTATCAGACTTGGTGGGAGGCAGATCTCGGGGAGATCCTCACGGACTCAGACTGGGAGCAATGCCACTTGACTGTAGGACGGGGTTCTATCTCTGCCAGCATTAAAGAGAATGGTTATAAAATTCTATATAGGTGGTATATGGCACCGGAACGGTTACATCGCATACAACCCCAGTTGAGTGATAGATGCTGGCGTCAGTGTGGGGAGAAGGGAACGTTCTTTCACATGTGGTGGCAGTGTAACATGGTAAAAGGCCTGTGGACGGAAATAACCAAGTTTGCTTCTAAGCTTTCGGGGGCAGAGGTGCCGCCCGAGCCCAAGGGCTGTTTGCTGGGTGTGATAGGAGGGACGGGCAATGATAAACACAGACGGCTGTCATTACACATATTTGTGGCCACGAGGTGTGAAATAGCATTTAGATGGAAGGCTGATAGAGTGCCCACACTTGCCCAGGTTCTCACCCGATTAGATAGAGTATGCCAGATGGAATATCTCACTGCTGTACAACATGATCGGGTACAGAATTTCTATGCCATATGGAAACCTTACCAAGACTGGAAAACTAGTCAGAATTAACATTCCTTGCACATAGTTGGGAAAACGTAACTGTGGGAGGAGGGAAGGGGGGAGGAGGTGGGGGGGGGGGCGGGTGGCTCTGGGAGGGAGGGATGAGAAGAGGGTGGTTTATACATCACAAATTGATTGCACATTTGATGTTGATAAATGTTTTATTATAATGAGTACATGGCAGCAATACACGAGTACATTGGGGAATTCCAATACTGCTATTGTACACGCTGAGGTGAATACATGTGAGGGATACTGACTGAATGTATAATGGTTGATAAGTTGTATTGCTCGTGTTTCTGAAAAGTATAAATAAAGAATTACAAAAAAAAAAATTATCCCAATTAAGAGGAGACAAACATTTTCACAAGAATAAATCAGGCAAGTAGATAAACAAGGAAGTAATAAAGTACTTATCAGATTAACAGTTGTCCCCTTGTTGTTCATTGCCAAACTAACATTAAATATAGGTAAGGCCCTCTAAATTTTCCCCTTACCCACGTCAGTGCTGATACCAACCGCGAGACGCTTCGGCTAAATTCCGGCTTCCTTCCAAGGCCCATCATGTGGCCAACCAGCTAGAAACCAGCCAATCACAGCGGTCCCGGCCAGCCAATCACACGTGGCCCGAAATGGGCTGTAAATTGAAGCACTCCTCCAGCGCCGAAGGAGCGCATCAAAGGGGCAGGCCCCTTTGTGCGCCCTTTGTGCGCTCCTTCGTGCAGCCCCGGAGAGAAGCCACAACCAACCCTCCACTACACCATCACCGCAAATTCATCTTACCACAATCCGCCTTAAACTGCACCTATCTCCTATCAATCTCGGCTGCCTCCAATCCCACTAACCACTGGCTCACCTACCCACTGCACTGTTGAGCCACTCTCGACCCACACGGCGCCGCCCAAACCTGGGATCCAAACTCTACCGCTCGAAGCCTACAGCCTCCAGTTGCCTTGGGCCCCCAACCCGCAGGCCCGCAGCCCATCACCGATCAGAAGCCAGATTTCATAAACCACGCGCAGAAACGGATCTGACGACAAAAGAAGCAAGGTAAGAGAGCCCTTTAAATCCAGGCTCTCCTCTCCAGCCCCGTGCACCGGCCTTATATGCCTTTAGTGCAATACCTCAGGTCAGCTGCTAGTAAATAGGCTGTACTTTATCCCCACAGAGTGCACTCCTCCCCCCCGTATCTCAAAAACAGTCAGCGACCTTCCACTCTCAGTTCTCTGACATAGCTGACACCAACCTACCCATACTCCCTCCCCTTATTTACACCGCAACAAGAGCCAAGTATGACCACGGCTGCCATCCCAATCATCCACAATAGTAGGAGAAACATAACAAAACAGCATACTTTACCCACCATCCAACAAAAAAAGACATTCCTATAATGATCTCTCCCCTTAACCAACTGTTGGGCCTCACCTTATTCTCCTTAACCCTTTTCAACGCTCAGTCCAACTCGAAAAAGACCCACCTCCTTTATGACTATCTCATGGAAGCGCAACCGGACCTGTATGCCATCACCGAAACCTGGCTAAAACCAGAAGACACAGTGCTAATCAACCAACTTCCAGTACATGCCTATGATATCTTCTCTATTCCCAGACCAAGGAAAAGAGGTGGCGGGCTCCTTCTAGCCGCTAACAAAAAACTTGGTTTGTCGCTTCAATTCACCAACACATCCTCCTCGCTTGAGCTTGCAATTTTTAAATCTAACCACCTACAAATAGGCCTTATTTATGCCCCCCCCCCCCCCCCCCCCCCCCCCGGGTTGCCTTGAATCAGACCCATCACCTTTAATCGAACGTATTGCCAAACATATCAACATGGACTCGCCTGCCATACTACTGGGTGATTTCAACCTCCATGTAGATGCGAACCCCTGTTCCTCCAGCTGCAACATTTTTCTCAACACTCTCAACTTCATGGGATTCAAACAAATCATTAATGAACCGACACACAAAGCAGGACACACACTGGATCTAATCTTTATAAATGAAAACCTCATCCCATTCTCTCAAGCAACATGCTCCCCAGTCCCATGGTCGGATCATAAGCTGATATCCACTACATTGAAGAACCACCAACCACTCCCCTCATCTACACAGAAAACCACGGTCCAATTCAGAAAATTATGCAACCCGGACCTCCTTAGCTCTCAACTATCCTCAGAGTTAGACCAGTTGGACCTCTCAGACGCAGTCTCTGCCTCATCCTCCTGGTCCAAAATCACCAAAAAAGTGGCAGAATTAACCTGCCCACTAACCACTAAAGTTCTTCAATCCAACAAAGACAACAGAAAACCATGGTATACACCTGAACTAAAAACCTTCAAGTAAGAACTCAGAAATAGAGAACATCTATGGCGTAAAAACCCATCATCAGCAAACCTGACAGCATATAAATCCCATTTGCACCATTACAGGATCTCCATCCTCCGGGCAAAGAGACTACTTTTCACAGAAAATCCATAAATTCATCTTCGACCAAAAAGCCCTATTTTCTCTAGTCTCCTCTCTCACTAAACCGTCCCCTACGACTATCCCAGTTGATCAAGCTGCAAAGAAAGCCGCGGAATTAGCCATTTACTTCCAGAATAAAATCTCAAACCTCATTGCACCGCTTACGGACAATAAGTCCCCACCTCCCCCTCCCCCCCATCCCCGCCTCTACAAAGCTGACTACATTCTGGGAAATCTTCGAACCCTCTTCCTCTTTAGAAATTGAAATCGCTATAAAGAAACTTAAACCGGCCTCTCATCCAATGGACGCGATCCCACCTAATCTACTCATCGCCATTCCAAAAACCATCGCCAAGCCTATTGCAGAGATCATTAATTGCTCCTTATCACAAGGTCTAGTACCTGATCCCTTCAAACTGGCTATTCTAAAACCTCTTCTGAAAAAACCAAATCTATCACCAGACAACCCGGCCAATTTCCGCCCTATTGCAAACCTTCCGTTCATCGCCAAAATCCTAGAAAGAATTGTAAATAAGCAACTCTCAGAATACTTAGACAACAACAAAATCCTCTCTTCATCCCAGTTCGGATTCCGTAAAGCCAGAAACATAGAATCCCTGTTAATTTCATTAACAGACACCATGCTCCTGAATCTCGATAAAAAACAACCTTGTCTGCTCATCCTCCTCGACCTATCATCGGCTTTTGACACGGTGAACCACTCCATTCTCTTAAATCGACTATTGGACATCGGCATAAAAGGTACCGTTTTCAACTGGTTCAAATCATTCCTTCAAAACAGGTTTTACAGGGTCAAGATTAACAATAAAGAATCTCCCCCCATTTGCTCAACGTTAGGAGTCCCGCAAGGATCCTCTTTATCCCCAACCCTCTTCAACATCTACCTTCTCCCGCTCTGCCATCTCCTCACCAAATTAAACCTAAAGCATTACTTATACGCAGACGATGTGCAAATTCTTGTACCGATTACCGAGTCATTATACATAACATTGGAATTCTGGAACACCTGCCTTCTATCCATAAACAACCTTCTAACAAGCCTCAACTTGATCTTAAATACCAATAAAATGGAGCTACTTCTCGTCACCCAAGACTGTAATTACGCATTGCCCAACACATACCCCTCCACGCAACCAGTTTTCTCCCCCCAGGTCAGAAACCTAGGAGTCGTCATGGACAATCAACTGAACTGCAGAAGTTTCATCAATAACACGACAAAGGTTTGTTTCTTTAAACTTCAAGTCTTAAAATAGCTGAGACCTCTTCTCCACTTCCAAGATTTTCGGACAGTCCTCCAAGCAATCATCTTTTCAAAAATTGATTACTGCAACTCACTTCTACTTGGCCTCCCGGCTAATACCATCAAACCATTACAGATGCTACAAAATGTCTCAAAAAGAATTCTGACCAACACCAATAAAAGAGACCATAATCACATCCATACTGCGGAACCTTCACTGGCTCCCAATTAAATTCAGAATCGCCTACAAAATAATAACAATCATTCACAAAGCCATTCATGACATCACCCCACTGGAGCTTAAAATCCCACTTCAACCTCGCACACACTCCAGACCTGTGAGATCAGCAAACAGAGATACTCTCCAGACCACTCCTATTAAAACTTCGTTAATGAAGAGAGCTCTCTCCACAGCCGGTCCAACCCAATGGAACTCGCTCCCCCCGGATCTCCGTCTCGAACGTTGCCCGATCACCTTTAAAAAGAGACTCAAGACCTGGTTTTTCAGCCAAGCCTTCCCTTAACTCAAATATTCAGATGAATCTATCTTGCTAATCGTAAGCAGTCTCTCATCTCTAATTAGCCTTACACTGTACAGACGTTCTATGAATGCTCCTCCTTAGTACCGTGCACCACTGTCTTCCTTAGGCGCTTGAGTACACTTCTAAGTTAGTACCCGGCTCACCGATTAAAGTTCTGCTTTTATTTTCTCTGTTTAAACCCAGTTCTTTGGATCCAAGTTAGTTTTTCCTTGTTTAATGTAGTGCATTCTCATGCAATGGTCATCGTTATAATGTAAACCGATTTGATTTGTAACTTGTTATAAGAATTTCGGTATATAAAAGTGCTAAATAAATAAATATACCAAATAAAATTCAAGGACTTAGATTTAGCATGTCTACTTCCTTAGCAACTTTAACTTAACAGCTCATTATTAAGATATAGTAGAAATCCAGCAGGAAGGTGGGGGCTTTCCAGTCTTTTGTATTATGCATAGTTATCTACCTGTTGGTGAGAGGTTTGTATGTATGCACTCTAAACAAAGAACTCCTGGCTCTCAGAGACTAAGTCCAATCTCTGGAGGCTAGAGTGGCAGACTTGGAGGAGCTGAGATAGACAGAGGGGGATTATGTAAGAGACCTTCAGGGACATAGTAGTCAAATCCCAATGCTAGTCTAGTGGCCCTTCTACTACTCTGCTGGATCAAAAGCACTGGAAAGAGAGCATCACCTTGGTGTAGCAGGAAGTAACCTTGTAACTATGATCTGCTCTACAGGTGATGCATTATTCTCTCACTCAGAGGATGGGTCTCCAAGACTTGTATCTAGAAGGGTAGGGTTAGGACAGCCATCTGAATTCATGATATGATCTTCAGGAATGTAGATATTGGTGAATGTGAGGCTGGTGAATGTTAGGATCGCTTGGTAATTTGCCTGCATGGTGTGAAGTTGGTTTGGCTTATGTGTCACCTAGATACAATTTTAGATAGTGCTGAGGTGGAGCTGGCTTTTTCACGTAGGTAAATTGTTGAATTAGCCATGCTGTCTGGGTACATCTTCCGTTCCACTAGGTGGCGGAGCTCTCTAAGTATAGTAAAGTCTTTTAGCCGGGTGCTCCCTCTTATATCCTCTCTGATTTACCTCAGGCTCCTCAGTCAGTTTTTTTTCCACGTGGCAGTTGGCACGCGGAGCTCTGCTCTCCTCTGAAAGAAACTTCTGTGTAGTAAAAAAAAAAAGGAAAGAAACCAGTGAAAATCATGAGCACTTCTTTGAATTTTCAACAAATAGAAGGATGCCACGTCCTGGTTTCAAATATTGCTCTTGTGGCAAAATTGTGTCGGCCACTGATGGGCACAAATCCTGTTAGTTGTGTCTGGGACCCTCCCACGACCAAGTTAATTGTGAGGACTGCGGTCGCATGTCCCTACGCACCCAGCGTCAGCAAAGATACAGGACCTTCAGTCCAGGACTTCGGGTTTGTATGCACCATCTGAGGCTTCGGTAAGGTCATTATCCCAGACAAGCAGGAATCAAGTCCTCACATATATGGGTGACGTCACTGACTGAGCCCTATCACGGAAAACTTTGTCAAAGTTTCTAGAAACATTTGACTGGCACACTGAGCCCACTGAGCATGCCCAGCATGCCATGATATATTCTCAGCCGCAGGGGTCTCCCTTTAGTCTTCGTGTTTCCGCGCTGCTTTTGGTATTGCGGAGCAAGAGCCCTGTGTGATATTCTTCACACAATTTTTGACTAAAAATCAGATTAAAAGTTTTCTCTCCCACATCGGGGTCTCTCTCGCTTTACCACCGACCGGTGAGTACAATAATTCCTTTCAGACTCATTTGAGTTTTATAAATTTTTCGTCCGATATCCATCGGCGGCTGTCGCGGTTTATCATGGCCACAGGATTTAAGAAATGTCCCAAATGTAATCAGACCATGTCGATTGTGGAGCCACACCTCGTGTGTGTACTTTGTTTGGGCCAGTCTCATGATGTTTCATCCTGCCTGAAATGTGCAGAAATGACCGCTAAAGGTCTCAAAGCTCGGCAACAAAAGATGGAACATTTGTTCCACCTTCAACTATTAACTTCCACATCGACGTCCACTCAGTCGTCTCCGGCCGGAGCTTCGAAAAGGATAATCCTTAAAAAAAAAAAAAGTCATCTGGAGGGTTCAGGGGATCGCTTATCACCGACCCCATCCTTGGCATCGATCAAGTCAGCATCAGGCCTAGAAAAAACCTCGGAGCACCGGTCTAAACATTGACATCCTTTGATTCCGGAATCTCCATTATCCCCGAAGAAGTCGACAGCCAAGCAGCCTCGCTTACAAGAAACACTGAGGCCTTTGACAGCAAGGCATTCACCTTCTATCGAGCTGCCAGACATCGAACCTCCAAAGGGCCCTGTGGTAGGACCGATGACGCCTCCACCGCCACCACGTATAGCTGCTCTGCCTGCATCAGCTATTAAGGAGGAACTTTGCGGATTCATCTGTCAGGTGGTGCGAGAAGCGCTCCAGGAGCATCGATGCCCTCGCCGAAGCTGACACCATTGTCGATGCCAGTGCCCGCACCGATGCCGGGGCCATCCCCTAAAACAGGACCAACACCGATGCCAGTACCCGTACCTGGGGCTCCAGGGCAACCGGAATTCTCCATATTTAAAATGCTGATGGATAGACTCGACGCTCTCGTCGGTGCCATCCCACCGCAACCTAACCCTACTAATCCTAGAGGAATAGGAGACGTTCCTGGACAAAACCCTTTTGATGATCCTCAACAGGGACTTTCAGGACTCTTCAGACCACTGGTTCCATCACTTCCACCGAGGTCTTCTCCTACTTCTCCTTCAAAACAAGTGCCATACGACTCATGGGAGGAGAGAAATACTGATTCCTCATCTGAAAGCTTCATGTCTGAGCCATCTCCTCCTGAAGGAAGGAAAAAGTCTCCACCATAAGACTTGTCCTTCACTAATTTCATAAAAGATATGGCAGACACAATCATTTTCAGCTTAATGTCTGAGCGGGATATACACTATTAATTCAAAACTGTAAATGTATGATGTATTCTTTATAATGTGCGTTCAAAATAACATCATATATTGCTGATACCATGTAGTCTCATAAAGAATGACCAGAGAAACCTCATACAAAATGGCGGGCTTAGACTTTGATAGCCCTGACAGCCACTTCTTGTAAGTGTGCGGTAACCAATAAATACCAGACCGTCACTGTACTATAATCATTGGTTTCTCCGGTGGTGTTTTTACGTTATTTTTTTGAGTTTTTCAAACTTTTTAAGGCAGTAAAGTAAATTTTCACTTATCGTAGCGGTAGTTGCAGCGGGGATATCAGGTTGGCTTTGGCCCGACACGGCTCGTGTTTCTGTCAGCTTCCTCAGGGGCCGCGAAATGCCAATTGATTCCCAAGTCTGCC